>NC_056739.1:1544624851-1544945395 GCF_019279795.1 Protopterus annectens
TGATAAGGAGTTATGAGGTGTTAATGTTACATTACTCATCACTGAAGATCAGTTTATTTTTTATCTTATTTTTATTTTATTTTACATTTGTTAACCGGGGGTGTCTGACTGAGCCACAAAGGCCCTTTTTCAGCAGAGGCCCAGGGAGAAAAGCTCCACAAAGAAAAATTACAGATACATTTAGTTAGACATGATCAGTATACACACAAATTACAAAAGACATGTTTTTACAGTGGTATGCGGCACATCAGCAGTTACAGTGGAGTGAACAAACAAAAAAATATTAATTTAAAAATAAAGGTAATTAATAGATTTGTGGTGAACAGCTAAAATTTGGAGCATAGGTAGAATACAAACATAGTACACAGGTACAGTACATACATTGTAGATTAGCCAGTGTTTGTGAGTAAGAGTGAAAACTATTATCAAGTACTCTAGGTTTAGTATGTGTACCTTATCCACTTTCACTAGCCTGGGGAGCAATCATGGCATTGCCAACTTTGCTTGAGATGTTGCCTAATGAGGTTTTTAAAGGAGGCTTTGGATGATGTGTTTTGTATGCTAGTGGGGGAAAGAGTTCCATTTTTTAGCCACTGAACTACTATATAGTGTGTCTCCAAAGCTATTGTAGCTGTTGGTGACTTCTAGTAGTAGTTTGCTTGATAATCTAAGAGGCCTTTTGGCTGAGTGATGTTGTACTAGGTTTTTGAGGGCAGGACACTTATTGGGGAGGTAATAGAATGACAGAGGCAGAGCTGATTGTAAGTTAGGAGGTCGGGCAGTTCAAGCCAGTGGAACTGTCTCAAAGCAGTACAGTGATGAGTTCTATATGAGCAATTTGCAGCAAAGCAGGTAATTCCGTTATAGCAGGCTTCCATTTTGCTTAGTTCAGTTTTGTTGAGATTAGTCAGAATGGGAGATGCATAGAGTAGGGTGGATAGAAGTTGGGAGCGAGCAATGTCTGATCTTGTGTTGTTGGTAAGAAATGGTTTGATATGGTAGAGTGATCCCAGTTTGGCATGTACTTTTTTAATAGTTAAGTTGAGATGACTATCAAATTTTAGGTGGGAGTCTATGGTTATTCCCAATAGCTTAGCTTGTGCCACTGGAGTGACTAGAGTAGCATTTGTGGAGTAGATAGTGAATTGACTGTTAACTGGTTATAATCATAAGCTGAGTTTTCTTTGGATTGAGGGTAAGTTGGGCTTTGGTAAGGTAGTTTTCAGCGTCAGAGAATGCTAGCTGAGTTGTTTGCAGGAGGGTGGGAATGTTTTGTGCAGCACAGATTAAGGTAGTGTCATCTGCATACTGAATGATAGATGCATGCTGTGTGGAGATATGGAGGTAATTTGTGAAGACTGTGAATAGTAGTGGTCCTAAGATAGAACCCTGCGGCACTCCTACAGTTATGGGCAGCTGAGGAGAGAGGGAATTTTCCCATTTCACAGCTTGGTACCTGTCAGTTAAGTAGCTTTGGAACCAGGTAAGAGTGAAATTTGATAGGTGATATTGGTTTAGTTTGCTTAGCAGGATTTGGTGTGAGACTGTGTCAAATGCTTTGGACATATTATTACACAGATTATTGCGAGCATGTTATCTCTCTGTAACTCCCTACAGGCTGTCAGAGAAGTGCTAGCAATCTTCCACTAAGCAATTTCGATTTTTTTTTTAAGTTGAATTAACCTTAGGTGCTAGCTGTTGTTTTGAACTGCAACGCCCAAAGCCTTAGGTTAATTGCACGCCAAGAATCATCTCCCAAGACTAATACAAGGTACTAATTACCTTCGTTGGGATCGGAGTGATAAGAAAAGGTGCACTGAACACTTGTATGCTACTTTACTGCTAATACAAGGTACTAATTACCTTAGTTGGGATTGGAGTGTTGAGCAAAGGTGCACTGAACTCTTGTATGCTACTTTTAAAGTTCTCCCGGTGCTTTGTAATTCTCCCCATAAGAACAGGAACTGGGCACTTTGTACTGAACTCTTGCTAGAGAATAGTCAGAGCATCGTCGGGATTAGAGTAGCGCTGCTTCTTTTACATTGCCTGTGGCAGCGAGGCAGCTGAACATAGCCTCTGAGCCCTCAATTTCCTAGCGGTGATGCTAGTCTAGATCCACATTTGGAAGCAACAAGCTGTTGCCTCCCCGTTTGTTACCCTCAACACAAGCAAAGCAATTATAGAAGTGCTTGCGGTACCTCAGAATTGCATGAGCGGTGATACATGCTGCTGTTGTTTGCTTCTTATATTAATATTTGACTCAATTAACATAATAAGCACATTTTTCTTCTATGCAATGTGGAAATGATTTAACTTACCTGCAAAGCTATTTTATCTACCCGTACTATTGTTGTCACAACAAGGAAACAATTCAAATGTAACACCTAAAGAGTTGCTACCATCTGAATCTTATATTACAAATAGCCTCAGAGCTCACTGTTTATAATATCTTATGCCTAGTAGAACATAGCTGAACTTGTAAAAGGTAATCTTAGCTTGACTGTATTAATCTACCTAAACTCTACCTAATATCTTGTATGTCTAAAATGTACTAATGCCTCCTTCACTCAGATACAGTAGCAAGCATTCACCAATTGCCTGAACTCTTAGCTTTGAATGTATATGTGTACTGCTGAACTAAGATACTGTGTTCACTACCCTAACTTCTGTGTAAATGGCTGTTTTTCTTACCCCATCTTTATGTCTCTCCTCCCCACCATTTCTAGGTTCAATTCAGATATCCTGCACTAGAGTTTGAGAGTCTAACTACTTGGTGAAAGGACCCCTGCAAACTATTCTAACCATCTAACCTATATAAAAATTATCTTGCCGTCCTGATTAGGAACCCTGCTACCAAGGAGGCAAGAAAGTAAGCGCTAAACTAACCTAGTGATAAAAACTGTATTTTGCCTTATAACTTGTGCATTCTATCAAGCAAGCTACCTTGCCAGAATACCCAGCAGCCATACCCTCCCTCTATCCCTTAATAGTTATACTCTTTCCTATCCTTGCACTATCTCCTGTAACTGATTATAAAGCCTTTCCATTCTTTTTACCTTACATCTCTGTTCTCCAGTCTTTGGCTGTAATATATTTTTTTGCCCACTAGATGGCACTCTACACTAGGCTAGCTCCTACTACACCTATCTGCTCTCCCTAGAATTGAACTGAAACTGAAATAGCGGTCTAGCCCTAAACTAACAAGGAAGCCTAAGGAACTTGCTACTGCCCAGTCTTAGGACCCCTTCCAGCCCTCTTTTTCCCATTCAAATACTTTACTACATATGTGTACTCAGGTATCCAGTACTATCACTACCACTGTCTCTTACCCTCATTACTTACCTGTATCAACTGAAAATACCTCTGTGGTCAGCTACTCACAGATTGGTTTTTGCTGACATTTCTTCACTTACTTGTCTCTACCCAATCCGTTCACCCTACGGGCTCACTCTGCCCCCCTACCCTGCCCCCAATTCCCACCCGCCCCCACTACTCCTAAACTTATACTTCCCTAACCACTCCCACTTCCTTTCCTCTCCAATCACACTTTACATTCCCCCTGTTTTCATTTCCTCTTCAATCACACTTTACCCCTCCCCTCTTTTTCATCCAGTACCTATCCACCTGCTCTAATACAACATACACAAATTCCTCCTTCCTTCCTACTTCTCTTTCACATACCTCCATATCACTATGCCTCCTCTACTAATCTCTTCTTATTTTAAACATGTACTCTTTTTCTCTGTTTTTCCTTTCCTTTTATTGCCCTACCTCCTAACCTCATATGAACATCTTAGCCTTAAAGATCCACACTCCCTCAGTCAACACATGAGCTCACCTTCCCAAAACACATTCCAACCATTCTCTAACACAATTTCTTCTCCATGCTACCTTCCTGCAAAGTTTCACAGAAAGTTCCACATTTTCTACTCTAATCAGGGTAACAAAAAATCTGTACAGTTCCTCACCAAACCCTCTGACTTAATAAAAAGACTACTCCTCTTCCTTCTAGCAGGTGGCATTCATCCCAACCCTGGTCCTAACAACAATGCTACTCTAATACCCCTCTGTTCCCCTCCAAGCCCCCTAACTCTCTCTCTCTATAGCTCACCTTAACATCCGCAGCATAAATAATAAAATTACTCACCTCCATGCACTACTAGACATACATGCTTTCGATGTCCTTTGCCTATCGGAAACGTGGCTCAAACCTACAACCCAAGACAATGAGATTACTCCCCCTGGCTACAACATCTTCAGACTAGACTGTATAGCCAAAAAGTGTGGTGGGATAACTATTCTTTACAAAACAGGCATGCAAATTACTATCAAACATGAAAAACCTCCCTCTATAAGTAATGCCGAAATCCTTATCTCCAAGCTGCAACTTAATACACACAAAGCCATCTATATAATCTGCACCTACCTTCCCCCTGGAAATAATATTAGTTCCCTAGAAGAGATCCTTAGCTGGCTTTTAACTCAATTCCCACAAGAAACCATAGTGCTAGGCGATGTCAGTATAGACTGGAAAACCTGCACCTCTGCAGACCCTCCCACCCTCTTAAATCTTCATGGTTTTTCACAAACCATTCAAGCCCCAACCAGAACTAACAAAACTAACAACAAAGAAAGCATACTGGACTGGAGTCTAATAAATAGTCACTCCCAAACTTATACAGTAGGGACACTACCTGATGATTTAATTGACCATGCCCTTACTTATCTAATCAGACATAAATCTACTACCCCTAACCTAACCAAATACAAAATGGTCAGATCAAATAAAAACTTTAACCCTGAAAGCTTCCTTACAGAACTAAATGCATGCAACTGGTCTCCTCTTAAACAACTGCCACTGGATGATGCTGTAGCTTACTTCAACTCCAGGTTCCTTTCTATCCTAGACTCTCATGCTCCCTTAAGATCTATTAGAATTAGCACAAAACCTGCCCCTTGGCTCTCAAAAGATACAAGGCATAAAATTCTCCTGAAAAATAAACTCTGGACCAAATTTCGTAGTGCTAAAGATCCCTCTGACCAACTTAACTTTAGACAAGTAAGAAACTCCACAAAAAAGCTGTACTACTAGATAAAAGAAACTACTACTGCCATTTACAACAAACTAACCAACAAAATGCACAAAAGTTCTGGCCAGGCATAAACTCTCTCTTAAAGCCTGGCCACAATGACACCCCATTCCCCTTAGACACTTCTCAAAACAACCCAAAACAAACTGCTGATGCCTTCAATACCTTCTTCGCTGAAACTGTCCAGTCTCTAGCTAACTAACTAGCCCCAATATCTCCTCTCAGTCCTCCTCCTCTAACACTTCCATTCCCACTTTTCAACTGCAGCCTGTACCCACTTCACTTATCTGTTCTCTTCTCCACAAACTTAAAACCTCCTCTCCTTCTGCTGACCTTCTACCAGCTCAGTATCTAAAAATTGCAACCAGTCCATTAGCCTATCCCATTTCCATTCTGATTAACAGAACCATTGCTGAAGGCTGCATTCCTTCACTTTGGAAAATTTCACATATCATTCCCCTGCATAAAGGTGGGATCTCTACAGAACTGTCAAACTACCACCCCATAGCCTTATTCCCCTTAGCTAAAATCATGGAGAAATGCATCCAAAAACAACTAATTAAACACCTGTTAAATCACAACCTACTAGCTGACTGTCAACATGGCTTCAGGCCTTACCACAGCACCACCTCAGCCCTCCTTTCCTTTACTGACTGCATCAACAAAGACCGGAACAATAACATACTTACCTCTGCCCTCTTTATTGACCTATCCAAAGCCTTTGATATGGTCAACCACCAGATACTGTTAAACTTATTTAAAACTTTTACTCTTGACTTTGGTGCAATAAAATGGTTCAAATCATATCTTCATAACAGACAACAGGCAGTGCATTGGAAAAACAGCTTATCCAACCTCCTACCTATTACCCTTGGAGTCCCCCAAGGATCAATACTTGGCCCCTTTCTGTTCTCAATTTTCATTAATGATCTACATACTAGTTTGTCCTCTGCTAACTGTATACAATATGCTGATGATTCTACTTTGATTTGTTCTGCCTCATCCCCCTCTGAACTGCACTCTATCACCCAACAGACTTTCCAAAATATTGAAAAATGGTTCTTAAAAAGATGCTTAATCTTAAACCCCAAGAAAACCAAACTGTTACTTTTCTCCCCCACCCAAAAATCCTCTCCACTCAACTTCTCTGTCTTCTCTAGTAATGGCACCTACATATTTCCTGACCCCTCCACCAGGCTTCTCGGAGTAGAAATAGACAACAACCTATGCTTTGACTCTCACATTAACAGCACAATAAAATTAGTCAACAGAAAACTTGGCTCCCTGTTTAAAATTAAATCCTTTCTTACACCTCTAACCAGAACTTCCATTGCCCATACCCATCTGATTTCTACCCTCCTTTATGCCTCCCCCATCTATACATATTTGTCCAAAACTAACCTCTCCAAACTGACTGTTGCCTACAACAGTATTGCCAGATTTGCCTCTGGCTCCCCCTTTAGAACACACCACTGCTTAAACTTAAAACAATTGCAATGTCTTGAGCTGCAAAATCTCATCTTATTTCACCAGCTCTCCTTAGCCCATAAAATCCTCTACAAACCGACCAACACCCCTATACTCACTACCCTCATTGGTCCTTATTGTAATCTCAAAAGCCTATGCTCTTCTAACAAACTTCTAATATCTACCTGTAACTCCAACAACTTAGCAGGTGACTCCTTGTTCTCTTACACAATTGGAAAAGCCTGGAACTCCCTTCCTTCCAACCTTACATCTATCTCCTCTATTCCCAGCTTCAAATCCAAACTCAAAATTCACCTCTTAACTCACTGGCTCTGCCCCTGCTCTAACCCTGACTAGCTTGCATTCTGTTCCTAGTACTCTCATTTATCTTGCTTACAAATCTTTTCAAAAACTTACTATTCAATTTGAATACCCTTTGATGTTCTTATTTTTGCTTATTGCAGCCACTGTAAAAATACTATTATGATACTATTATTTTTCTCTGAGCTAGATTTGTAACATTTTTAATGTTTAATGTTTAATGTTTTTTCATGTGGAGTTTTCTCCCCGGGCCTCTGCTGAAAATGGACATATATCCAGTTGGACCAGCCCAGTCAACAAATGTAAAATAAAATAAATATCCAAAAAAAGAGTTGACACCTGTAGGCCTTCATTTTTGAGATGGTTTACTGTGTCTTTGAAGCAGAGGAGGGCTGTAGTGGTACTATGGGCAGGTCTGAAACCATGCTGAGTAGGTGACAGGATGTTGCTGTCTAGGAGATAGTTTAGCATCTGGGTATGGATGTATTTTTCTAGGATTTTGGCCAGGGGAGAGAGTAAAGCAATGGGTCTGTAATTATTAAGTTCAGTGGAGGTCCCGCCTTTATGTATGGGTGTAACATAGGATATTTTCCAGAGTTTGGGCACACAGTTTTCAACAATTGATCTGTTTATGAGAGTGGAGACTGGGATAGCAATAGCATCTGCTGTGAGTTTCAAGAAATAGCTGGGGAGTATGTCGGCTGCTGTTGCTGAGGTTTTTAGTTTGGAGAGCATGCTTTTGATTGAAGTGGTGGAAACTGTTTGAGGGTAAAGCTTGTATTAGTGTTATTTGTGTTGGGGGGGATAGTGAGGAAGGAACTGTCCTGTGATACTAAGGATAGAAGTGAGTTCACAAAGTAGGAGTTGAATTGTGTTTCGATGGGAACTTTAGTGTCAGGGGTGGTTGGTTTGGGGTAGCCTTTTGGGTGGATTTTAGTAGCTGGTTTACATTTTTCCAAAATTTTTGGGGGTTGTGTTGGTATTTAGTTTGTAATGTTGTGTAGTATGTTTTTTTGTCCAGCCTAATGCATTTTTTTGCACAGTTGCTCAGTTCTTGGTACTTAGTTAGGCTTTGTGTTTCTTTGTTTTTTTTGATAGTAAAGCCAGGCAGTGTCTCTGGACTTGAGGATTTGTTTGGTTTCTTTACTGAGCCAGGGGTTTGTAGAGGTTCTAACCTTGACTTTGTGCAATGGAGCGGTCTAGGTGTTGTAGAAATCTTTTGTTGAAATATGCTACAGCCTGGTCAAGTGGGAGGGTTTTTAGGGGGGGTCCAGTCACAGTTACAGAGTAAAGTGTTGAGGACCTCAGAAGAGAATGTTTTTGTGTTTCTAGTGGATATATAGTTAGTGGTTTTGCATATGCTTGTTCTACTACGTATAAAGTATATTATGTTGTGGTCACTTAAGGTGTCTGGGAGACTGCCTGTGTGAGGGTACAATGCGGGGTTGTTAGTTAGGACCCAGTCAAGGATGGATTCCCTTTTAGATTTTTTATCACATCTAGTTGGAATTTGGACTAGCTGCTGGTAGCCATGGAGATTTATTAGATTACTTGGTGGTTCTGATATACAGTTGAACCAATCTAGGTTGAAGTCAGTCCCCCGGAATAAGGGTTTCTTGTGAGTATGTGGAAGAACACCAGGATAAGAAGTCTTCAAGGCTAATAGGTGTATTACCAGGTGGAATATAGATCACAATTGTGGTGATGACCTTTTTAGGGTGAAGTTGAAGTTGTGAGATAAGTATGTCCCAATTATTTTGGGAGGGGTAGGAGTTTAGTAATTGACGGACAGTTAAGTTGGACTTGTACAGTAAAGCAGTTCCACCCCCTTTACGAAGTGGTCTGTCTTGTCTAATGATATTGTAGTCGGTAGGGAGAACTTCTGAGTTAGCTATGTTTTTATTTAGCCAGGTTTCTGTTAAAGCAACCATGTCTGGGGAGTAGTGTGTCATTGTGGCCTGGAGTTCAGGTATTTTATTTTCAATACTTCTAATATTAATATTTAGCATTAAAAGATGGTTGGTTTTGCTGCTGTTGTTGATTTGCCCAGGGATGAAGAAAGTGGGGGTGTTATGTTCTGACATTTGTGTTGGAGCAGTTTGTGTTGGACAGGATGGATTTGGGCCGGGGTTGGGGGTGGGTATCCCCACTTATGGTGAGCCTGCTGTTAAAATGGTGATACAGATGTTGGAGCTTGGTGAGGAGTATGAGAAAGTATTGTGTTTTTTGGAGTAGGAATGAGAGCATATGTGTTTAGTTCTGAACTGGTCTGTTATGTAGTTCTTGAACAATTGTGGGCAGATATTATTATAATGTGTGGTGTCTGTATATGAGAGTGCATAATGTAGTGTTGTGCTACTAAGTTTAGGGATATTGCTAGAGTGATAACTTGTGGTGTTGTAAAGAATTCTGAGAAAATAGACTACACTTAGTTGTGTGATAGTCATGGTTATAAACTTTAAGTTGGTTCTAGGTGGGGAGTCTGAATAGGAATTATAGGGTCGCACTATATGTGGATGGGGAAGTAGTGTGGGTAATGTAAAAAATGCCTAGTGGGAATGAGAGTGATTTGGAGTATTTTGTGTGGAGCAAGTTGGTGTGGAATGATGTGATATGACTTAAGGAGCTGTGATTGGTGGAGGTTATGTGAGGGTGAGCTGTGATTACTATAAATGTAGAGGTAGTGGGGGTGGAAGGTGACAGGGTGCAGGGCAGGGGAGCAGAGAGAGCCCGAGCATTAGCGATGGCGAATGGAGCGGGGCAGAGCCCACCAAGAGAAGAGAAAAACGTAAGTATTACTTTACAAATCTGAACACTTTAAACAAATTCATGAGGTCTAATGGCTTACCAGCAAGCAGAATGTAATTGCTGAAGAGCACTTGTGTCCTGGTGGGAGACTAGAAATTTAAAGATGGCTCCATGCTAAGCAGGAGTGCAATATAGACTTAGTATTGGGGGAGGGAGACAGCACAAGGGGTGTAAACCAGGTGGAATGCAAAAAAAAAAAAACAGAGAGGCAATCAGTGGAAATCAGTGAAGGCCTCAGAGGGGGTAAGTAATAATTCAAACTACCTGTAAAGTAAAGGAGAGAAGAGACAGCAAAGTTTATTAAGGTTGGGAGTGTGTCATCACATTGACTTGCTGATTAGTAACCAGTTTGTGCACAGATTAGAGTAGGGAGATACATTAGCAATGGAGGGGAATGTATAGAGATGCAAATAAACAGGTGGGCCTCCAAGTGATACAAACTAAGGCAGAAAGCACTGAGAGGGCTGCTTGATGGTTAATTTAGTCACAGGGATCTGAATTAAATGTATACTGTCTATTGGACAGTTAGGATTACTGTACTAGCTGGGGGGGGGGAGAGACAAGGCTACAACAGTCAGTTTTATTAGTATGCTGAGAACTACTAAGAAATACTGCTACTGTAACAGCTTTACTCTCATAAAACATACAAGTAGAATGCCTGGGTGGACTGACCCTGCTCTTGAGGCTCAAAATGTATATCCTTGTTTAGTTTGCAGTACTGATTCCTTCTTATACTGTTTGGGTGGAGTGGTAGCCACAGACTGCAGATTTGCTTGAGTGTGCTATGAAGAGAGAGAAAAAAAGAACTAAGGGCAGTTAAGGACTATGAAGGTGTTAGATGTTTGAGATGATGTCAGCAGTATATGTTCTTTGTGTTTCACTGTTGCAGTCATCACCTGTGGATTATCCCTGCTGTGGTAGCCCTCGGCTGGCCTGAATACCAGAGTCAATGTTTTTCTGCATCAGCTGCTGTTGCTTGTTGACTGACATCAGGTCATCAGTGCTATAAAGCAAGGCAGCTGACTCCATTACATCAGTCTTTCTTGCTGTGGAGCCCGTAGCAGAAGCGGTTTGCAAATGTGCCGGTCGGTCGCTACCAGAGCTCGAATTACAGCTGAAAATGTCTAAAGCTAAGTACCCCATTGGGGATGCTTTTTTTCTTGCACTAACCAATGTCCAAAAAAGTTAACAATTGTCTCGCCTGTGGAAAGCAGATCTCACACCAAGACTTCCATTCATACTGCGTCACTTGCTTAGGCTGAGATGACGACATCCCCGTTGCCGGTTCTGTGCCCTCTTTAATGCGAGAACCATTAATCGTCGAGCTCTTATTGTAGAACAGGTATTTTTGTCATCCATCTTTGCATTCCAAAATGGCATCCATCACCCAACAATCCATAGACATTCCGAAAAAACTTAGAGATAAAGATAGAGACAGACCACACAGGGCTAAGCCTTCCGACATTGCTACTGCTAAGCAGGTCATCAGTTCTCCGGAATTCAGTGATGCGCTTTCGCAGCCCCTGATGCCCAATAAGATATCTACTCAGGCCTCTACCAAGACCCTTTCAGAGTCCGGTATGGCGTAGAAATCTTCATCTTCCAAGCCTTTGGTTGTATCTGCCTTGGCTGCTTCCGGAGCTACGATGCAGGCACCGGCTTCCGAGGAGGTCTTTCATACTACCGATTCTAGACAAAAATCATCGTCTTCTCATCTCACTAATGATTCTCTCAGACTGATGGATACTCTTAGGCCTGGAAGCCAGGCCACTCCTAGAAACTCTACCTCTAACCACCATCTTACTCCTGCTTCACCACCCCAAGCCCAAATGCTTAAGATGGCAGAGGATCTTATCTCCATTATCAGGAGTAGTTAGGCCACAACTTCTAAAAGGAAAAGGTGCCCTTCTCCTGAACTAATGATAAAGCAGGATTCTAAGGAATCTGATTATTTAGATTTTGTAGAGGAACAACAACCTCTGACTGCTTATGAGGATTCAGATGCAGAGGAATCCATTCCTTCTGCCTCCCCACCAGAAGACCTTTCCTTTGGGGGAAATCCTTCACACCCTCAGGGAACATTTCCACTGGGAATCTCAGGACTTCCCTCAGTCTAAGAAAAGACTAAGAGAGTTTCTAGACATGCCCCAGCATGGCCCCCTGGCCATCCCCCTATGTATTTACGAGTACCGGATTTTCACAAATACCTGTACAGAAATCCTGCTGCAGACCTGGAGGTCAATACACAGGGAACTAAAGGAGCTAAGGCTAGTTTTATAAAGAATCCTATTCCTTCTGACAAGAATTCCAGAGCTCTGGACAGATGGGGTAAAAAAGTATACACCTCTGCAACCTTAGCTATCAGAGCACTCAGCTGTCAGTTCCATATGTTAAAATATCAACAACACACTTTGGAACTATTAAAGCAAAAATTTCTACCTTTCCTGATTGTACCAATGTGAAAGAGTAAGCAGATTTACTGCACTCTACTTGTCAAGTGGCCAAACACTCATTACACTGTGGATATGATGCCCTAAAAGCCTCAGGCAGGGCAGCAGTGTCAGGATCTGTCATTAGGAGACATGCATGGTTGAAGGAACAACCTCTCCCTGATCATGTAAAGTCTAAATTAATTGATGTACCCTTGGATAAGGACCGCTTGTTTGGAGTAAAAGCAGAAGAGATGCTTAAAAAGATGGAAGACAAAGCAAAATCTATGCAAGCAGTAAAAGATTTCTTTCAGGTTCAACTTCCTAAGTTCAGCAGGAATTTTCCCTCTAAGCACTGGTCCTTTCCTGCACATAGCAGACATGGGCAAGGTAAGCCCCGCAGAGACAGGCCACCCAGGCCCCTATCCCAGGGACAGCAGAGAACCAAACAGTGGACCACTTTCACCCCAAAGGCAGGGAGCTCTAAGCCATCCTTCTATGGCAAAAACTCTCAATGACTCTCTCACCCCCCTCTGCCCTCCTTTCAATCACCAAAGCTAGGAGGAAAGCTCTCCCTCTGCAAAGAAAATTGGCTTTGTGTAACAAAGGACCAATGGGTCTTAAAGATCACTTTTCAGGGATACAAGTTCTCTTTCAATGAACTCCCAATTCCAAGAGAGTACCAAGACTTAACTCCAAATCAATGGGCAGAGGCAGTGAAACAAGTCCAAACTCTCACATCCCAGGGGGCAGTAGAACCTGTTCCCGCAGATCAAACAGGCAAAGGCTTTTATTCCAGACTATTCCTTGTTCCCAGAAAAGAGGGCACTTGGCACCCCATCCTGGATCTATCCATTCTGAGCACCTCCCTGGTGGTCCCCATATTCAAAATGCTAACTTTGCAGCAGCTGCTGCCTATGCTGACAAAAAATGCCTGGTTAGTGACCCTAGACCTAAAAGATGCCTACCTCCATATCCCCATAAGGGAATCCTGTAGGAAATTTCTGCACTCCAAACCAGGCTCACATCACTTTCAGTTCTCTGCACTACCATTTGGCTTATCTAGTGCTCTCAGGGTATTCACCAAATGCTTGCCTCGGCCATAGCAGTTTGCAGACAGAGAAATATACAGATTTACCGTTATCTGGACGACTGCCTCATTCAGGCAGATTGCAAAGAAATGCTCCTCAAGGACCTCCTCTTTGTCAAAACCCTCCTAACTTCCTTAGGGTTCACCATCAATGAGAAGAAATCAAAGCAAACACCCTCCAGGAGGATCATTTTCTTGGGAGCACTGCTGGACACAGCATCCCAAATGGCCTTCCTATCGTCAGAAAAGCAGAGCTTCCTGCCTCTCTACTTTACCCAGCTGGCTTCCAGAAGTCACCTCATGGCAAGGAAGTTCCTGCAGGCCTTGGGGTACATAGCATCTTGCATCCTTATAATTCCTCTAGCCAGGCTTCACATGAGAAAGCTTCAGTGGAAGCTAAAGAACCTTTGGTGTCAGCACTCTTAGCCTCTAGAGACCTCTCTCTCCCTCTGATCCCCTGTATAAGGGCTGAGTTTCTCTGGTAGGCAGGGGCCTGTGCCAAGAACAAGGGTCTTCCCTTCATCCTCCGCCCTACCGGTCAGACCATCACCACCGATGCCTCAGGCATTGCTTGGGGCACTCACCTAGCAGACAGGTGCACCCAAGGTCTTTGGGACACCAGCACCTTCCCTTACACTTCAACCAGAAGAAAAGTATGGCAGTACAAAAGGCACTGACATCCTTCAAATCCCATCTCAGGCCAGGGGTTCTCCTTATCAAAACAGACTTCACCACAGTAATGTGGTACATCAACAAACAGGGAGGGACCCAATCTTACCATCTGTGCAGGCTAGCCATGAACCTCTGTCTGACAGCCTCCTCCATGGAATTACACCTAATAACCCAATGCCTACCAGGGATAAACACCCTGGCAGACCACTTAAGCAGAAACTTACTGGACCCCCACGAATGGCAGTTCCACAGAAAAATCTTTTTGCAAGTCACTCAGGAGTTGGGAACTCCGGAGGTGGATCTCTTTGCTTCGCACCTCAACCACCAGATAAAAAAAATTCCGTAACAGGGAGTATCACCACCTAGCATGGAAGGTGGATGCCATGACCTTTCCCTGGAACTCCTTCTTTGTATACGCATTCCCTCCTCTGCCTCTTCTTCCCAAGGTACTGATCAAGATAAGGGAGGAGAGACCAAAGGCCATGCTCATTGCTCCAGATTGGCCCAGACAGCATTGGTACCCCTTACTGTGCAGCCTGACATCACAGCCTCCCAGGCAGCTTCTCCTGATTTCAGACCTCTTGACTCATGTGGGGGGGGGATGCTGCACCCAGACTTGCAGACGCTCAAACTGTCAGCTTGGCTAATACTCTAAAAGCAACCAAGGGGCCCCTGTTAAGCAAACACGTCCTAGACATTATCACAGAGGCCAGAAGAAAATCTTATGCAGGAAAATTGAAAAGATTCTGCTCCTGCAGCCAGTTCAGAGGGGGCAGTTCCTCACAACCTTCCATCCCTCTTATCCTGTACTATCTAGTGCAGTTACTCAATAGTGGCCTCTCCTTCTCTTCTATTAAAATCCACGCCTCAGCCATTTCAGCTCATTTTGATAAAAACCAGCCCCTGTTCTTACATCCTTTGATTAAACAATTCCTCAGAGGTGCTTCTAATATCAGACCTACTAAAAGATCACCCACACCAGCCTGGAACCTGAATTATGTTTTGGAAAACCTAACCTTACCACCCTTCGAACCTGCTGCTTCAGCAGAACTGAAATACCTCTCCTGGAAGACTGCTTTCCTAACTAGCTATCACCTCAGCCAGAAGGGTTTCAGAACTTCAGGCACTGATGGCCATTGAGACCTTCATCATTTTCCATGCAGACAGGGTCTCCCTGAGGTCTAACCCCTCCTTTATGCCCAAGGTGGTATCTAATGTGACTCTCAACCAGGCCATATATCTACCCACCTTCTTCCCCAGCCCTCAAAACAAGGGGGAAAGAATTCTGCACTCACTAGATGTGCACAGACAGCTCAGATACTACCGGGACTGCATTAAACCCTTAAGGAAAACAGGCCAACGTCTTGTCAGCTTTGCCCCAGGGGCAGAGGGGAATCCCATTTCCAAATGGATATCACACTGTATCCATTTCTGCTACAGATTACATGGGAAACCATCACCTAAGTCTATTCATACCCATTCCACTAGGGCAGCCTCCACTTCCACAGCATTCCTCAGAGGAGTTCGCATCAGGGACATCTTGGAAGCTGCCACCTGGACCTCTGTCCATACCTTTACAAAGCATTATCACCTACCTGTTTTTTAAGGCTAGGGCAGGGTTTACCTCTGCACTTCTGTAGGGCATGCTAACCCATGTCTAGGTCTCTAATCCTTCCACCCCCTTCTCAGCTGTGGGAATCCTCCCACAGGTGATGACTGCAACAGTGAAACATGAAGAACATAGCACAGTTGTATACACTTACCATAAATGTAGATGTTCGAGTGTATTCACTGTTGCAGTCCTGGTTTCCCTCCCTCCTTCCCCTTACATCCTCTTTCCTTAGGGGGATATAAGGTTCTTATGGTGGCTTTTAGCCACCAGGGCCACTTTACCATATTTCCTTGGGCTTCAAACTGGTTAGGGCAAGAAAAACTGATGTAATGGCATCAGATGCCTTGCTTTATAGCACTGATAACCTGACGTCAGTCAACAAGTGACAGCAGCTGATGCAGAAAAACATTGACTCTGGTATTTGGGCTGGCCGAGGGCTACTACAGCAGGGATAACCCACATGTGATTACTGCAATAGTAAATACCCTCGAACATCTACATTTATGGTAAGTGTACACAACTGTATTTTTCTGTAAGACAGATGAGCAGAAATAGAAAATAAATAGGGCAAGCTCTGTGCAGGAGGTTAAGAAATATTTGCATTTGAAAATATTAACATTATTGAAAAAATGAGTTAGAAACTAGTGATACTGTGAATGATCATTTCTGTGACAGATAAATAAAAAGAATAAATAGGAAGATATATGTAGTGGAGGTTAAGATAAATTTGGCTTTGGTAAACATTAACAACACACCTAGAAAGTTGGATTATTTATTTTATTAGAATATGGCTTCTTGACAGCTGACACTTTGCGTTCATATAAGGTTTTGAATGCTTGTTTTTGACAGAACAGGGTTTTTTTTACATAAGGCCTCTAAAGAGGTCTAAATGTTTTTCTATAAATAGTTGACAGGAAGTAGATAGGGAACTAGAGGCATATTTTGTTTTGAATTCCTGCTATAAGTTGTTAGCTAAAGTGTAGCAGTGAAGAAATGGGGAATGTGTTTATTTGTGATAATAATAGTAAGAAAGTGTTAGGGATTAGCAGTGCTAAAGATACACAGGAACCATTACTGTGGGTGAATGATTTTTTTTTTAATGTTGTGAGGAAGGTAAGGTGCTGGCTTGTCTGTGTTCTTTAGATTTAGCTAAAGCCATTGAGGTGGTTTGTCATGAGAGACTACTAATGATATTGAACGGATATGATTTGGATGCCAATTTTATAAACTGTATGGGGAATACATGGATGTCTTCCGAAATGAAACACATACTGAATAGCTGTTAAGCACGCCAGGTTTGGACGGGGTTCAACAATAAAGCAGGACTGTGCACTGAGCCTTGTTCTGTTTGCTTTGTGTATGAGCAGAGCGATGTGTGCCATTAAATTAAATCACGCTTAATGGCATACATTTTTTTTAAGAGGATTATTGTATCCCATTGTATTATGCATATAACTTGTTTTTGGTATACAAAATGGATCATGATAAATGTGCAGAGCAAAACTTGAAAATACTTGGTTTAGCAGTGATTTGAAAAACATATAAAGACTGGCTTTGGTATACAAAAATTAAAGACTGGTGTGATTTTTTTTTCAGAACACAGCATAAGGAAATTACTGTTTATGACTAATACTTGGAAACAGAAAAAAAAATGGTGGAGAACACTGTTAGACAAGAATAAGAAGAAGTTACAGAAATCTTTGAAGCATCCTATTTGATAAAGAACAGGAAACAGCTACCTTGCAGAAATTGCTTCTTACCTGTGTATTTTGAGACTAAGTTGTTAGCAATTTATTCAGCAATTTATGGGAAATAAACTTAATTCTGGTAATGTGGGATTGTTGTATAGGAGAAGAGAGGGTCATTGGTAGTGTATCCTGTAGTTTTTTCTTTTCTGTCTCTTTTTCCTTTAAAAAATACATAAGGAATATATGATGTCTCTAGAAATTACAATGAAATTAAAATGTAATATAGTTTTAAACTGTTAGAAAGTAGTGGAGAAGGGGAAATTACCTGCCATTATGGAAAAAAAGGCAACTTGTTCCTGAAGCTATTAAAGTGAAGTATTAGAATCATTTAGAGGTTTATAACAATCATAGTGAGACAGTGTACAGATGTTTTTGCTAAGCGACTAGCAACATATGAATATAAATTTCAGAGCTGCATTGAGTTTTGAAGCATTTTTTGCTGTGCTTGAGATCAAACTCTGTTGCTCAATGTTCATTGTAAAATGTGTAAGAAAATGTGATTTCATTTGGTTTGTTTGAAAGAAATGGCCGAGTATGAGAGGCAAAATTTCATTTTTTGCATTGCTTTGTGGAAAACATGGGCATTTTAGTCTTGTTTCATGTACAATTATGAAACAACATTGAGGTGATAAAATCATGATATACATAAAACTGCGTGAACATATTTCCTTTGTTTCATATCCTTGTGAAATGCTTGTTACTTTGATGATTTGTGATGGTTTTGGTATGTATGCACAGGTTGACTTTAAAGGCAAATAAGCCTTTAGTTTAACATATCATTTGAGCATCAGAACTTTAGGATTACCACACCACCTTATTCTGTTCTACATGTCAACAGTAGATTAATCCAAGTATCCTCTAGAAATAGGACCAACGGTGTCTGATCATCCTGTGTTTAATGGTGACTGTGCTGTATGCCTGATAACTGTCCTGCTGTACATCATCTATATCCCCTAAACAGCTTGTGGATTTCCTGGCTAAACACCGTAATGTAAAAATCAATGAAAATACAATCCTCATGGAGTTTTTAACTGACAGTCAGTGACTGAGTAAACTGTTGTTTCCTGATTCTGAGGTAGTATTGCTATGGAGTTTGTCCTAGGGTTGATAGCTGAAGCCAGCACACAGCTTCTGGATTCATAAGTTGGTATTCTACTTTACCAAAATACTGTGAAGACAGTACAATGGCATATAATAGTAGTGTTGTTTGAGGTATTCACGATACCAGAAAATGAGTGACTTACTCTCTCTTCATACCAGATTCTCCCTCTCTTTCTTTCTCTGTCACACTTAATTGCTTTTATTCTGAGTACCACATGTTGCTTCATATTAGAGTGAGAAATGCGGACTCTGAAGTGAGTAGTGACCAAAACTTTGCATCCTGTTTGGCCTCAGGTCAGCCACAGTGACACTGTGGTGGGTTAAGGCCTTTACATGAAAACAGTGTTTGGTGTATGATTGTGGGTAATGGAAAATAAAGCAATTTTAGAAGCTGTCCTTTGTTTAGAGGATGCTGATATTTGTATCATTACTGAAGTCTGATGTAAAGATCCAAAATGCATATAACAAATTTAAGTAAATACCTCCCTTCATTATTGCAAATGGGATAGGTACAGAACTTCACTGTTTGTAAAGTTAATGTTAAACCAGAGACAAGAAAACAAATGCCAACTACAAATTGTTTATACAGAAAGCAGTGTCAGTGGTGCTGAATATATTACAGAAATGCACCATCCATCATACAAGCCCCCAGAAGGCCATGGGAATTGCCAGAGAAAACTCCAGTATATAAAAATTGATTAATATTTAGTCCTTATGGAGATTTTAATTACAAGAACACTAACTGGTAAGCTACTCATCAAATAAATATGTCCAATTATTAATTGACTGTTAATCAAGCAATTTGGAAAACAAAACTTATGTGAATTTTACACAGAGATAGCAACATCTTAAATATACTGACATATCCAAGATACTTTTGCTGCCCACTCATGGTTATAGTCTCTATAACTAAAATATATTATTATGCTATCATCTTATTCTAAGAGGAACATTAAACTTGTTTACAAACAATACATAGGTTCATAGGTCCATAGGTGTGTACTGGGCTAGTGGCCCTGGAGCCTTTACAAGCCTAGCCGATAGGATTATCCTGGCATCATGCCACCCGACCTTAGTTCCCAGTGCCTCTGTCGAGTAGAACCGCTGGAGTGATCCCTGGGGTGAATTTTCTATTTCCCATTCACTCATCAATATTTCTCTTGAAGAAGGCCAGTGAAGTGCTCTATTTGACATGCATGGGAAGTCTATTCCATAGCATGGGCAGTCTCTGGGTTATGAACCTGTCCCTCCAGCATGTTCTGTTGATTGTGGTAATGAGGTTGAGGTCTCTTGAATGTGTGGTGTGGAGGAATTGGGATTTCTTTAGATGCAGCATTTCTAACAGAGCTGGGTGAGACATGGCTTTGTAAGTCAAGTCGGGATTACCTCTCTAAGTAGGCGATATGAGACAGAGAATAGTTGGAATTTTTTTGAGTCTGTCCATATAGGACAAGTGTTGAAGGCCTAGGATCCTCTTTGTGAGGCATTTTTTACAGCCTCTCCAGTTGTTGCAGGTATCTAGTGAGGCACATGCCAAATGGGGCATTGTACTCCATGATTGCCCCTCCTGCACTTTATGAAAATTGTGATGCAGTAAATGACTTAATTATGAAAAATGACCCAAGTAAATCACAGCATATTGACAATTAGTTTTACGCCATTATTAAATTCTGCATTCATAAACGGATAGCAGTAAAACAAATATATAGGTTATTCACAAAAGAAAATGTATTGGAATCACCAAATTAATAACATGTACAGTAGAAACAAGAGAAATAAGTTGCTTAAAAACCTAGTCATAAAAACAAGATTACATTTAATAAAGTGCAGGCACTACTTGAGGCCATGGTGGTACAGTGGTAGCGTTGTTGCCTCACAGCAAGAGGTTCTCCTTTTCGATTCTCGGCGGGAGTGCCTTCTGTGTGGAGTCTGCATGTCCTCCCCATGGTCGAGTGGCCTCCGAAAGACGTGTGAATGGGCGTGCCTTTGCTGAAGGTTTGGCGTCGGGCTGGCAACTCGGCACCATAAAAATCTACCGCCAATAATTAGCAGACCGTAGGTCCGCTGTGGCGACCCCTAACCAGGAAAAGCCGAAAAAGACAAACAAAAAGTGCAGGCACTACTTACTTTTATTATCAATATTTCCATATCTATGAACTCAGCTTGGTCTCAAAGGCTGAAAGCAAAACTAAGGTATTATTTAATTATAGCAGAAAATTATGAATGTGGCATGTTATTAATAAATAATGAAGCGACTATGTCAGCTACAGGTTACAGGGAACGTAATTAAAAAATGTGCAAACATCACAAGTCAAGCCATATATTTGAATTGTATAATGACAGGAAGGCATCCCTTATATAAATAAAGATATGATAACTGCTGTCACTAAGCATTATATTTTGATGTTCTTATACAAAATCAATGAAACCTAACTAAAACTGAGCATGTAAAACAAAATGTTTGCATATGGACAGATCTCTGACATACGACAAAATAGTGGTACCGATTCACAAAAAGTGAGGTCACATCAGACCCACACAATTTTTAGTCCACCAGTTGGACCAGTACTCTGTATGAAATCATGGTGAAAATCATAATGGGTATAATGCATGCATAATTCTGCAGACTGACACAAAGAGCTTACTCCTGTTACGCATGGAACAATAAGACAGTCTGCCTTTTGAATCATTTGGCATTCGTTGAAAAGGTAATAGCAACAGCTTTTGATGAGTGGTGATGAGTGTTGCTTATTTTAACCCTGTTCCACATAAGGGAATAATCTACAGATGCCAAGCACTAAATGTCAGTTTGTCCATGGTGGTGAGAACAATAGTCAGTGAGTAGCAATGTGCAAGTCAAGGTACAGGATTACTTGGCTGTCCTGATAGGAGTTAGTAGTGGTGTCCCACAAGTTCTGTACTGTGATCATTTTTAAATTATTCTCAGATCTTAGAAATGTGCTGTGGATAACCAGTTATGCTGATAATCACAGAATTTAAAATAATGTCTTCAAAAATAATACAAAATTTCTCTAAGAATGTTTATAAAAATGTGTGTACACCAGTAATGATTTCACCTTTAATATTCAGCAAGTGTAATATCATGAGACTTGGCAAAATGGGCATAGACTGTGATATAAAAATAAGCCAGTTTCATTAAATGACACTGTCATTAAATGTCTAGTTACAGTGGTACACAATCACTGATCACTTTTCATTCCCCATTATCAGGCAAGCATATTCTGTAGCCCATATAATTTTAAAGAATGTGTTTAACCATTTCCAGAAGATCACTATACCACTTTATACCTTAGCGATCCAACCCATTTTTGAATACAGTGTTGCATTTTGTAGCCTTCAAACAAGCCAGTTGAAATCATTTGAAAAGGTATTATTCCTTATGGGTAAAATGATAGATTCTTAAATAATGAGAAATCTGTAGGAATTTACATTATATTTTGTTTCTTATAATTTACTTAAATGACCACTGCCTGGTCTATAATCACTCTGTCTGAAAGTCTGTGCTTGCAGTGCACTTTTGGTAGAGCTAACACCAGAATAGAAAACCTAATGCTAAAATAAATATTAGTAATAGAAGAAAAATATGACAGATACATTACAAGCTGTCATCCAAGAGTATGGAATAAGCTTGCCCATACAGAACTCAGTCTTTAACAACTTTTAAAATTAATCAATGTACACAAATAATAAAAAAGATGGCTACAGTCAACGTACCAGGAAACACCAGCGTCTATTCAGACCTGCCTGTTATTCAGATGATACCCAAATGAAGAAGAATCAGCAGCAGCAAAAAAAAAACAACACAAAAAAAAAAAAAACCAAAGAGGACAAAAGTAATGCGCAGCTAAAAGCTTAACTGGCTGAAAACTGTGTGTAAAATTGTTATATTTACTGACTCCTTTGTGAATATTGTGAAAGGAAAGGAAAAGGATACTGTGGTGAATTTTTTTCTGACTTTTATTTTTATTCACATGGCAAGTTTTTTTTTGTTTGTGCTGAATAGCTACTTCTTCATTTGGACGCATCTGAATAACAGGCAGGTCTGAATAGACCCGATGATTTTGAGAGATTTTTTGACACTTTGTACGTTGCCAACACCAGGAGCATTTATTTTCTTCAATGTACACAAATAGAAAATATCTACAAAAAGTTGCAACAGTCAAGCTTTTAGAAGACCATTAGGTCTTAAGTTCATAAATGAGCCTGTGAAGTCATGGTATTGTATATCTTAAGTCTCACTGTCTCCATCCAAGAATTCTTACAAGTGGATGTATTGTTATACTTAGGCCACATCTATAGTATGGTATTTCTTTCAAAAGAGAAGGAACTTCTTGATTTACCACTTGAAAATGGGAAAGTGGTAAAGTTTAACTTCTTATGGCATTCTGCCCATTGAGTCAGTAGTGGAGGTCTATATACCCTTTCTGCCATTATAGAGCCTAGCTTCAAAATGTTGCAGCTTTATCCTTGGAGTAGGATTATGCATGCATGCATTATGAAGGCATCCGATCACAGCCTGCTGGGCAGCATCTCATTACTGTTTGGTTTTAAGAAAAATGAAGCCAGGAATTGCACACAGACTTTGCAGGCACAGTTTGGTGAAACATATTTAATTAATCATCTGTCAGTGAACTGTGTTTCAGCTAGCTATATGAGACATTTTGTTACAAGAACTCTCCCAAATGTAAGCTGAAGTAGTTCTGTTTTATAGTAGCCATAACAGCAAACTTCCTTGAGAAGAGTTCTTCCTGCAGTTACCATGGACCCTATCCCTCTTTCTTTGCCAACAAATTACCAGTTGGTATCGATATGTTAGCTGATTTACTATTTTCTTGGAAGTATATGTCTATGGTTGAAACTGTTGATATTCAGAAAGTACTATTAAGCTATTTTCAAGGGCCATGATCCTGCTTTCTGAGAGTCTACCTTTATAAAATGTAAGAAGAACATAAGAATACTTGTCTTGAAGATCTGGTGATTCTCTTTAGGGAGAGTTGCTACAGCAGTAAATCATAACATTTGCCTTACTTCCTACCTGTCTTCATTCCAACCAGCTTATTTAGTCAGAAGTCCCTCAGTCTCTATGAAGGGTGTTAGTGACCTCATAACAGTGATCCATGGATCCTTGGCTGATGCACAAGACTCACATATATAGGCAGTATCACCAGGAATTTTCTCCATGTCTTGCCACTTGAAAGGCTTCACATTCTGCTTCATCTCCATTGTTGTTTCATCTACATAACCTCACATAATTTAAGTTGCTTTCCTCTGAATCCCCAATAAAAAATTTATTTATTGATGTCTAGTTTGCATAATTTTAAGAATTACATAATATTTTCTTATCTTAATCACTTTACTACAGTTGTCGTACATGGTTCAAGAGAAGTACATTAAATGTTTTTTACTGCGCCTCATTTTACCACATATCATTGCATCCCAATTGTGTCGGGATATTTTCCCCAGTTTCTTCTCTTGATCATAATTTTATTAATGAAAATGTGTTATACACAAAGTTGGAGAGATCATCAGAGAAGATTTACTAGGTATATTCCTCAAAACAGTAGAAATAAGGTATGGTATGACCTTACATCTTCCAGCTTTGAGAAGTAAACTTAAAATGGTGCTCATCCACGGGGACGTGTAGTAATTTATCTGGTTTTAAGGAATTATCCACTGTAAGATTAGGTTTATACTGCAGTGGTAAATTACAACATCAGCATCTTTGTGGCACCTGCATTGGTACCCTGACATCCGTGAGACCTATAGTATTGCAAAGCTGGATATGTCTAATGTTTCTACTCTAACATCAGCTCCAGTTACAGATATCAAGGGTGGTAGAGCATACAAGTTTTCCCCACTGTCATTTTTAGATAAGGTTCAGCTTCAGTGTCCTGATTACTTTGCCATGACATTTGCCAGCCCTAAGGATGTTGTATTTTGAAAAATCTTACCTTTAACACAGTTCATTAAGTCATATCCACCATAGGGGCATGTATTTTAGCCCTTACATTATGGCAGCAGTATTTGACTTAATATCTGACCAGAGTCATTAAATGTACTGGAAGATAACCATCCTTTATTTTCAAGTAACACCCACTGGTTCACTCTCATTATTGATATAAACATCATATTGCAAGCATCACTAGCTACATGGAAGGATTCAAGATGAGACACTAATTGTGAGACAACTTTCTTAAGCTTATGAGGTTTTCCATACTTTAAGATTACATTATCTTTCTTCTTTGATATGTTTAAAGAGATACATTTTGATTACTTTATTTTCAGGGGGTATATTGAGAATGTTTCTTTCTCTGAAAATAGATTTAAAGTGATTTGGAAGCTTCCGTGTACCAAAGTTATTTTTTTCAGTTTCATAGAATTTATATAAATACCACAAAACATCCTGCATTTATACTGTTATCAGCAATTTGCTGCTACTAGAAACTTGTCTGTTACTCATTCCCAGTGGAAGAGAAATCTACATAATTTAGGCATATGCATAACGCCAGTATAAATTTAGTACCTTCTTTGTTACAACAGTAAAATTCTTAGCTCTCATGTTTTTTCAATGTTTCCTAGTTACAGTAGACTCATGATAATTTACTATTTCCAGCAACATTTTTTTTCAAAACCGGAAACTAAATGTTGACTTGCATAAAATAAAAAGTAACATATTAATGTATACATGTATGGAATTTCTATGAACTATAGGAAGCTAGCTGTTCTTAATAAAATAAGCAGCAATAGTTTAAAGTATAGTGTTCTTTTAAAAACGATATTTCCACATAATTAAGGAATCAATCTATGTACTTCATAAAATATGAATTAAATTATGTATGCCCATATCGGAGTTTACTTTAACATCAGCTATATTAAACATCTTAATGTGACAACAACAAATTATATAAGGCCTTAAAAAACAACCTAAATTTTTTTACTACTTTAGTTTAAAAAATTATTAATATTGCAACCACAAACTGTAATTAAAAAAAAAACTGCATAGTATATTTGTTTTAAACTCACCATCAGTTCGAATAAATGGTTGCAGGCTGCAATTTTCAAAAACAGCAATGTTTTGTATTCCATTCTGGGTGGACTGGTCTCAATAAGTGTAAGATATGTTCTTTTGTTTCAATTCTATATTTTAACCACACCTTTCAGAAGTATTTTTCCTTTCTGTGAAAGTTATTTTGTTCTTTTCCAGTGCATGATTGGATCTAGGTTTCCTTAGCCACCTCTTCTCATCTACTTCTGTCTCTCCTTAATGTGCCTATAATCAGATCACTGTACCTACTGATGGCAGCATTAAATGTTTGTGTTCTATGGATGAATCTCATAATGTTAGCTTTTATAGAATTTCTGTAGGGATCAGTCAGTGATGCTACCAGAGGAATGTGTAAAAAGGCCACTCAAGTCTTTTTATTTTTGTGAGCCCTTGTGACCCTTTAAAAAGTCAAAGCATCTGATGTTGTCAATTTTCATTCTGTTCCCAACTTATGGGTTCAGATCCAGTCCCTCTGATCCAACTTGGCCATTGCAAAAGCTTGTGGCAACCAGATATCTCTTGAGCTCTTCTGTTACCGACAATGCATCAACCCCAAGAACTCCAGATCTCATTTGCCACTTGAAAGATTTGGTGCCAGCTTTTCTCGAACAGCTAAGTATTATTTTTCAAATAATTATTATGTCTCCTTCTAGTTTTTCTTTCTAAATACATAATTTATTATAAATCTACTTTAGATTCCCTTTTTTATATATCATTTGTCCCTTATCCTTCCCTTTTTCGTACTTGTTTACTCCTTAATATATTATCATTAGTATATTATTCCTCTATGATTTTCTACATTTACTGTAGTTCTCAAATACCATTGTTCGTATTTCTTCCTTTCTGCTATCCCTTCTGGTTAAAAAAAGTTTTTTTTTTTTTACTCGTGTTAAATTTTGTAGAGTGTGTTATAATTTTTCTTTACTATAACTGATAAAGATAAAGGCCCAGCTGGGTTTAAGAAATGTAAAAAGTGTAGACACAAAATCCCTTTCTCGGATACCCACATACTTTGTATGCACTGTTTGGGTCCACTCCACTTGCAGGAAAACTGTGTTATATGTCATGCTTTCAACCCAAGAGCTCTGGTTGAATGCAAAACAAGTTAATTCTCAAGGGGTTACATCCCTTTTCTTTTAGTGAGGCATTATCTGGAGCTTCTCCCTCTGCAAGTATTTCTGCATCATCTTCCACATATTCAGACAGGTCTAAGAAGAGACCTGTACTGGATCTGACCACCTCCTGTGATACTAAGAGAAAAAAGCTTAAGTCAACTGATCCAACTTCAACCTCAGATCATAAACTGAGAAAGAAAGACTCCACAGATTCAAACTCATTCTTGGATCCAAAACCTAAAATAAACAAAAATATGTCAGATCAGAGTGTTTCAGATCTGACACAGAAAGCATCAGACTTGACACCCGACATTCCATGTCTCCCAAGAACTAGATACTCTTGTTCAGTGGACCTAGTCCCCTCTAGGGTCCCCTCCCCTTTTTTAGAGAGACCAAAGTTCCCATCAATAGTTTCAACTCACTCTTCCAGGAGCCTTACTGAAGAAGAAGACATGGAGTGGTTAGTGAGAAAGATTCTTTCAGCGCAAAGCATGTCATGCGTCCTGTCGGCTCCTATACCCCTCTGGGTCAGGAGATCCAACCTTCCATTGCATCTCCTTTACAAGTTACTCCTCCAACACCCCCTCTTGGTTTTAGAGTTTTCAGATCAGAGTCTTCCAGGTCCATGAACATCGGATCTGAGAATTGCTTTATCCACAGATCTGAAGCTCACTCTGAGTTTCATTGGATCTGGAGAGCTCTTAGAGAAAGAGCTACCCTGTCAAATCCAGGGTGTTGCAGTCAAATCCAAAGTTTTTAGAGCTGTCTCTGCACCTTGGCACCTCAGCATGGGCTAGTTCGGCTCAAACTTCGGCCTTGGGGGAATTCCCCTTGGAGCAGGAGGGGGTTACAGTCTGAAGCTTGCTCTTACGAACCTGGGATCCTCTTCTTCTCTGGGAGGTTCTGCCTTTGAGGCCATGGAGAGAGACTTGTCTGCTTCCACAACAATATGGTTCCCTTCCCCTCGGATCCTCAGTCTTTAGTCCTGCAATGTCTTTGTCTGAAGTCTCATCTATCCTCTCCACAGGGACAGCTGGTACTGAAACCCCAGGCTTCCCAGCAGGGTGTTCCCACCTCTTCTGATACCTCCCCAGAGCATCCCACTGAGGAGGTCCCTAAGAAGAGAACATGCAAGAGGAAGCACTTATACTCCCCCGAGGAGTCAGTCACAGAAGATACAGACTTTGATGAAGGTGAAGTGTCCCCATGGTCACCTCCTGAAGATGTCAAGTTTGGAAACATTCTTGAAATCCTGAAACAGAGAGGTGGCTGGAAGTCCAGCAACCATTTGTCTGAGGAGTCTGTATTCCTGGAGGTGTTTGGTACTGGCCCATCTACCTCCTGGGTGATGCCACCTATGAGTGACCTCATAGATTTGATCTGTTGGCAGGCATGGAAGGCCCAGTACACCATTGAGCTAATCCCCTGGAGACTGGATACAATTTTGACAGCACCAAAGGACAGGCATTTTGGACAAAAGTTACACCTGTAGATGCCATGGTCATGGTGGTGGCCACAAAAAAGGAACTCTCTGAAGAAAGTTCCACTGTCCATCCACTGAACAAGGAGTCTTGGGCAAATGGACAGGTTTGGGAATTGTGTCTGTGCTTCAGCAACATTCACCTTAAGGTCTCTGAACTATTTGGCACATTTCAACAGGTTACAGAGAGATCTAGTTAAGAAACAATCTGACACTCTTTCAGGATCCATTTCTGATGAGGTGCAGGCATCTGTCACCTCTCAGTTGGCTACCCTGCAATCAATAACCAATTCCTCCATGAGGATAATTTCACATGTGGCTGAAGGAACCTCAAGGGCAGCGGATTCCAGCATTTCCATAAGCAGGCAAACCTGTATGTGCTTATGTGATTTTGTGGAGCCCTTCAAGTCTTTGTTCATCAATGCTCCATTTGACAGAATGTCCTTGTTTGGTCTCAAAGTTAGGGAGACTTTATCCAGGTGTGAAAAGGATGGAAAGACCCTGTCTGCTATGGGCATACATTTTTCCATTGCTCAAAGATCCTTCTCCTGGAATCAATGAGTTACAGGAAAAAAATGGCTCAAAAAGTCCCAGGATCATTTCCAGGACATATATGGAGGAGGTTCCCCCAGGGTTAGAGGAGGGACTCCAATGGTAGATGCCACCCTCCCGGCAGAGGTGGCCTGCAAAACCAAGGGTCCAGAGATTCCTATTTCGAGAGACCCTTCCAGCGCTCCTGAAAGGAGGCCCGATTGTCCCCCTCTGCAGGTAATTGGGGGTCATTTATCCCTGCACCAGAAAGCCTGGCTAGAGATAACAGATACATGGGTGCAGAGGATCATTAACAGAAGTTATAGAATACCCTTTTCCCTTTCACCTCCAACCTCAAAAAAAATCCCTGACATTCCACCCAGTCAGAGGGAACAAACAGCACTTCAAATACAAAAGCTGCTAGAAAAAAAGAGTCATCCAAGAAGTCTCTCCAGAACAAATAGAATCTGGAACTTACTCAAGATTCTTTTTAGTGCCAAAGAAAACAGAGAACTGGAGAACAATCCTGGATCTCAGCAACTGAACAAATCAGTTTGAAGCACCAAGTTTTGTATGGTCACAGTTCAGTTCATACTCCCATTTCTGGGAAAGGACAATGGGATCTGCTCAGTAGACCTTGAGGATGCGTACTATCACATAAAGATGAACAGGTAGTCCAGAAGGTACTTACATTTCTGGCTGGGAGCCAGTCATTACCAGTTCAGAGCTCAGCCCTTTGGTCTCACCACAGCCCCCAGGGTGTTCACCAAATTCATGGCAGTAGTAGCTCTCTTGAGACTGCAAGGATTCTGGGTGTTTCCATCTTTAGACAACTGGGTCATTACCACCCCAACCAGGCATCAAGTAATAGAGACAAGATATTGGGTTCTTCAGATGTGCTCTCATCTAGGGATCACCATAAACTAAAAACAGTCTCATTTGGAACCTACTCAAAATTTGGAATTTATAGGAGCACTGTTCAACACAAAGTCAGGACTAGCCTCAATGCCTTGTCTAAGAGTTCAGACCATAAGAACACAGGTCAGGAAGATAATCTGCAGTACCAAGGTTTCAGCCCGCTTAGTTCTTCAGGCTCTAGGATCAATGGCAGTGGTGATAACTCTAGTACCTTTAGCAAGATTTTATATGAGGATTCTACAGTGGATGCTAGCAATGCAATGGTCAGTACATTATCAACCAGTGTCAACCCTGATAGTATTACTCAAATTTGCAAGAGAGATCTCGGGTGGTGAATTCAATCAGAGCAGGTTCTACAAGGCCATTCATTCATTCATTCCCCGTCAGTTCAAGGCCATAGTGACCATGGATGCTTCCCAGTTAGGGTGGGGGCATTACTTGGGGAAGACAGTCCAAAGCACTTGGTCCCCCAAAGAGGCCATTTCACATATCAATGTCCAAGAGATGAGAGCAGTCCTTTTAGTGTCGCAGACCTTTCAAGAAGCTCTCCCCTCAGGGACAATTTCAATTCAAATGGACAGTAGATTTGTACATCAGCAAACAAGGAGGGACCAGATCTTACTCCTTATGTCGAGAAGCATTCAGAGTGTGACAATGGGCAATCTCATCCAACCACTTTCTCATAGCAACACATATTCCGGGGAAATCCAATGGATAGCAGACAAGCTGAGCAGGTGCATTTTTCTGCCTCATAAATGGTCTCTCAACAAGAATGTGGTGAAGCTTATTTTTTGTCAGTGGGGCCAGCCTTGCTACGATCTTTTTGCTTCTCCCCAGAACAACAAATGCAGCAGCTACTTTGCCCTGATCCCCCCACAGTGGGAATCACTGAGAGATGCTCTACTTCATGATTGCCCCCCCCACCTACTTTATGCCTGCCCACCAATCCCATTAATTTTCAAGTTCCTGCAGAAAGATGCCATGTTGAAGAGCAAACTTATCCTTATTGCACCTTTTTCTGCCTCGACAGATTTGGTCCCCCTTCCTATGGCCTCATTTACTCCACCCATCATGGATTCTGGAGCTGGCTCCAGACCTCCTGTTACATCCACCAGGCATGATGTATCCAGATGTATCGAACCTCAGGCTGACAGCCTGGCTTCTCCAATTCCATTAGTAGCCAGACAACCTATGCTCTCCTCTCCAGTCCATCAGATATTCTTATTTTCCCATAAACCATCTACATGTAAGCTGTACTCCAGTAAATGGAAAAGAGTAGCTTACTGGGCCCACCAAAATAAGGCTAACCCCTTTTCAGCTTCTTTGTGTAGTATTCTTGAATTATTCTTAGCCTTAGGAAGAATGAAAATGGACAACACAGATGGAACATTATGGTGAGTACATAACTTCTTTATCAGTGTGATCAAGACTGTGATTCTGCTCCTATGTTATCCCATAAAAAACAAGGTCCTCCTTATTGTTATGCACCATCACAAATCATTATCACACCCTGTACAATGGATTCCAGTCCTTCTTCTTCATCAAAATATGTTTCTTGCGTTAGTCATTAAAGATACAGGCTAAAATGTAGTTTATTCTATAAAAATCCCCTCCATATTAGTAGGTAAGTCTAGTACTCCACCCAGTATTTCTTTGTCTGCCCCATCAGGAACAGGTGCTGTGACACTTAGGCCACTCCTTTCATATCTCAGCCATATCTTTTGATAAACTGGGTGACAGTATTTATTATTTCAATGCCTGTTGATCATAGGACTGTACCAAAAAAAAAAAAGAGAACTACAAAAATGTTCTAAACTTTTAATAAAAAACAATAAATACTTCCAATAGCAACGCCTTTGGGTTTCCCCTTCTTCAGTGCTTAAAATACAATTAAAAAACACTCATTAAAGTACTAAAAGATATAAAACATGACACAGCCAACCAACTCAAAAGAGAAAAAAATACTTCATTAGAACACTTAATGCAGTTTCTGTTGCTTCTTATATAAAACAGGTTTTAAACTCACTGCACTATTTAGACCATGATATATATCTGCTTGAAGTCTTAAAAAATCCAAGAATATTCGGTATTCTCAAGAGTATTATTAATATCACCCCCCCCCCAATATTCTTGAAAATGATCTTAATAACTCTAAACTTAAATATATGCTCTGTGTTATTATCAGCTATATGTGGCAGATCATAGGACTGTATCCATGTCCCCTTGGGGGCACTAGCGGGTCCAGTTTGTCCTTCCCAACAGTGCCACTTTACATCAGTACTGGTTTATTTGGCTCTGGTAGTGCATACATCTATCCCAGCACTGGATCTGCCAGTTCTGGCTGAAGCCAGTGTGATGCTTGGCACCTTCTGTCCATATACCGTTATCGATTTTTCTGATTGCATATATTGCAACATCAACCATGCTGGTACCAGTTTATTCTTTCCTGGCACCTACTTTTTGTTTCATATGTATATATTAAGCTTACAGCCTGAATAACCACTGAAAAGCCATGCCAGCCAATACCACTAAGAGCCTATTAGTTCTCCTTATTAAGCAGACCATTCCCAAAAAAGCTATTTTCTCTCAGCCCTTCACTGTCTGGTTAAAAAGATGATGTGGAAGGGAAGTATGTTCCAAAGTCAGTGGATGCACTGGATTAATTATCTATTATGCTAGCATATATTGTTAAGGTGGTGGTAGAGGTTTACATCTGTACAGTAGGCATTAGCTGTATCACTGGGTCTACAGAAGGGAAAGAGATTAAAAAGTACAGGCTAAGAAAGCTAAGCACAGATATCCCTTCAGGAATCTTATATGAGACAAAATATAGGGAGAAGTTTTTTAAACATGCAGGGTAACACAGGTTACTTAGGCCTGTGATCATCTTGATAAGGAATCTTGGATTCATTTTAGTTGGTCTAGGTACATGTTCCATGGGGCATTATTTTCAATAACAAATCAAATAAAGGAAGAATGAATTGAAACTTTGGCTTTTTTGGACCTAGAGGAAATATCCCAAGAGAAAGAGGTGCATATGAAATGATTTTCTAACCACACTGAGACATGGTTTCAAAGAAAAGCTTGTTATCAAAATAAGTACCTATATCACTAATGACTGTTTCCATTTTAAGAGGGTTGTTATTAATATGTTAAGTGGAGTGAGTGCTAGACAGCACAAAAAATAACAATACTGCATTTCTTAGCATCAAGGGTGTTCCCATAATTACACAATCAAGCATTGTTCTGATCTATCCCTTACTGGAAAATCTGAGTGTCAGAAGTAGATTTTGACAAGTATGTCCAGTTTGCAGTCTATCAGCAACTTTTGTTAGCCACATACCTTTGACTTCTGTTTTCATGTCAGAGAAATACATACCAAAAGGAGGGAGCTCAGGATGAAGCCTTGTGGGACACTGCTTGTTCATAGGTTCATAGGTTCATACTAGGCTATCAGCCCTAGGGCATTTATAAGCCTAGCTAGAGTTGTGTGGCTTTCACCACCCCTTAGGTTGAAGAATACTATACCCATTAGTTTGCCATGCCTCTGTCCAGCAGTGATACAGAGATGATCCCCGGGGTAAACCTACGATCTCCCATCCACTGGTCAAGATTCCTCTTGAACAGAGCCAGCGAGGTGCTCTGTCTCACATGGACCGGGATTCTGTTCCACAGCATAGGGAGTCTCTGGGTGATGAATCTGTCCCTCCAGCACGTCCTATTTATATCCGTGTTGAGGTTTAAGTCTCTTGCTCTTGTGGCTCTGGTGGATTTGGATTTTTTGAGGTGGAGCATGTCCATTAATTCCGGGTTGGACATGGCCTTGTATGTCAGGCACAGGTCACCTCTGAGCAGACGGTATGCGACTGAATGGAGCTGGAGTTTCTTCAGTCGGGCAGCATATGGCATATTTTTGAGCCCCTTTATCCTTTTGGTGAGGAACTTTTGGGGTCTTTCCAATTGCTGCAGGTGTCGGGTAAGATACATTCCGAATGGGGCATTGTACTCAATCATTGGTCTGATAAGTGAAGAGTACAGGGGAACAATGACCTCCCTTGATCTGGATGTGAATCCCTTCATAATCAGGTGGGCAATGTAGAAGGTCCTCCTAACCACTTTGGCAATGTGAGTGTCAAAAGAAAAGTTACTGTCAACTTGGGTCCCCAGGTCCCTGATAACCTCTTCTGTGCTTAATGGATTGCCACCTATGTGGTAACTTAGGGTTACCTTGTTTTTACCAAAGGGTATGACTATACATTTTTTGGCGTTTAGCTTAAGGCCATGGCTCTGGCACCAGTTATTCCTTTTCTATGAGACCTCTCTGAAGGATATCTGTGTCTGATGGATTTTCAACTATGGCTCCCAGTTTGCAGTCATCTGCAAACTTTGTCAGCCACAATCCTCCTATGTTTGCCTGCACTTCTGAAAAGTAGATGCCGAACAAGAGGGGGCCCAGGACTGAGCCCTGTGGGACACCGCTTGTGACCGGCTTAGAGTCTGACATGGCACCAGCAACTCTAACCCTGTGGGTTCTGTCCTTGAGCCAGTTTGCAACCCATCTTGTGAAATATGGGTTTACATTTAAGCTGGTGAGCTTTTCTATGATACCCGAGTGGGGTATTGTGTCGAAAGCTTTTGCAAGGTCAAGGTAGGCTGTGTGAACTGCCTTACCCTCATCAATGGCCTTGGTGACTGTTTCAAAAAAGTTGACCAAGTTCAAGAGGCATGATCTGCCCTTGACAAAGCCGAATTGGGTAGGATCCAATGTCTGTAGGTCCCCTATGTCTTTATTTATGAGTTCCATTATGATCCTCTCCATAGCTTTGCAGACCAGGCTTGTTAAGCTTATGGGGCGGTAATTACCAGGGTCCGTAGAAGCACCGCCTTTGTGGAGTGGGACCACAGTTGCCGTACGCCACTCTTTGGGTACGTATCCTGTGTTAAGGCTAAGATTAAACAGCAGCCTTATGTGTGGGTTTAGTTCCTCATTGAGTTCGTGTAGCACACAGCCGGGGACACCATCCGGTCCCATTGATGCTGTGTTTTTAGCTTTAGAGAGAGCAGCTCTCACCTGGGCATTTGAGATGATTGGGAGGCTACACTCTGCTGGGATAGATATTTCTCCTTTTGGGGGGGGGGATTTTCACTGAACCTGTCTGCCAGTATGTTTGCAATGTCTGTGGGTTCAGTGATTTTTGTATCATTTTGGACTAATTCTGAGCATATCTGGGAGTTTCCACCCAGATTTCTAACATAGCTAAAGAAGGCCTTATGACTGTCTTTTGAGTCCTTGGTGATTTTTCTCTCAAAGTTGGCCTTGGATGATTTTATGAGTGATCATAGTTTTTTACTAGTATTGATCAGAGATGTCTTCCCTTTTAGGGATTTTGCTCTATCTTGTAGTAGCTTTCTCCTCTTGTTGTAAAGTTTGTTTATGGCTGGGGTCCACCAGATCGGGCGCTTGCCTTTGGTGGAAAGGGTCTTGATTTTATTTGGGATTGCTTGATCCATGCAATCCTGGAGGTGCTTGTAGAAAGCATTTGTAAGGGATTCAGCAGCGAGGGTTGTGGTTTCCAATGGCTCAGGGGGCCTTGAAGGATACCACACCAGTCTTAAGAAGTGTGAAGTTGGCTTTTGAGAAGTTCTTTACTGTGGTCTTTTTTGTTGGGGGTGGGGGCGGGATGTGGATCTCCAGTGAGATTAGTTTATGGTCTGATCTCACCAATGAGGGATATACTTCCGGTGTGGAGCATTTTGTCCCCATGTTTGTGATGATCAGGTCTTGTGACGCACTTCTGACTACACAAAGTACTTTCCAGCCTTTACAATGGGAGCCTCATTGACAAGTCAGATATCCATCAAACTATATGTGGGTTAGTAGTGAGTTTGGAAAATTTATCAATAATTTTTGCATCGTGGATGAAGTTGAAGGTCTTGGCTAAGTTGAGCAGCATGGACAGTGGCCTTCATCAAAAGTCTCATTGACCCTTTCAAAGATATTAACAAGGTCGAGCAGACACAGTCTGCTTTATACACATCCAAACTGGTTGGATTCATGGGACTGATGGTCTCATGTGTTATTGTCCACAAGCTCAACAGTTGTATCCCTATTACATTACAAATTGTATTATTGAGGTTAATAGACCTATAATTGCTGGCATCAATTGTGGGGCCTTCCTTGTGCAGAGGCACCACAATGGCCATTCTCCAGAGATCTTGAATGTATAAGGAGGAGTTAGACTAGGTACTGGGTGATGTGGTTGAGCTTCTTAACAGTCTGTTTTGGCCATAAGCTTAGTAAGAACCTATAAAGCTATGAACCTAAGTGGTGCTTAGCACTTCTGAAAAGGCAACTCAGGATGACATTAGGTCGCACAGAATTAGAGTTCATGGTTTTGGATAGTGCAGAATGGGCCAAATCCAAAGTGATTTGAGGTGGGGTTGTTTAGAAGGGATGTGAGGAACAGTGGATGGAGAAAATGGAATGAAATTAGAGCTATATTTGACAACAAGAATATGGGTAATGTCTTCAGGGTGATAATGGAAAATACTGGACTGTGTGTAAGTCACACTTAAGAACACAGATGCAGATATTGTTTACATCACTAAACAGCCACTATAACAATCATGAAGCTGTGATTTTATTTTTGATAAATTAATTAAATTAAAATTAATTAAATAAAAACAAGAAAGGGCCACTATCACAGTATAATTAATTAGTACTGTCATATTGCCTTTTTAGAAAAATAAATGCAGTTTTAATGTTTTGTGAGCACTTTCAGTCAGTGCTAACAGGGTCACTACTCTGTTTTGTGTGTTTCCTTACCACTGTCAGAGATATTACAGTGTGTTTTCTGTGTTTCTGACATCACTGACTGACTAAAATCATAAGTGGTTTAACAGAAAATCAAAAATTTTATGAGGGACATGGCAAAATATGGGGGATATGACTTTTTTGCTTTAGTATTCATATTAAGGCAGAGTAATAAATACCAACTAAAACAATCATAATATCCAAATTTGCTGTACTTTAATAAGAAGAGTACTTTTTGCGTAATTCATTTTACTTGTATAACAGTATTTTTATAATGCTCATATTTCACATAAGTATAAATCTCAATCCATTGAGCTGATAACGTTTAAAATGCTAGGGCAGACTGTACTACTACCATAGCATTGTAAGCAGTATTTTAACACACCACAGTTATACAATGTTCTCCATTATATCACTGTCTTCACAGTCAGAGCAGGATGGGCTATTAGATATAAACTCTGTGCAGTAATGGAATTTACTTCTGAGATTTTTTAATATAACTTAGGAAGTCTTGAAATTACTTTTAGTGGCGGTGTTGGCCTTAAATTCATAACTGGCCATACAGTTCATAGCGCACTTTATGCTTTTGCTTAAACGTCTTAATTCTGTTTTTACTTGGTGAGAAAATATATGCATCTGGAGTGTTTCTCCCTGGGCCTCTGCTGAAAATGGGCTCTGTCCCAGCTGCACTTTCCTGTTAAACAAATGTTAAATTAATTAATTAATTATAGATGCCTAGAGGCCTTTTCCTCTTATACAGTTTATTGATACAAAAATTCTACCACATAGGTTTAAATTTATACTTACCTACTGTGTTATATTGGATGGGAATGGATGTCTCAGTACAACTATCTAAAATATTGGAAAAAATCAGTTAAGTATGCAATAGCATTAATTTTGTGGTCATTTGAGGAATTGTGCCATTTATGATTATCAAGGTTAGTGAATAGTAAGTACACAGTATTGGAGTAATCCCTAAATGTAGAAGGGAGACAATCATAACAACATTGTCAGATATAACTGTGGAGGAACTGCCATAAGGAGTTGTAAAGTCAGAGGATATGTTTGCCAGAACAATATGTAGAAGGTTAGTACCTCATATGAGAAGGGATCTATCTTGTCTAAAAGTTGAACAAACTTTGAGCATATTTATTCATGCTAATATAAAATTAGCCATTTGAAAGATGAGTAGTTAAAATTTCTCACAAGAAGGGCATTTACACTAATAGTTAGCTTTTAACTAGACCTTGGTATCCATCATTTTTTGAGATGGTCATGGATGGCATCTGTAATTGGCAGTGGCATGACAAATGGTCTCATTGAGTATCAGTCCCCCGGTTGGTGTTAAACAAAATTTGAAGTGAGATGCTGGCTTTCCAAGTAAGCACATCTGCCTCCCAGTAGACTCAAATGTGTGTTAAGCACTGAGCCAAGATAATGATTGAGTCTTGTCACTACACTGGAATCAATTTTCAGTTGCTACATAAATACGAAGGTTTTCAAGGGTAAGGAATGCTTCAAATTCTCACATTTTGAGCTAATATGATTGAGCAGTGTTACCTGTTCACAGTGATATTTACTATGCAGGCATATCATCAACTGAACTTTGCCTAAAAAGGTGTTATACGCCAGCAAAGATTTTATCTTTTATGAGAAAGCCACGAGGAGAGAGGTAAAGACCATCCATGGGACTGTTGAGCCTATCATCCCAAGCACACACCGGTTCCCCTTAGAATGACATTAATTAAGCAACCCATTATTAAAGACAATTATTGTGTCTTTTAATTTAGGCATCATTCTTAGTGAAGGTAAAATGCTTCTCAATACCAGGATCTTACATGCCTAGAGGACTCAACAGTGTCTCTCTGCATCTCCCTTATGGTGGAACTCCTAAGATAATTCACTTCCATGTGGGTGAGTATGCAGTCATATTTTTATTTGGAACAGTGAAGAAGAGTCTTTAGGGCCCTAGAGATGTTTCCTTTTCCACCAACCAAGAGGCAGTTCACTTTAGCCCTCTCTAATGTCTAACCTAGTGAGTGCAGCATAGAGACTGTGTCCTACAATGGAATCACCAATAAATAGGACCTTACTGGGGTTTGATGTAGGCCTAGAGGTCTTTAAGGTCCAGGCCTGCAGTCAGGGCAATTAGCATTGGAAGTAGGTGTTGGAATAGGACTGGATTCAGTTGCCCATGTGTTTTTAGATACCTGTTCTTTGCCATATAGGTCCCTGGAAGTTGTAGGCAAGAGTTTTTTTTTTAACAATCTCAACATATGTGGGTGTAGTGTTGTGTTGCTATTAACCAGCAGGGGATGGAGTTGAGAAATTAGCCTCTGGATTAAATCTTCATATGGATGGACTCAGAAGTAAATGCTTGCACCTTGTACAGATGGACGCATGATAGTAGTAAAAGGCCGTCAAGGAACATAAGGCAGTTGCTACACTGTATCACTGTAACTAGTGCTAATAGGCTAGCTAAGGAAGAGGTCAGAGCAGGCTATGACACCTTAGTTTTCCAGAGTGCTATTTGAGTATTACATTTCAGGATACAAGTATTTATTGATAGTTGACTAGCTGGCTTAATTCTTGCATAATAATAGCAGGTAACAACAAAAGAACTGCTAGATACCTAGACAACTAAATAATAAGACTATGATGATGGGAACACATAAAGATTTACAATAAACAGATAAATCCAAAAAGCAGTTTCAAAAATATGAAAAAATAATTCCAAACTATAAAAGAGATGTATACCAGAAGTAATACTGCAACACCAAAACAGCAAGTCACTGATCAAATCACTATAAAAACTGTTTTCCCAAAACAGTACTACACCAACCAATAAAGAAAAATTAAAAAAAAAATTGTAAAACAGAGCAGTGCTACCAAGACCAGTAGAGAGTTGTGCATTTTGGTAATATGGTTAAGCTAGATGTGCAAGTAACCACAGATGTAGGGTACAAAAGGTTAGCTGCAGTAGGATTTAGGGACCAATATGCAAATGGCCACAAGACAAAATGTAAGTGGATGACTGCATCTATAACAGACACATTTCAAAGAAAATCAGTTACTACTGGCTGTGATTAGAGAACCCACAGAAATGAAGAAAAAACAAATCAAGTTAATGAAAGACATAAACCAGCAAAAACAACATGAAACATAAAAATAAAGCAAACCATGGTGTAGGTGGTTTGTGCTATATAACACTGACAAGTAAGCCAATGAAACTTTACTTGGTGGGGCTGTGATTTCCAATAGACAGAAAAAGTGAGCTAACTAGCTATGGGCTGTACTGGCTGGTGTAATGTTGGGTGCAGCTTAGTGGCTAATTGTGCAATAGTCAAATATTTAAAAGTACTGGTGCTTCAACCTAAAATAAAAGCTGACCAATTGGTGATGATGGAGGCAATCTATCTCAGATTATGAAAGGGACTGAACTCAATGGCTCCTGCTGCCTCTCTCACAATGAGTATGTACAGGCCCTAATTCCAAGCAGAACAAACAACAGCAGGCCCCAGGGGTATCTCTTATTTGCTAGACACATTTGGTGCTTTTGAAGAACCCACAGCAGTACTCTCCTTTACCCCCCTCTTCTCTGCTTTTTGTACAGTTTGCAATTCAGGACAAAATGCATCAAGCTGTGCAGCAGTTCAACATTTTAAAGTGCAGGAATTTCTGCCTACAATGGAAACCTATCAGTTGGTGATGATACTAAGAATCTGCTTGTCTCAACTAGTGACGTTAAATCATCAGATCTTGCTCCATCTTACAAGAAGCAAGTACATTTACTAATCGTCTGCAGATCAAGAAATTGTAGGCCCCAGATATGTATCTCCCTCAGCAGACAAGTGTGACAAAAAACAGATATTGTAGGGCTCTAACTGAAGTAGGCCAGTCCTCTCCTCTCCTCTTCACCTCTCTTTTTGATGCCAGAGCTCTCAGCATTGACAGTCTTGTTGTTGGCCCTCACATCTAGTCTGCCAGTGTCATGCCATCCAGTGTCAGCCTCTTGGGTGCCTTAGTAGTTTTTCCAGTGTCTGTGAGTCTGGTTATCAGGACATTTTTCTTTTTCCCAATCAAGAGGTGCATATTATAGTGTCCTCAATATGAACAGTCTGTCTACACAGCCTACTCAGCTACCCCTTTTTCCTTTTGGTCCCAGTAGTCCATCCCATTGTTTCAGATTCCTCCCTCTTACTCCTTTCAAGTCCTCCATTACCCCCCAGCTAAAATGGCCTTTGAATTATGAGAGTCAGAATCAGCAGAGAATAAATCAAAAAGTGCTTTACCAAGACAAAACACTAAAAAACTGCCCTGGATCCCTCTATGGAAGAGTTAGATAATGTGGAGAGGTCCCACTCCCTCTCCCCAGAAGAAACTAAATTTGGAGAATTTCGACAACAAATGTGGCAGGTGGGGAGGCTAATCCTCTAAGTCTACCTTCTGTCAAAGTGAAGTCAACAAAGGGTAAACTGATTCATACTACAACCCCCCTGGATAATTCCTCCTGTAGTTGACATATTTAGGAAAAACCCAGCATAGTGGCCCCTCTTCCTAAGAACATAAATAAAATCTATCACCCCCTAAGGGAATACATGTTTTGGGTGGAGACTACCCAAACCAGGAGTAAATGTGTCTGCAGTGGCCCTCTGGTGGGATTCCATCACCACAGTCTAACTCCAAATTTCACTTATACAAAGTCTAGAGCTATGGTCAGGCATGTAAAGCTGGTTATAATGTACACCATTTTGTCCTCATGGGACTATGTGTTGTGTTTACAGAGGAGCATCTGTAATGAACTAGAGTATATGACATAAGAGTACTAGATGATTCTCTAAAGGAGAACATATGGGCCCAGGCAACTGCTTCTTGCATTCTTATCAGTCTCATCCTTTATGTAGCTTCAATGGCATGACAGAAATGGCTGCTAAGGCAGCAGGACCTGGCTTCATTATATGCCGGTACTCCTAAATGTGTTTAACCCAACTTACTGAGGACAACAAGAAGACTTCCTTCACACTCTCTTCACTGAACCTATTTTGCTTAGCCCTGATGTTTCTCACAACTGAAAAAAATTAAAGAACAAAGTCAGACTCTTACTGCTATGGATAGCAGTTTGCACCATTTTTAGCATACTTGTCTAGCTGCAGGAGCTCTAGGGACAGATGTGGTTTTATGGTGGGCCATAGCAGCACCAGAAATAGAAGGGCACTGGGAGTAGGCAGACCCATATTCACGTTTCCAGCAAAGTCATAGACCCAGAGGCTGGAGTCTCCAGCAATTATCAGGAAGCTGTGGTCAGCCTCAAGGAGGTTTGCAGCAATCTTAACTCCTTAACTAACTGCCTCATTCTGCAGTCAGCCAGCAGGAGGTTCTCTTTCAATGTCCAAGTTTGGAAAAAGATCTCCACAGGACAAATAGCTAAGTGAGAAAGTATCAAAGGTTACTCAGTTCTCTTTCTGTCAATGCTGAACTCCAACATTTTCCTTAACAGGCATCACATATAATCAGAATGTATTTTTCTAGGTGGTTCCCTGCTTTGTCTGCTAGCTATCAGGCCTCCCACTAGACATCAGTTCATTCATTCCCTGGTACTGAGGAATTCCCAGATCCTTCAGGAAACAGCCATCCAGATGGGATGTCATTGAAGTAGACATTGGAGAGACTGTATTTTCATTAGGATCCCAACAAAAAGAACATTTGTGTAGGTCCCTAATTCCATCACACTTGGAAGAGGGTCTGTCTACCTCACTCCCTACAGTAAAGTAGGTAGACCCCCCCCCCATGATTGCATGCTCCTTTGCACTCATTAATGAGGGCTTCCACCACCAAGTGGCTTGGTGAATTGTAAGCCCAACCCCAGAACACAATGCCTACTCAACCCCCACTCTCCCCCAGGATGGATATGCCTGTCTTCTCCTACCAGTACCAGCAAATGACTGCATAATTAATTGAATTGGGTCACCTGGGATGCAGGTGGAGCTTCATCCTTCTACATCAAAGGTGCTGGATTCCACTCCTTCAGAAATTATTGATTAAAAGGAGGTGCTAAAGTTATCCAACAAAACAGTCATCTAAGAGGTCCCCACAGAGCAGACAGGCTTAGGACACTTTTCCCGATTTCTTTTTTTTTTTTTTGGTGACAAAACAATAAGACTTCTGGCCATATCCGGATCTTATCAACCTAAATGCATTAGTTCCCAGAGAAACAGTTTGAATATTCTTGGTATAGCCAATATTTTATGTTTATACACTTTGAACCTCAAAGATACCAACCTCCACATAAAATAAAGAATAAAGAAGGTTTCTGTGCTTCTTAGATGGAACCAGGCACTATCAGTTTCTGACTTTTCCATTTGGCTTTAGTGGATTTTCCAGTGTTGAACTAGTGCAGATCAGTAGCAGGGAGCCAAGAGCTTCCCTTACCTGGACAAATGTCTCTTAGCCCAATTTATTCCAGAATCATGACTAATTTTATTACAGTGCTTACTTGTTATGCATAACTGCAAAATGAACAAGATAAAAATTAACAAATAGATAAGGTGAAATGATGTTAATGCAACTAGTTTGTCAGAAGAGTATCAAAATAAGTTATCACCAACCTCTACCCTCTTTTTCCCCATTTTTTTCTATAGAAGGTTAAGGTGTCTTATCAACTGTTAACAACCTCTCTCGATCCAGTTCCATTCTCCTACCTTTTAGAGCCATAATGCTTGACTGTTACAGATCTTCTCTCATGCAGTCCATGTAATGCATCAATCTGGATGTTCCCATTTCCTCTTACCTTCTTCTTGTCTCTCCCAAATCTTCTCCATATCATCTCCTGCTTTTCTGCACGTGTAATGAAACAACTGTAATCTGTTCTCTTTGCCTTCTCTCTAACTGAGACTACTTTGGCTTTTGTTCTCCTAATTTCTTTATCTATCCCATAGTGAACATCCTTCCACCCATTCTCAGGCACTCCATCGCCATCATCAAAAGCTTCCCCACTGCCAAGTTTGTGTGCCATAAAGAAATACTGGTTATACAACTGTTTCATACACCTTACTTTTCAGCTTCCTTGGCATTCTTCTGACACACGCTACCCATGACCTTCTGTGGCAGTTGGCTGCAGCCCCTCTGATTCTAGCTTTAACCTCCTCATTCAGACTTCACTTCTCCTCAACCACCTCTCTGATACTTAAACCTGCTAAAATATTTGACTGTATTCCTCATCTCATTTTTCTGCTTCCGATTTTTCACATTTGCTGCAATGACAGCTGTCTTGTTTGTATTCAGTTTCATCCCATTTGCTTTCATCTTTGCATACCAGCCTTCTTTCATTTTCTCAAGCTCCTGTTCACAGTTTGCTTGTAGTGAGACATCAATGGCATACAGCAGCTTTGTTGCTGGGTCTCCTCTGACCTGTTTGCTAATGTAATAGTCCATCATCAGTATGAACAGAGGTAGTTTCAGAAATTAACCCTGATCCACACCTACTGCCACTGAGAACCCCTCTGTGAGTCTAAACAATCTTCATATGTGTGTCAATGGGTATTCATACAAACAATCTTCATATGTGTGTTACTGGGTCTTTGTACATAGCCTGTAGAAATTCTACCTGTGACTTCAGGACTTTGAACTATCACAGGACTATCAAAATTAGTTTTCTTGGAACCATGTCATAAGCTTTCTTCAAGTCTGGGAATGTACAGATGGACTTTTTCCTGATCTCCAACTTCTTTTCCAGTATTTATCTCACTGCACAATTTGGGTTGCTTGTGATGCATCCTGATCTGAAACCGAACTGCTCATCTCCCGGTTTACTTTCTATTAAGCTTGTTTATTAAGTAACCTCTCCAGCTGTTTCATGCAGTGTGACAGGAGCTTGATACTTCTGTACTGCTCACATTTGTGGATTTCTCCTTTGTTCTTCTACACTGGCACTAGAATAGTTATTCTTCAGTCATCTTGTCACCCAACATCATGATCGTTTCTGATGTGACTTCATCTGAGCCTGCTGCTTTCTCTGACTTAAATTTCATCAGTGCTATACTTCTTCCAGGGTAAGTTCTAATTCCTCTTTCATTGTAGCTTTGCACAGGGCAGTACAGCCTCTGTGGGGTTTTCTTCATTCAGAAACCTCTAAAAGTACCCTTTCCCATCTGCCTTTGATGTCCTGTGTACTGGTGAGGAGATTGTTTCTTGCATTCCTTAGGAAAGGTGTCTGATGAGTAACTTATTTTCTGTATTTACTTTACATCCTGATGTAGTTTCTTTGTGCCATCCGCTGAGTCACTTTCCAGAAGCTGGTAGAGTTTTTTTGATGCTGTGTTCTTTTCCATTGCAACTGTTCGGTTACCATCTTTGTTAGCCAACCAGTATTCCTTCATAGCCTTGCCCACCTTTTCTAGCTCTCACTTTTTCCAGCACTCCTTCTTTCATTTGATAACTTCTGGATTTCTGCATTCCACAACTAGCTTTCCTTATGCATTTTATATCCATACCAGGCGTAGCTGCCTATCTATTTTATACTCTTCACACAAGCTGTTTTGTGACACTGGAATTCTCCCTCACCTCCACTTATTTCTCCTTCTTCCTGAGGTGCTAAAGGTCTGTGTATTTCCTTGAACTGTTGTGGTTTTGCCCCAGTCAGTTTCCATGTTTTCATCTTTGTCTTTATTGACCTTAGAGCCTTCTCTGACCACTGTTTGCAGCTGATGTTGGATATGAATATTTTATTCTGGGGGCTAGTAATTTCAGTGGGGATGACTTTGCAATCTCTGATTCTAGCCCACTGCCCTTTCCTTTCTCAGAGGAAGTCCACTCTAGCTGAATGTTGACCACTCTTGTATGTAATCTTGTGATTGTCTGCCTTGGTGAACTGTGTACTGACTATTATCAAGTCATTTTCCAGACAGAAGTCTAGAATGGCCTCTCCTCTTTTATTCCTGTTGCCCCACCTATGTGGACCCTGGTAGTTCTCATATCCTGTTATTTCTGTCCTGAAATGAGTATTCAAGCCCCCATTATCAGCAGCTTTATCTAACAGGTCCTACAGCTGCTGATGACATATTCACTTGTCATTGCAGTCCTGCTGTGGGACATAGGCTGAGATTACGAACTCTGGAGTCTGATTGCCATGTCTGTCAGTACGTCTAATACCATTCTTCGCCATTTGCAGATCTCTTGCTCTCTCTTTCTCTAGACCCCTCCCACCATTATCATGGGTCCTTAATGTAAGTTGAATTAGGCCATATCCCCAAACCCAATCACCTATTTTTACACTGTCAGGTGGTTAGCCATGGCACAGTGCACAATCTGACATCCATGCTCTTGTATCTGGAGGATTCTGTGCACCACAGTTGATGCCTAAAGCACTCTTCTCACAAAAAAGACCATCTTGAGTCTGTGCTGCTGCCCATGACTCCATTCTTGATTGAGTTTTTGGTGGAAACAGCATGATTTTGGGAGTTGACAGGAACTGCTTTTAGACACAGGACAAACATGCAAACTCTGCACAGGCATTAGCCAGAGGTCAGAATGAACCTTGTGCAATTGCTGTCCATGAGCAGTGGGAACTCATTCTTATCCCTTATGTTGAAAGATCAAGAGGGTATGAGAGTCACTCTTTGTTTCAGATCACCTTCGTGTTGCCTCACATATCCCAGGACAAGCCAACACCCTAGTGAATTGGCTTGGCCACTTTATTCTTATGCTTTACAAGTGGTCTTTTATTCATTCGTAGCACGGACCCCGTTTCATCAAGAAGAATCTTTGCCTTGACCTATTTGCATCCCTGGCAAACTACAAATGCAGCATTTTTTCCTATATTCCTCCATTAGAAGGGTTCTCCAGATATGCACTTGTTTAGAAGTGGCCTCCATGATTTTTTTTTTACTTCTTCCTCTATTTCTCTTCATTCCCATGTTTTTACAGAAGGGCAGGAATTGCAATGCCATAGTGATTGTTTTAGCCTCCTTTTGACACCAGCAAGTGTGGATCCCCGTGATGTGCCATCATCTCTTGGACAAGTCTGTCCACTTGAAGACTTCAAAGAATTTGCTCTCTCACCTAACCAGTAAGCCTCATCCAGACATTTAATCCCTCAGATGAGTTGCCTGGTTTCTCCAGTTCCATTGATGACCAAAGACTCTTCATACCCCCAGAGACCTGGCGCAAGAAAGACTTACCATAACAAATGGACATGCTTCTTCCTTTGGGCTACTTCCAGAAGGATAGTTCCTTTTATTGCTCCTATTCCTATTACCCTGGAGTATTTTTCACACTTTTTTTTTTTATTCTAGTCAAAGTTTTTCTTCCATCAAAGTCCACCTGGCACTCATTCTAATTTCCACGAAGGTACCAACTCTGTCTTCACTCAGCGTTTGTAAGACTTTTCGGGGGGGGGGTACATTTCTTCTGTGGTCTCCAGTAAAGTCACTAGTTCCTCTAGATATATGGCAATTGATCAAAATACTGAAAAACGTGAAGCACAATTCATCAATCCCAGCATATCATACAGTCAAAACACTGAACGTCTAAAACACTGAAAAACAAATAAAACAAAAAATCACAAAAGGAAAACAAACATTTTGTTTTGCAATCTGTTAACCTTATCACTACATTCAGATATTATTTGTCTGAATAATGACAGTGTTACAGAAAAGGTTTTTCTAAGTTAAAGCGCAGGATTGGCAGTGGCAAGGTTAAGGTTAGCACGCATGAGTGAGGTGAAGCAGCGTGGTGAATGTGTTTTAACTTTAACACTTCCTCTTCCCTCACCTTACTTTAATAAAAAAAAAAAAAAACTTTTTTGTAACACTACCACTACTTAAAACATGAACACATAACAGACACATCAACATATGCACATTACATCTGTCAGCTTACCTATTCCTTTCTCTAACCATAACCTGGAAACACATACACATTCCCACCTCTTAATGTCAAAACTTTTGAAATACCCCAAAGTATCAACATTAACATTGAACCAACTCAAAACACTAGATCAGTCCCCTTACTTAACCCTTACTCTAAGACTAAACACACACACACACACACACACACAATCCAACCTTCAAACCCACACTCACCTTTAAAAATCCATCCACTTAGTGTTGCCCTTGGGAAACTTACATTTTCATCTTACAAACCTCCTGCCTCTGCAGACCTACACTATATCACATGGAAAACTCTATTCTTTGCTGTTATCGCCTTAGCCAGAAGGCTTTCTGAACTACATGGTGGCTATGGAATCTAACATTAATCAATCAATTACTCAGTCAGTGTTTTTCCTTATTTATGCCATCTGAGCAGAATATGTAAGTCACTGTATGGATGTTCACAGACAACTTAGGTTTTATTCGGACAGAGTAAAATACATAAGAAAATATTCACTGCTTTTCATTTTCTTCTAAGAAAATGTAGAGGCAAAGTGTCTAAAGCAACCCTTTCACTTTCGCTTTAACAATGTTTAAAGATTTATCACCTGAAGAATAGCACACCCTTACCAGAATCTACAAATGCACATTCTACGGCAGCAGTGAATGACATATATGCAGCTGTCATGAGTATCTCCGAACACTTTTGTAAAACCCCACAAGCTGGCATGATTTCCAGCTTTAGATATTCTTTTAGTGCCACCATTATATGGAGCATTCATTCTTGCAAACCACTCAAGAGGTCTAGTGTGGGTCTCTGTCCTAGTGGTGTCAGAAATGAAACTCCCAATGTCAAATACAAAAGTTGCATGCTTCTGTCACCTGCCCACTTAATAATGATGACGATCATGATGATGATGACAATGAAGCAGATAAAACTGCAAATGCAAATCTAATCTTCTGTAACTATGCAACTTTCATTTCCATTTGCCAAAGAGCACATTGCAAAGTTATCACAGTTCCAAGGCTAAACCAACGGCTCATTTTCAAGGATAACCACATGGGTGCAAACTTCTTTTTTCATAAGTTTAACATTCCTGATGATAAAAGCAGTTCTGTCTTATGAATTCCTTTAAATGTAACCAGTCAGTGAACAAAGTAGACCACAGAAGATTGGCAATATTACACACAGCACAACCAGTTGTATTCAGCAACTTAAGTAACTATCTCAGTGGAACAATTGGCAAAGCTGGAGCATATTTTCTGAAACTCAAACAAGTTTTGCAAAAAGAAGTGATATTTTCACATATGTTCACATCTCCTTATAAGTATCATAAAGTGCCCAGAGATTAAGCAATAGCAAAGATATTTAAAAAAAAAATTAGTAAGCACTTCAGAACTGCTTCAGCAAATCTTCATGAACATGGATATTTTGCCCAAAATGTATAAATCTGTTATTCCAGCTCTTTATAGTCAAAAACGCAACACAAAACTTCTACAATGCCAAGTCTTTACATCAAGCATTATATCTGTCAAGATTCACATCCAGATAGGCAGATAATAAGATGCCCAAGCAACAAATTAACATGTAACAGATATATTATTGCAGGACTGCTGTATTAATTCATCAAAATGAACCACCCTACTCAAGGGGGAATGAAGCATTTTTAAAACTTTTGAAAACTGGAGTAAAATATCTAGATTCAATAGTTTTGGCAGGCTGATGAAAAATAACTAAGTAAAAAAATCTGTATTTTGTCTGAAGACAGCCATCTGTCACCATCTTTAGACACACCCCATCTAATACCAGAGTATACATGAGGACGTTAAGTACACTGCATAATTCTTGTAGGAAAAGAAGGCGGCTCTAAATACTCATGCTAATTAGCTGTTGTTATGAACACAAAAGTCTCTTAAATGTTCGTATTTCAAGACAGGATCCTGTCATTATAGCAAGTGGCAGCCACAATATGCTCAACTCAGATAGTTCCAGCAGAAATTTGCTTCAAGGACATGGGCCTCACACCTGCCTTATTTTTCATGGTTCCCTTATGACAGAGGTCATATGATGGCCCTCCGGAGTGGACATTCACATTCAGTGATCTCGATATCCATGTCCCTTTTTCACATCCATTTCAAACATGGAAAGCTTGTAATTCCCACCTAGCCTTCTGACTAGACCTAGCAAATTTTGCACAGGGAATGAATTCCAGCTTCAAACTCCTCATGCTACACTTACCATGACTGCATCTGCCCTGGAGTGGGGGAGCAAGCTCCTGAAGCCATGCTGGCATATCGGCGTTCCAGAAATAATGGCAGCTCCTCTGGGCCTTCTAGCTTTCCATGACTGTCTCAAGAAAGTCCTCTCCATTCAGTCAGATATATATATATATATATATATATATATATATATATATATATATGTAGCTGTGCTATGGCATGTCATCAAGTAAGTTGAGACTTGCCAGGAGTGTTAGCAGGCCACTGATTCTCATCAATTTCTGATAGTGATGCACATACCAGAAAAGGACAGCTCTCTGGCAGACTCATTTGCTGCATTCTGGTGCCTCATTAGTGTCCATTAGTCAGTCTATCAAAAAAAGTATTTCTGCTATAGAGTAGCACCATGTGTGACCACTTCTTTTCATCAAGCACCAACATCTCAACTACTTCCCCTCGATAACTCTTCTGAAAGTCCACCTAGAATTGGTATAATCTACTAGAGGCCAAATGCACCTCCTTGGAGTATGTCCCCCATGTCTACTGATGACAAGGTTCATTCAGAAAACAAAGCTACTCAAAGCCAAAGTGATTCTCATAGTCTCTTTCTGGGGCAGGCAGACGTCCTTCTACCTTTTGCTGCCTTTTCTTCTCTAGAAACCTATCAAACTACGTCCGTTTCAGGATGCTACAATCTCACCCTGTAAAGCAAGGCACACCCAAATGTTCCTTCATTGATGCTGACCACTTGGAATCACCTCTTCTCATTACCGGATCATCTAGGGTTTATACTTTTTCCTAATAGTGGTTTGTATTATTCTATTCAAAGGCCATCTACCCAAAAGACTTACAGTGAAAAACAGTTCTATTATTTTTTTCTAGGTGCCTTTTTCTCCAATCCTGATGATCATCAACCCCCTCCTATAGGTCTTGACCCTATTCATTCTTCCCCACCAATAGGCAGTCCCCATCATATATGTGAGAGTTGGCCAAATGGAGCCATCATTCAAGTAGTCATGCAAGTGATATGTGCCCTTGCCAGCAACTACCAATGCTGTCAATAAGTCTGTTTCTGCTAGGCTATAACCCCACCCCTGGCTGCTGATGTGAGCACTTGTGTCATTATGAGGGCTTACAATGCCTCCCCTTGCATGTACATATTCCCATCTACATGTTATTGATGTCTAGTTTCACCAGCTTGTAAAAACAGCCCTTGTCCTGTAGGGTTACCACCTGTCCCACTTTGAGAGGGACAGTCCCTCTTTGGGCAGTTGTGTCCTGACAAAAAGTATTAAAAAGGGCAAATGTCCTGAGATTGTAAGACATAATTATGTCCCATATTTTGTGTAATAGTTGCATAAAATAGTAATTTCTGTATCTAAAATACCTAAATGTTACAAGAAACATAATAAACAACTAAACTGCTACAAGAATAAGCTTTTATTTAGGAAAAGAAGTTAAGTTCTATCCTTTGTACTGACCGTGGGTATGTGTCGGCCTGTAAAATCTGATGTGTGTCTCGAAAATGTCCCACTTTGGCCATTTGAAAAGGTGGCAACCCTATTGTCTTGGTCCTGGCTGCATTTCTGCATTTTCAGGCTTCCAACTGCCTGATGAAAATCAGCTGAGTAGAGGTACTGGAAGATCTGTAAAATCCACAATAAAAAGCAGCAGGATCCTGAAACTGCAGCTAATCCAACTTTATTCACTAAGTGAATAAAGTTGGATTAGTTGCCATTTCTGGGTCCTGCCGCTTTTTATTGTAGATTTTACAGTTTTTGTACTGGAAGATCTGGGTTTGGAAGGACAGGAGTGAGTCGCCAGAGGATGGATGATCTTGCACTGGCCACTCACTCCTGTTCTTCCAAACCCAGATCTTCCAAAACCCAAGCTAGAATTCAAAATCAGATTGCTTATATTGCAGTCAGAGCTTTATCCTTCTGCACCATAAATCAGACTACAAATGGATCCACATCTCCCTCTGGGCTATTGGCACTTGTGTAGGTGAGATATTTGACACTGGCTTTAGTTACACTTCCATATAAGTTTTCTTTGCACTCTGGACTGGTCCCCACTTCATTTGTTCACCTGAAGGTCTCCTAAAGTCCGTATGGCTGTTTTAAAAGGTAACAAAAATTATCCAATGGTGGTAACCAAAAACCAACAAAACAAACAAAAACACATATAGCCAGCAGTAGGGATACACTTAAGGGAACTTACTGAACTTCTATCAGTATACAAAAATTTTATTAACTGCTAAAAAATACCCAGCAAAACAAAAAAAACACATGTAGCCAGCAGTAGGGATACACTCAAAGGAACGTACAGAACTTCTATTAGTGTACAAAACTTTTATTAACCACTTTCGTCAATAGATGAAGTCTATTGATTAAAGCGGTTAATAAAGTTTTGTACAATAACAGAAGTTCAGTATGTTCCTTTTAGTGTATCCATACTGCTGGCTACGTGTATTTTTTTTGTTTTGCTGTTTTAAAAGGTACTTTCCAACTCAAGCCTCCTGTTAGGATACCTTTTTCCTCCGTGGGATGCTTACTTTATACTTAGGAAACTTATTCTTCTAACATTTGAGCCTGTAGCCTCCATTAATCTCAAGCTATTGTCTTGGAAAACTCAATCATATTGCCATTTCAGACTATGAGACTATCTGAGTTGCAGGTTGTTTCTGGTGTTTCTTAAGATTTGCTGTGTCTGGCTCACACTATCAATTCTTTGTTTTATGTTTTGGACTCTCGACTGCAACAAGGGTCTGTGGATGCAGAGAGGTGAATCCTCCACCTCCCAGAATACACAATTATCCTCTGCAGTCTGAGTTGTGTAAGGAGAGAATTTTTCTCCTCCAAGATATAGAACGACACTGTCACCACTGTGACTCACCAAATTGATAGGGAACACTTGGACACACAAAGTGGAGGTGTGTGTGTGTGTGTGTGTGTGTGTGTGTGTGTGTGTGTGTGTGTGTGTGTGTGTGTGTGTGTGTGTGTGTGTGTGTGTGTGTGTGTGTGTGTGTGTGTGTGTGTGTGTGTGTGTGTGTGTGTGCGTGTGTGTTGTGGTGTGTGTGTTGTGTGTGTATGTGTCTACTTGTGGGTGCAACAGAATGTCATTCTTCATCTATTTTTGCAGTCCCCAAATACAGGTATAGATTTTGCAGCTTCATGTAAATTAAAAACATTGAAGGAAACTATTCTGTATGTATATGTGTATTTATTTGTGTATTTATGTGTTAATTTATTTGTATGTACGCAAGTATGTATGCTATCTTAACTGAATTAACCCTACTGGATCAAGCTAATTTTTAAAAGGAACTAAAGAAAATGGAGTAGTAACCTCTGAAATAAATAAATAAATTGTAATACAGCAGTAATCCATAGTGCATTTGTTGGCTCTAAGTTAAAAATAAATGTATTTTAAAGTGCTGCTAACTACACTGTTCTGTAAAGTCTTTCATAACTCAGATTCAAAGGTTGAGCCTAAGCACCACGGCAGTAAAAAGAGACATAATAAATACACAGGTATGGGAAATGTTCTGCACAGTGTGCAAATAACTGGCAAAATGAATCATGAATCAGCACACACCAGTTTGCAATAATGAGTTAGCATTTGACATCTTGTAGTTGCATACAATATATTTGTTCTCAGCGTGAAGTCAGTGCAGCAGCTCTGTTAAGCCACTTGGTGTCACTCCTGTTTTTGCCACAATAAACTCAACAGTATTGCATGATGGGATTTTACTGTACATGGAATGTCATGTTTGGAATATACATGCTCTGAAGTTTAGTGAAGTCAAATAGGAATGTGGAAGCATCGCTGTTTCCTTATAATGTATCTAGCTGGGAATGTCATAAAATTTCTACTAACAGAAGTTGAAATCCATTAAAAGAATTAACTATTACTTCAACAACCCTCCCACTTAAAGTTCTATTAAAGTTCTATTAAATGCCTTATTTTCTCATTGAGTTGCTAATAACTATTTATTCCTTATCTGCTCCCAAATCTATGTATAGCATAGATAATATAAAAGAGCAAGATTTGCCTTCCAAGCCAGATATAACACAATAGCAATCCAGCAACATGTTGATAGAAAATACCCCCTTAATAAGAATAGTACACCATTTTAATTTTGTACTGCCCAACCCAACTAAATACTATCATAATGATAATATTTAAACAATGTCTATGCAGTTCCGCTTTCAGGATCATTTGAATATCACCTTAGCACTTAACACCATAACGAACAAAGTAAAAAAACATTTGTTGAACACTCTCATTGTCTAAAGAAGTCTAGATATAATGCGACTTACAACCAACCTGTCAGTCTGTCTTTCTGATTTATATCACTTCTTGTTTCTCATATCCGTCTTCCCTGGCACTATAAGCAGGCAATAATGCCCGATAGGGTGGGTATTACAAGGTTGTTGTGTTGTTCTCCAAACCCGCAGAAGGTCTATTATTTTCCTGTTACACCTACCCTGGAGTGCGTTATTTTACTTAGAAAATGGACTATCTGTTAAATAAGTTTGCATTTGTTCTATCACTGCTGTACATATTTTTTATTTATTTTTGATGCAAAATAGTTCCTCTCCCTAAAGTTTCAAAGTTGTAGGCTATGTAATTATTGTTGGAGGACATATTTTACATCCAAAGTATACATTATGTAAATATTTATATAGACAGACAGATATAGATATATGGGTCCCCTGTGTTTTGCTGAATGCCATTTCTCTGACAAATACAGGTGTGGTGGTTTAATGTCGACAGTATGGATAGCCAAGCAGTGGAAATATCAATGGTATGTAATGTGGAGACAGGTAAGTGGGGTTGGAGGGGTGAGAGTGTTTGTGTGAGTCTATGTGCGTTAGGGTTTGGGTTGAGGATGAGTGAATGATAGGTGTTGTATATTTGTGTATTTTAGGGTTAGGGTAGGGGAGAGATATAGTGGGGGTTTTTTGTGTTTGTGAATATCTGTGTGTCTGAGTGTGTCTTGTATAGTGGCAGTGTTACAGGAATGTTTTTTTGAAGGCAAGGTGTAGTGTTAGGTTTGAGGGAAGGGGGCAGCATTAGGTTTAGCACCCATTACTAGGGTGGTGCAGGGGTGATGCAGATGCAACAGATTTTCTAACCACAGCTTCCCAGATCTAATTTTGAATGTGAAATTGTGCCCTTCTAGATTGACTCATAAACATTCCAAACAACATCTCTGTAATCAAAGTCCAACCATCCATTTTTATTGATCACTGCTCCTTAACATTTAACCTAACAACTGCCAATTTAAGATTCCTTCCACATTTGCTACCTTTCACCATTAACACACACACACACACACACACACACACACACACACACACACCTCTCAGATATAAAGGAACAATGAAATGGGCACCATTTCTAATCGGTGATGCTCCCACTAAAATAGTGTCTGTAAAAATCATACTGCTGCAAATGCAGAACAAATATTTCTCCAAAGTATCTAGACTGCTCAAAAATAATCAAAACTAGACCAAAGAACTCTACACTACATAGAAGAGGTGTAGCCTGACATCAATGAAAACATTCCCCAGCAGCAGATAACTGAGAAATTAATTCTGCCAAGAAACCTAGAAAAAACTGATAGAATACACAATGCCAGCTTCATTCAAACAGCACAAAACTCGCTTAAAAATAATCAGAAGTAGTTCTAAGACCTTGTTAACCACATCACCAGATGCTGTCAATATAAAGACCATCTAAAAGGGGACACAGTTGCACTCATTTGTTAACCTTTCCTGGACAGACTTTCTAAAAGAAGTCACCAACTTTCCTTTAATCCTCACAAGCCAACCCCCCTTCCTAATAGTGCCACTTCTGTACCAATTCTACTTCTAAATGATTAAAAACAAACAAAAAAAATGATGTCTGACACCATCAATTTTTCCTACAGGAACAGATGTCTACTACCCTGGTTTATTGTATTGTGCAAATAGTATATTATCCTCCATCTTATCTACAGCCTACGCCGCATCAAGAATATTATGTCAGCAGAATGGAAGAAAGTCATACTCATGACGATTCTGAAGTTTAACAAACCAGGAAATGCAAAATACTTTAAGTCAATATCTGTACTACTAATTCCCAGAAAGATTTTTGAAACTCATGGACTACATCACATCACCAAATTAGCATGACTTATAGTCAGGCCCCAGCACAATGGCAACTCTTCATGTTCTAACAATATACTCCAAAATACAGATAAATGCATAATAATGTGAGCAGCATTCATTGATTTCAAACAAGTGTTTGACCTCATAGATCATGAACTGATGCTGAACAAACTAGTTATGCAAGAGTAAGCACAGTCGTACCTTTACCAGAAAGGCTCATCCAGACTCTGCTACACTTTGTTGTGAAGGAAAGGTTAGTTTGCTTTTATTTGTTGTATTTTGTATTACTTTATTGCCTTTTTATATTTTGAATACTGTGGTTTGTTTTCTTTACCTTGTGTTTTACTTGCATTCTGCTTTAACTGCATATTAAAACTTCAAAAGAGACCACAGCTCTGTCTCTTCTGAGTCAGGCAGAAATTTGAACTGATCAATTAAGGACTCATTCATAAGATAGAAGAGGTCACTTAAGGTTAATCATTTGTGAACTGAGGGGGTAGAGCTAGGAACTAAACCTTCTATTTAAGGGGTAAAATAAAACATTTCAGAGCTTTAACAGAAAGGCTCATCCACACTCTGCTACACTTTGCTGTGAAGGAAAGGTTAGTTTGCTTTTATTTGTTGTATTTTGTATTACTTTATTGCCTTTTTATATTTTGAATACTGTGTCTTTACCTTGTGTTTTACTTGCATTCTGCTTTAACTGCATATTAAAACTTCAAAAGAGACCACAGCTCTGTCTCTTCTGAGTCAGGCAGAAATTTGAACTGATCAATTAAGGACTCATTCATAAGATAGAAGAGGTCACTTAAGGTTAATCATTTGTGAACTGAGGGGTAGAGCTAGGAACTAAACCTTCTATTTAAGGGGTAAAATAAAACATTTCAGAGCTTTAACAGAAAGGCTCATCCACACTCTGCTACACTTTGCTGTGAAGGAAAGGTTAGTTTGCTTTTATTTGTTGTATTTTGTATTACTTTATTGCCTTTTTATATTTTGAATACTGTGTCTTTACCTTGTGTTTTACTTGCATTCTGCTTTAACTGCATATTAAAACTTCAAAAGAGACCACAGCTCTGTCTCTTCTGAGTCAGGCAGAAATTTGAACTGATCAATTAAGGACTCATTCATAAGATAGAAGAGGTCACTTAAGGTTAATCATTTGTGAACTGAGGGGGTAGAGCTAGGAACTAAACCTTCTATTTAAGGGGTAAAATAAAACATTTCAGAGCTTTAACAGAAAGGCTCATCCACACTCTGCTACACTTTGCTGTGAAGGAAAGGTTAGTTTGCTTTTATTTGTTGTATTTTGTATTAATTTATTGCCTTTTTATATTTTGAATACTGTGGTTTGTTTTCTTTACCTTGTGTTTTACTTGCATTCTGCTTTAACTGCATATTAAAACTTCAAAAGAGACCACAGCTCTGTCTCTTCTGAGTCAGGCAGAAATACCATTGTCTATCTAGTTGCCTTCCTCTTATGTTAATTTGACCATATATCTCATTTCCTCTCTGCTTTCACTGGCTTGTGGAAGTAAGCACAAAATTATCATTTCTGAAATCACTCCCCTTCAACTATTTAAATTTATTGGCCATCCTACTGTATTCCATAGTACCAGAATACAAAAGTGACCACCCCTTTTAATCAATCTTGCTGTTTTAAAAATAGTAACTCTCCACTAAACCTTAACTTTTTAAACAGATAAAACTTAAGTTACCTACTTTCACATCTAACTTCTCTAGTGCACACTGCAGTGTGCATTTTTTTCATCTTACCTTTAAGCATCCCCGTGACTAGTACTTGCTCTAATACCTGCTGGAAAGCACTAGGAAGCCTTAAACTGATACAAGTACTCAATTCTCCTTGTTAATAAGGAGAAATTAATTGTAGGCACTAAACAGCCTATAATTGCAAAGTACCTTGCTAAGGTAAGGGAAAACAGCTCCTGTACTTTACAAAAAAAAAAAAGCACCAAACCAGGCATGTCCAAGGGTCAGCTTCCAGTGATTTCTCCTGTCCACCTGGTGAATCTGGGCATACTGGGGCAATGCAGCAATTGCCTCATGTACACAGACAACCCTCTCCTCCTACCACCCAACAATACAACCTGTGAGAAATGCACTTACATAGCCAAACTGGAAGCAAAGCTCTCTCCACCCAAGATTGTGCAAGACAGTCAAGAGGAGAAGGTTAACACCCACACTTCACCTCAAGCAACACATAGCCCTTCTAAACCCACACCACCAACACCCACATATATCAACACTAAATCCACATATGCGGAGGCCCTTAACTTTAACCTGCCCAAGCAACAAGGACCTCTGAAGCTGAAACACAAACAAACACCAATCACAACCAAAGTGTCACATAGCTCACAACACCAGTGTGCCACCCAACAACAGCCCCTAAGGCAAGACAACGTACCTAGCACTTTAGTCATAGGTGACTCTATAGTCCGGCACACTGATGTCCCAGTCACCAGGTTGAACAAGGAGAAAATTACAGTCAGCTGCCTGTTGGGTGCCAGGATCCGCCACATAATGCATGCACTCAAGTCACTTCACAACAGGTACAAATATGACTCTGTCATTGTCCATGTTGGAGTGAATGACTTGAGACGTATCTCCCTGGACTACATGAAAAGAGACATGGAAGAGCTCTCGGATCATGTGGCCCAGGCAGGTATGATCCTAGCCCTGAGTAGCATCCTGCCTTCACCCAGAATGATACCACAATATAAGAACAAAATGATTGACTTCAAAAATTGGCTAAGCTTCTGGTGTCATTCAAAGGGGATCCAGTATCTGTCTGCCTAGGATGACATGATCAACAAACCACGATGCTTTGCCAGAGATGGTCTGCACCTGTCACCCCTGGGATTCAGGTTACTGGCTAAGGCTCTTGCCACCACTATAGTGCCTTTTGTAGGCAAAGTTCAAAGGACAAAACCACCACCATAACAGGTACAAGCATGCAAAATCTGAAGGTAATGCTACTCAATGCTAGAAGTCTAAACCTCAAAATACCCTCTCTCGACGCACTCCTTAAAATGGAGACCATTGATATCTGTGCAGTAACTGAGACCTGGTTCAAGGCTCCACTGAGCACCCCTGCAATACCAGGCTACAACTCTTACCACACTTTTCAGTCACCAAACCAGGACCGAAACACTAAAGGTGGAGGAGTGTCCATATTCACCAAGGATATTCACATCACCAGGCTAGTTGCCCAACACAATGCGTCTGAAATTCTCCAGGTGCAACTAACACTAGGTAAGACTGCAATTCAAACTGTAGCTTGCTACAGATCCCCCACCATGCCCCAAGATTCTCACTACACCTTTCTAAACATACTGGAAAATATTAAGATAGAACCAAACACCCTAATACTGGGTGATTTTAACTACCCTGCCATTAACTGGGAAAACTACTTGTGTACCAACACCTTTGCCCAACGGTTCTTGAAATTCATAAATTCCAATGCCCTGGATCAAATAATCCATAGTCCCACCAGGGGCTCCAATATCCTAGACCTGGTCATTACCAACATGGGAAATCGATGCTCCACACCTATGGTCACCCCGTTCATTGGTCAGGTCTGACCATAAGCTAATTACCCTTAACATCCACATCCCACCCCCACCCCCAGTAAGGAAATCTCCATAAAAAACTTCTCCAAAGCCAACTTCATGCTACTCAAGTCAGAAGTGACAAACTTCATGACACCCATGCAGATGGGAACTGAAAGTTCGACTGCTGAAGCCTACACTAAGGCACTGTATGAGCACATCCACTCATGCATGAATCGTGCCATCCCAAATAGAACCAAGATGCTCTCCTCCAAAAAAAGGAAGCCAATCTGGTGGTCCCCTGCCATAAACAAACTTTACAACAAAAGGAAGAAACTGTTTCAGAAAAGAGGAAAATACCAGGATGCAAAAAACTCCCTTTCCTGCCTCAGTAAGAAACTGAGATCCCTCATAAAATCCTCCAAAGCTAGTTACGCAAATAAAATTGCCAAAGATTCCAAAGACAACCACAAAGCGTTCTATAACTATGTCAAGAATCTAAATGGCAATGCTCAGATCTGCTCTGAGCTAAAACAGAATGGCATTAAATATACTGATCTCAAGGATATTGCCAACATCCTGGCAGATCGATTCAGTGCTAACTTCACCCCCCCTCTCACCCTCTAAGTGGCCCATCTCAATACCGGAATATTGTCAAATTCCGGTAATAACGGCCACACAGGTAAAAAATGCACTCTCCAAAGCTAAGAATACAGTATCCATGGAAGCAGATGACATCCCGGGCTGTGTACTACATGGACTACAATATGAACTGGCACCTCACCTAAGTGTCATGTTTAAACATAGCCTCACCTCAGGTTTTGTGCCCACTGAGTGGTGCAGAGCTACAGTAATCCCACTCCACAAGGGGGGATCCACCTTGGATCCCGGAAACTACCGTCCCATCAGTCTGACGAGCCTTATCTGCAAGGCCATGGAGTGTATTATCATGGAACTTATAAACAAAAACATTGGCAACCTTCAGACACTGGACCCCACCCAGTTTGGGTTTGTGAAGGGCCGATCTTGTCTCCTGAACCTGATTGACTTAATCGACTCAGTCTCCAGAGCCATGGACAAGGGTAAGGTGGTCCACACAGCCTATCTAGACCTCACCAAGGCCTTTGACACCATCCACCACTCTGGAATCATAGATAAACTTACTAAGCTGGGCATTAATCCCTACGTCATCCAATGGGTTGCTAACTGGCTTACTGACAGAACCCACACTGTAAAAGTAGCCAACTCCAAATCCACCTCCAGACTAGTGACAAGTGGAGTACCTCAGGGTTCAGTCCTGGGACAGCTCTTGTTTGGCATCTACTTCTCTGAAGTACAGGCCAACACTAAGGGACTCTGGCTAACAAAATTCGCAGATGACTGCAAACTGGGAGCCATTATTGAATCCCCAAACGATGTGGATACTCTACAAAAGGGCCTTACAGAAACAGATGCTTGGTGCCAGAGCCATGGGCTCAAGCTCAATGCCAAGAAATGTATAGTTATCCCCTCTGGGAAAAAACATGTACCCATGAATTACCACATAGGTGGCAGTACACTAAACACTGAAAGTGTGATAAGAGACTTAGGGACAGAGGTGGTCAGTGGTCTCACCTTTGATAACCACATCACCACAACAGTCAGGAAATCCTTCTATGTGGCACACCTCATCACTAAGGGATTTTCATCCAGAAAAAAGGAGGTAATTGTCCCACTGTACTCATCCCTCATTAGACCCATTATAGAATACAACACCCCATTTGGTATGTACCTCTCAAGACATCTGCAACAACTGGAAAGGCCGCAGAAATACCTCACTAAAAGAATCACAGGCCTAAAGCAGATGCCCTATGCTGACCTCCTTAAAAAACTCCAGCTATACTCTGTCACATATCGTCTACTCAGAGGCGATCTCTGCTTAACATACAAGGCCATGTCAAACCCAGAGCTGTTGGACATGCTACACTTAAAGAAATCCCAATCCCTCAGAGCCACACGCTCCAGGGATCTAAACCTTGTCATTACAATAAACAAAACATGCTGGAGGGATAGGTTCCTGACCCAGAGACTCCCCAGACTCTGGAATAGAATGCCCATACATGTCAAGCAGAGTGCCTCTTTGGCCCTCTTCAAAAGGAACCTTGACGATTGGAAGGGAGAAAGGAAATTCACCCTGGGGATCACGTCAGTCACCCTGCTAGACAGGGGTCCAGTGAAGTAAATAATGTGGCAAGAAATAGCCAGGGAATTGTTATGGCTAGGCTTGTATAGGCCCTAGGGCTGATAGCCTAGTACCAACTTATGAACCTATGGTTCAAAAATAACAACCACTCCTTTCCCTTCTTGCCCACTCAGTATAGTTTTATCTCCCTACTATTATGACAGTTTCACATACTTTCTTCACACCTGCTACAAACTCTAATTATATGTATGTGTGTATGTGTGTGTAAAAAAGTTTGGAGACCAGCCAAAAGGTTCCATTATCCCCACAACACCCATTATACTACTGAACAACAAAAATCTCCCCACACTTAACATTTCTTCTCCCTCAACTTCCAGTACCATGTCAATTCCACCAAGTACAAAATAAAAAAAAAATGACAATGTTGCTAAAAAAAATCATATTTCTTCTCCCGAAAGGGAAAAATGGCTGTATGGAAAGGGGGGGTTCCTATATTGAGTACAGCCTCTCCATTGTAACCAAGGCATCCAAGAAAAAAAACAAACCTCACCATAAATAATAGCCAATACTATATGCAAATGTATCATTCCAGCCCATCACTGTTCACTATAAGCTACAGCAAAATGGCTACCAATGAGGCAAAGATGGACACTATTACTAGCACGTCTAGCCTACAAATTTGTGAACTTAGAATCAAACATTCCTTTTTTGTGATAATAAGCTGAGGTCGCATTCTTCCTCTCATGTTACCTCCACACATGTAAATACTTTACAAGAGACAGCATCAGGCAAAGCACATACTCTCATGTTATCTTTGCATGTGTAAATGTTTTACAAGGGACAGCATCAGACAAAACACATATTCTCATGTTACCTCCACACATGTAAATGCTCTACAAAGGACAGCATCAGACAAAGCACATTCTCTCATGTTACCTCCACACATGTAAATGCTTTACAAGGGACAGCATCAGACAAAACACACCCTCTCATGTTACCTCCACACATGTAAATGTTTAACAAAGGACAGCATCAGACAAAGCACATACTCTCATGTTATCTTTGCATGTGTAAATGTTTTACAAGGGACAGCATCAGACAAAACACATATTCTCATGTTACCTCCACACATGTAAATGCTCTACAAAGGACAGCATCAGACAAAGCACATTCTCTCATGTTACCTCCACACATGTAAATGCTCTACAAGGGACAGCATCAGACAAAGCACATCCTCTCATGTTACCTCCACACATGTAAATGTTTAACAAAGGACAGCATCAGACAAAGCACATACTCTCATGTTACCTGCACATGTGTAAATGCTTTACAAGGGACAGCATCAAAGCACATCCTCTCATGATACTCCACACATGTAAATGGTTTACAAGAGATAGCATCAGACAACGCACACACTCTCATGTTACCTCCACACATTTAAATGCTTTACAAGGGACAGCATCAGACAAAATACATACTCTCATATTACCTCCACATCTGTAAATGCTTTACAAGGGACATCATCAGACAAAACACATCCTGTCATGTTATCTCCACACATGTAAATGCTTTACAAGGGACAGCATCAGGCAAAGCACATACTCCCATGTTACCTCCACACATGTAAATGCTTTACAAGGGGCAGCATCAGGCAAATCAATCAATCAATCAATCGATTTCAACCAGTTGTCTCACATTAACGTGCCTTTTCCCAACCTTTTCTTATTCAGATGAAAGGAAGGGAAGTGAGAGGATGTGTATGCCATACATTCTAAAAGTAAGGTATACTCCCCTATATATAAGCAGGTTTGTATCATTAGTTTGAGTGCTGTTTATGAATATTCTTAAGCTTTATGTTTCTATTAAGTGGTAGGCCTGCACAATTCATGTTTTAAGTGGAGACCCAAGATGGAATTTGCAAAGATTAGGGGAAATTTCTCAAGGGTCCCTGGGGAATTCCATTGTTTGTTTTATGGTAAGTACCATGGGGTAACAACTCAAAAAGACGGGACTTCAGTTTATGGTCTCACCCTGCCAACATGTTGTTCATGTGGTTTGTTACAGACATCAGTCTGCCACCTACAACATTTAGAAAATGTGTTTTCCATAATGGTTTGCACTTTTTAAGAACATAAGGCTGCTGATCTATAGCTTGGGATGCCCTGACCATGTTATTATTCATTTCTGTCTTGCAGTAGGAAATGAATGGGTACATAAAAATTGAAAAAAGTGGGTTAGCAGGCATCTAACCATATGCTGCAATACAGTAGAGATTTTAAATATGGCAACTTTTTTATTATCTTATATGCTTCTTGAATGTAGTTAAATTTTGACAGGTAATTACTGCACCTACTGCTTTTCTCTACAAAGGCAGCAAACACTATATTCTTTAGTAAACTTAATTTGTACACTATTTGAAATTGTTTTGAATGTATTTTCTTTAGTTTTTTTAATGTCACCAATTTCTACAAATGTTGTGGCATTCATGTTCTTCTTATACAATATTTTGCTTGTTCAAATAACTGCATCTACTGGGAAAGGATACTGCTGGCTTAATAATTTCATATCAGTGCATTGAATGGAACTAGATTTATTGCAAAGGTCATATTTCACTTAAGTTATACCAGGAAATATGAGGTCGCATTGTACTGAAAGGCTACATTTCGGTCTGGTCTTTTCCCATTTAAAGAGATATGTCAGCCTAATTGTTTATATTGCTCTTTTAATAAACAGGATCCAGCAAAGGCTGAAATTACATGGCTGGTAGTGGAGTGTACATGTGAAACACCTTGGCAGGCAACTTTCAAAGAGCCTCTGTATCTCCATTTCTCCAGCAACTAAATAGATTATTAGTAGTTTCAATTTATCTGCAGCAATGAGTTCCTTTTGTGTTTCAGTGATTTTTCTTTTTTTTTATAATAGTCATGGAGAAGATGTTTAGGATGGACCCTTCCTGATGTACCATGTCTTCATTATTTTATGTGTTATTTTACTTTGTTTTGCATTATTTCTACTAAGAGTAACAACACTTAATAATTATTTGTATCCATAGGTTCAAAGGTTAGAAAAACAAAGTTGTAATATACTTTTCTTCCATAAACTTATATAATTCCATGTCAGAATTTTTACTGTCTATAAAATCATGTAGAGATTTCTTAGAATTAAACAGAAACTTGCATTGTTTAAAGGAAAACTTTACTATTGTTATTCCAGAGTTTTTCTTGGGATTCAGAAAGAATTCCTATGCTTGCATAAACTGCAACTGCCACAAGGTGAAGTTTATGTGGTAATGGAAAATGTAAATCAGAGATCTGTTTAGCTGCAATGCAGTAAACCTCATTATCATCTAATCTGCATGCCTTTGAATCGCATGTAATTACTGCCAGTGCTAAACGGCACTTTTCGGCATTAATCACCACAGGCATTCCAGTCATCACATTGACCAAGGAATCCTTTCACGTAAGAATTTCCTTAGGAGACAACAAGGCTAATTAGCATTGGCTGCTTCACCAGAACGCCTCAGTAGCATGGCTATGAACCTAGACCACAGTGAGATGATTGTACTGACCATATAAAATCTCTGTGGTAGGCCTGTCTCTGAATGAAAATGATGTCTGAGAGTGGTTAGTCAATTGTGTTAGGGCTTTCCAGTCATGCTAGCCCTTTCCAAACCTGACCATTATTTTCCAATATGATGGGTAGATATTATTTAGTGTTCAGAAACCATCCAGTACCTTTCATATTTTTTCATCCATTTCCCTACAACAGATCATGCATATCCCTCCCTTTTCTTTGCTTGTTCAAATCTCATACAGTTTCAAAAAGGAAATTGTCTCAGCCTACTTAACGTAGTAATTCTGGAGTTTTAAAGTTGGTCTCCCCCCACCAACGCACACACACATACACAGTTTTACATCCTCAGTCTGTTTTGATGAGATCAGTAAAGTATGATTGTGAAGATAGGTGAAGGCTGCCAGCCTAGCCAGTTAGAATTTTGTAGATAATTCAGTAATTTGTAAATACTAATATAAGCCACAGGCTTGCTCTCTTAAATGGGAAAAAATGGTGTTAAAAATGGAATTGCAAAAATGTGACAACAGTGCACTCTGCTGTAACAAAGCTAATAAGTCAATTCTTTGATGTCAAAAATTGGAGCCCATATGTCTGGATGAAGGAATTCTGCCTATTGTTTTGAGGCCTGAGTTAATGGCTAGAATTTGCATGTATAATTTCTTTTATTGCTCTGGTTCCTGACCAGCTGCAAGATCAAAGGGCCTATTAACCTCTGAGAGTCTGTTAGCCTGGGAACCAGAAAGAAATGATGTAATCTGAAATGAATCAGTGGTACTGTGTTATCAATTTAAGGACAGAAAGAATGAGAGCATTAAAGCATTTTGTCTTGAGAACATCCAACATCACCAGCACTGTCTTGCTCTGTATGTAAGTAGGATTTTAGAACTGTGCTTTCTCTTAGAAATAGCTAGGAATTAGGAAGATTAGATTGAGTGTTTTTCTGTATTAATGTCAGAACTTTTCTATGGTATTGTTTTAATTATTTCTCTGTTATCTCTGAACTCTTGACTAGCACTGTGTAGTAAGCAGTATTGTCTTGTGTTTTTATTATTTATTATTAAATATTTTTAAACCCTTCAACTGTGGCTGGTTTGTGTAGAGATAATTTAAGCTCTAAGAGTACATTGCATGTATATAGTGATACTGTACAAAGTCACTCCAAATAAGTCGACTGTTAGGTTGCACTTAACATTTGGATAAAATATTGTGCAGTAATAATTGGACACCCTTTTAAGGGCCTTTGAGTAGCTGATAAATATTAGCTAGGTGGTGGCAGTGATTTCTACAGTAGAGTCTGGGTAAAAGGGGAAAAGCTGGAGAACCTCTGCCAGCCTTCCCCAGGAGTGTCTGTGTGATTGTATCAACTCTTATCTCAAAGTGTGTGTGTGTGTGTTAGCTACTTTGGCAGGGACACAAAGCACTGGTTGGACAGAGAGGGTGCTGGAGGTTTTAGCTTGCCCACTAGGCTGAGATCTGGACCCTATCACTGTGCCAGTGGGGAGTCGTATTGGGGACCTGGAGAGAAAGGGAAAAAACAACCCCAGACTGACTGCAATTCTGTGTGATCTTAAAAGAAATTGTGCTTTACTGTGTATTTATTATCCTTTCCTTATATGGACACCCCTCACTGGTGTTAGTGTTGAGGATTGAAGATCCTTGATTGCTGGGCCAGTGCACGGGCATCACAATGATAAATAGCTGAAATGAAATTATTTTCCATATATTTTTTTCTTGGAGAAACCTTCACAAGAACAATAAGAATGACTTAATACGTTAACAGACAGGTACATACCATCATTTATGGCAAGTGAAATGCTACTTTTATCTACCTGGCTAACAAGACTATCATACTCACTGACGCAGCTGTCATTAGCTCCTTGAAGTGACAGAGCAAAGCTGACAACTCTGCAAATTAGTGGGGGTGGGATAATCTGGAATTCATTTGGGGATTACAGTTTTGAACATTTAATAAAACTGCTTTAGCTGGTCAAGTACCACTCACTTATCTCCCATTAACTTGCTACTGATCACTAGAAATGCGCATGAATGCTTGATCGGCAGCAAGTTAACATAACAAGCTTTATTGTGGGGGAAGTGAAATCCCCCCTTCACTCCCACCCCCAGTCTCTAAATATACTGCCTCAAAGCCTACAGACTCTAGAGATTGTCTGTGCAAACAAGTAACTCACACTCAGACATATAAGCATTGAGATGCAAGTAACTGAGCCGTAATCTGGTGGAACATGGAGTTTACCTACTAATCCTCACGGAACAGGTGGTCATCCAATGCATTCCTTGAGCTACATTGCCCTAGGAATACAAACAGATTAAGCAGTCGACCTTTGGAGCCGGGGGGGATCAGCTTTTGAGGTCATGAGGAGTGTGCTGGCCAGGTCGTCAGCTGCATCTTACAGCACCGACACTCTTCCTCCTCCAGCACCAACATCAGTCTCAGATCACCCTCTACGCAGGGACAGCGGAGACCCAATGCCTCAGGATACATCCATGAGTGTTCCCCAACTTTCTGAGGCCTCCCCAGATTTTTTACCTGAGGAGTCCCCTAGAAAGAAAGTGTGCAAGAGGAAGCACATTGACTCTCAAGATGAGTCTCTCACGTCAGACACTGACCTCGAGGAGTCAGAGGGGTCCCCCAAGTCATCTTCTGATGATATCTCTTTCTCAGATATCTTGTAAATACTGAGACAGAGAGGTGACTGGCCCTCCAAAGCCCCTTCTGAGGAGGAATCTGTGTTCCTGAAGGCCTTTGTATCCCAACTCTCCATCTCTTGGGTTTCTCCCCCATTTGACGAGCTCCTGGACCTCATTTGTTGAAAGGTGTGGTAAACTCCAGACACTGTGGAACTGGTCCCTAGGAGACCCAACAAGTTTTTGTCCGCTCCCCCTGATAGAGAATTTCTTATGAAGGGTGTTCCAGTAGATGCCATGGTGGTGGCAGCAGCCACCAAGAAGGAACTTGCAGAAACTTCATCTACCGTCCATCCCCCTAACAAGGAGTCCAGGGCTATGGACAGGTATGGGAAGTGTGTATTCTCTTCAGTGGGCTTTACACTGTGGTCTCTGAATTACACTGTGGTCGCTGAACTATTTGTTGTATTTTATATGGCTCCAGAGTGATCTCCAAAAAGAGCTGGGAGATTCTCTACAGGTTAACTTTTCTGATGCTGTGGGTCAGAAGGTCAATGCTCAGATGTCTACCCTAAATTCTATTACCAACTCCTCCATGAGGCTGATCTCTTACACAGCCGATGGAGCGAGCAGGGCTGTGGGTTCTGGAGTCTCTCTTAGGAGACCCTCCTGGATGTGCCTGTGCAACTTCATGGAGGCTTTCAAGTCTACCTTCACCAACACCCCCTTTGACAGTTCATCTTTATTTGGAACCAAGGTGAAGGACACTCACTAGGTGCGAGCAGGAAGGAAAAACCCTGTCTACCATGACAGTCTGTTTTTCCATGCCTTCTAGACCTTATCCCAAGGGTCAGAAGGGTGGAAAAATGTGGTTCAGAAAGTCACAGAGGTTTTTTACGATGCACAGAGTGATTCCCCCTTCAGAGGTAGAGGAGGGGGTGGAAATTCAGGTAGATGCTGCCCTAGAGGCAGAGGAGGCCCGCGTAATTCCTTTTGTGGTTCTCCCTACCAGCGCTCCTGAGGGGAGGCCCGACTGTGCGTTTCTGGAGCCAGTCGGGTTGCATTTCTTTATACCCAGAAGCCTGGTGAGACATCACCCAAGACAAGTGGCTATTAGAGATAATTTCCAGAGGTTATCATATTCCCCTTCTTTCTTATCTCCCCAAACAAAAGAATCCCAGACGTTCCATCCAGTCAAAGGGATTCCGCAACTTTAGAAGTACAAATGTTGCTGTCAAAGGGAGCCATCCAGCCTGTCCCCTCCGAACAAGTAGGATTAGGGACTTACTCCAGATTCTTTTTGGTGCCGAAAAGAACAGGGGACCTGAGACCCATCTTGGATCTCAGCCATTTGAACCTTCATGTAGAGAAGTCCAAGTTCCGCATGGTCATGTTACAGTCAATTCTCCCGTTTTTAGGGAAAGATGTGTGGATGTGCTCCATTGACCTCCAAGATGCTTACTTCCATATCAAAATGGACAGGGCATCCAGAAGTCACTTATGCTTCTGGCTGGGAGCCAGTCATTTTCAGTTTTGATCTCACCACAGCCCCCAGGGTGTTCACCAAATGCATGGCAATGGTAAAGGCTCACTTGAGACATCAGGGATTCCAAGTGTTTCCGTACCTGGACTACTGGCTCCTGTCTGCCACCACCAGGCATCTACTGCTACAGACCAGGGACACCACTATTGTGCTGTGCCAAAGTTTGGGAATTACTTTGAATTGGGAAAAGTCTGCCTTGTTGCCCTCGCAGCTTGTTACCTTAATCTGCGCTGAATTATACACGGTGCTCATGAGGACTTTCTTACCAGAAGAGAGAATTCAGGTTTTACAGCAGCAGGTCTACGCTTTGCTACCACTGAAGGAGGTCAAGGCAAAAGTGGTCCTCAAGTTGTTAGGGACCATGGCTGCCATGATTATGCTAGTTCCTATTGCAAGACTACACATGAGGCTTCTTTAGTGGCTACTTTTTGCCCAATGGTCTCTACAGCATCTCCTGCTCTCCCATCTTGTTCTGATTACAGACAGGTGCAAGCAGGATCTGTGCTGGTGGCTTCAGACCAGCAATCTCAACGCAGGTATGCCTTTCGTTCTTCCTTCTCCGGTTGTCACGGTGACCATGGATGCCTCCCAGATCAGATGGGGGGGCATTATCTCTTCAGGACAGTCCAAGGCACGTGGCAAGAACATGAGATCCATTTGCATATCAATGTCTTAGAGATGAGAGCGGTGCTATTAGGGTTGCAAGCATTTCAAGGCTTTCTTCCTCATGGGACAATTGCAATCCACTCAGACAACATGTCAGTGGTATGGTATCTGAACAAACAGGGAGGAACCAGGTCGTATCCCCTTTGCAGAGAGGCACTTCAAGTGTGGCAGTGGGCAGTATCTTCCCGACGCTTTCTAGTGGCAATGTACATACCGGGGAAGTCCAACATGATTGCCGACAGACTGAGCAGAGCTATTCTGATGCCTCATGAGTGGTCTCTGAGCAAACAAGTGGTGGAGTGGATTTTTCCACAGATGAGGTCAGCCTTGCTGTGATCTATTTGCCAGCCCCTTCAATGCCAAATGCAGCAGCTACTTCACCCTTATCCCCCGAAGGGGGAGGCACCCAGGGATGCTTTAGTTCACGATTGGCCCTTCGGTCTTCTCTACGCCTTCCCTCCAATCTCCCTGATAATGAAGGTTATTCAGAAATCACAATCTTTGGGAAGCAAAATGATACTCATTGCACCACACTGGCCTCGTCAGATATGGTTTCCTTTTCTCCACCCTTATCTAATGGATGATCTGTGGATTCTGGACCCAGAGCCAGATTTGCTGACTCATATGTCAGGGCAGTTCCACCCCTCCATTCAGACCCTCAGGTTGACAGCATGGCTGCTTCAATTCCATCCCTAGTCAGGCTTCATGATTTTTCCCCAGAGGTGGTTCATAGTCTGTCTTCTTCCCACACGCCTTCTACTAGGAAGATTTATTCCAGTAAGTGGAAGAGATTCTCCATTTGGGCTCATAAAAGGCAGATTGATCCCTATACAGCTCCCATTTCATTAGTTTTAGAATTTCTTTCTCAACTGTTCAGCCAGGGATCAGCTGCGGCAACTATCAAAGTGCAGTTGGCAGCCATTTCTACTTTTCATGTTGCTAATGAACCCAATCTAATGGCACACAGACTTTGTAGGGCTTTTCTGAAAGGGACTATGCTACTTCGACCTCCAGTCTTTGATCCTGTAATGCCATGAGACCTTAATTTTGTGTTACAGCGGCTTACCTCACCTCCTTTTGAGCCTGCAGCAACCTGTGACATAAAATTTTTGTCTTGGAAGACAATCTTTTTGAAAGCCATCACTTCGGCTAGGTGGGTCTCTGAACTACAAACTTTATCGGTTTGGCCCCCTTACTTAGTATTTCACAAAAATAGCGTTTTGCTAAGACCTAATCCTTCCTTTATGCCTAAAGTTGCTTCAAGTGGTCAACCTCAACCAGTCCATTGAGCTGCCTGTATTTTTCCCTGAATTCTCTAACAGGGTAGAATTTAAGTTTCATCAGCTAGATGTCCACAGACAATTGCGTTTCTATTTACATAGAACAAAAGATATTAGGAACTCTGATCAACTCTTTGTCTCATTTTCAGACAATAGACTCGGAGCTCCAGTTTCTAAAGTGACTCTGTCCAGATGGATTTCTAGTTGCATTTCCTTCATCTATACTTCAAATGGCAAAGAATTACCCTTTAAAGTGAAGGCTCATTCTACACGATCGCTGTCTACCTCTACTGCTTTTCAGGCTAGGGTGTCTATGGATGATGTTTGTGCTGCAGCCACGTGGGCATCCTCTCACACCTTTATTAGTCACTACAAATTGGATCTGATATCTAGAGGCAGATCTTTCTTTGGTTCCACAGTGCTCAGGAGTATTTTCCAGTGAGCCACCCAAGGTTTAGGTGCTAGGGACGCTGTCCCATGGGTAAGAATGTAGGCGAGATTGGACTACATAACATCAAGAAGTTATGTACTCACCATAACGTTTGATGTATGTAGTCCATCTCACCTCACATTCTTACTAACCCACCCACCTACCCCCTCCTGGAGGACCTAGAGGTCGAGACTCTGTTTTCAGCACTCCTTTTTGATGTGTTGAGTTGGTTCTTCCTCTCAGCGTGTTGGTGTGTGTATGTGAGCTTGCAGAAAACAAGATCTGGGGATAGGCACATTGCAGCATGGGATACCTCTTAGCCATGAGCCAGTTGAAGACTTCGAGCTAGAGTATGGCCGAGTCGGAGCTGAGGTTCGGCTCTGAACTCACGGGTAAGAATGTGAGGCGAGATGGACTACGTACATCGAATGTTATAGTGAGTACATAACTTCTTGTTTTTGTTTTACATCTTATGCAATAAAGACACTGTGAATAGTCAGAGAAGAACTTTTATAAGCTTAAAGACAGAAATAAGCAGAAATACCTGGTACTGGCAGCTTTCACAGACTACCTGAAAAACAAGTGACTCAAAGTACAGTCATGTAAGTAAACAGAAATAAAAAATGTCACCTATAATGGCAAATCAGGATAGCATGAGTTGGTATTGATAATGGGGCCTCAGATGCTTATATTGGGATATACAGAACAGGATATGCAGACTGCCTAGTCTGCTATAGCTAGAGTGACAGAAATAAAGGAGAGGCCATTCTAGACTTCTGGCTGACAAATGGCTTGATAGTGGCCAGAGCATGGTTCATTTTTTATTTTACATTTGTTGACTGGGCTAGTCCAACTGGATATATGTCCATTTTCAGTGGAGGCCCGGGGAGAAAAGCTCCACACTCCAGAATAGAATCACAATAACATAAATACATTACTAAGATTTAGCAAATTTTACTAGTAAATACATTTTAGCTTAAGAGTAAGGAAAAAATCTTCTAAGCTACATATCACGTATGGATATACATACAACAAAATATAAGGTAAGTAAAATTGAGCACTATTTGAACTTTAAAAAAGGTTATACAAACAATAGTGTTAGTAGAAAATAATAACTAGTTTGTGTGAGTGATAAGAATAGGGTCTGGAGACAGTGGAGGAAGTTAGTCTGCGTTTGCACAGGGGCATAGCCAGTGCGATTTAAGGTATGGTTTGAGTTTGGATTTAAATAGGGTAGTTGAAGGTAGGGAGGTTAGATCAGTAGGGAGGGAGTTCCAGGTTTTACCCACTGTGTTAGAGAATAGAGAGTCTCCAGCCAGATTGTTGGTTTTACTTATGTTTACCATTAATTTATTTGATGAGCGCAGGGTCTTCAGGTTATTGTAGGGGGTGATTAGATTAGTTAGTATTAGAGTAGATGTAGGATGAAACAGTATCTTATGGGCAATAGTTAGCTGGTTTGACAGAATAAGATTTGGCAATTCTAACCACCCTAGTTGATTAAGATTGTTACAATGATGGGTTCTATAGGTAGACCCAGTTGCAAATCTGGCAATATTATTGTAGGAGCTAGCCAGCTTGTTCAGATTGCTTTTGCATTGTTTGTTATAGATAGGGGATGCATATAGTAGGGTTGAGATAAGGTGGGTCCGGGCAATGGTGGTCCTTGCTAGTGGAGTAAGAAAGGGTTTGATCCTATAGAGGGAACCTAGTTTTTTGTTTACTGTTTTTATAGTGTTGTTAATATGTGGCTCAAAGGTGAGGTTGTTGTCAATTAGTACTCCAAGTAGTTTTGTAGTAGAGTCTGGAGATATGATTGTACCATTGCTAGATGTGACTGTGAAATGCAGTGGGGGGGGGGGGCTCTGCGGGTGGGAGTAAATAGTAGCATTTTTGTTTTTTTGGGGGTTCATCAAGACAGGCAGTCACACAATCACATACTAGAGTGGTCAACATGCAACTTAGCTAGATTTTCTCCTAGTAAATAATGAGAACTGGGGTAGAATCAGAGATTGCAAAGTCATCATTGCTGAATCAGCTGGCCCACAGCATAAACCACTGATGGCCACAGTCAGCTTCAAGCAGTTAAGTAAGGCTCTAAGATCAACAGAGACTATGCTGAAGACCTGGACGTTGACTGGAACAAAATCACAAGATTTCAAGAAAATATTCAGGACTTTAGCACCTCAGGAAGAAAACAAAATAGGTGGAGTCAAAGAAGAATGGTAGCATCTCAAAACAGCATGCATGAAGACGATAGAAAAGATGTATGCCTAAGCCAGGTAAAGAAATAAGGTATATAAGAAAAGCTGGTGGTGGAATGCAGAAGTCCACTGAGTTAACAAAACAAAGGAGGAGTCCAGGAAAAAGCATGAGCTAAAAAAATGTCCAAGAATGAATACTTGTTGGCTAACTGGCAGTCACAATAGCAAAGAACAAGACACTAGAGACACTCTATCAGCATGACACAAAGAAACTCTATCAGGTTACAAGGCAAAGACAGAAGGATAAAGAAAATATTCCCCAGACACGATTCATAAGGGATACTAGCAACAGTCTGCTCACTGGGCTCACCAGTGCATAGAACATCATAGGCAGATAGAAGGAATACTTGGTTTCTAAATGAAGAAAGCCCCACAGAAGCTGTACTGCCCCATGCACAGCCTACAATGAAAGAGGAAGCAGAATCTATTCTAGAAAAATAAATAACATTACAAAGGAAAACAAAGTTGGAAAGCAGCAACTCAGACGAAATCACAGCAGATATGATTAGAATGTTGAATGAGTAAGGGTGCAAATGGCTCCTAAAGGCACTCATAGCAGGATTGGAGAATAAGCATTTTAGTGCCAATGTGTATAATAACAAAGAGAATATTCAGAACTGTGGATGCTACAGAAGTATAAAATTTCTGCAACACTGCATGTAAGTGCCGGAGAGGGTGATTGATAAATGAATACACTGAGTAATAAAAAGTAAGATGGGAGATTAGCCATTTGGATTCAGATCAGAATGTAGCACAACTGTCAGGTGTTTGCAGTGAGACAGATAATGGAGCTGGAAATAAGGAAAAAGTCCATTTGGGCATTCCTAAACTTCGAGAAACATATGACAAGGTCCCAAGGAAGGTGATTTTGACAGTCCTGTGATAGTTCAAAGTCCTGGAAACGTTGATAGAATTAGTACAGGCTATATAAAAAGACCCAATAACACAAACATAAACAGTGTTCAGACTCACAGAGGGGTTGCCAGTGAGAGTGCATCAGGGTTCAGCTGAGACCACACTGCTGTTCACACTGATGGACTACATTAACAAACTGGTCAGTGGGGGCAAATCAACAAAGCTGCTGTATGCAGACAATATGGCATTACAAGGAGACTCTGAAAAGGAAGTTCAGCAAATGATAGGGGACCAGAATACAAAACTGAAGGCAGCTGGGATAAAACTGAGTACAGACAAGACAACTGTCATGGCAGTAAACGGAGGAAATCAGAAGAAGTTGAAAATGAAGATAGAAGGGAAATAGTGGAACAGGTTAACAGCTTCAAGTATGTAGGAGAGGTGGTCAAGGAAAAGAAGAGTCTGAATGAGGAGATTGAATCTAGAATCCTAGGTGCTACAGGCAACTGCCACAGAATGTAAGGGGTAGTGCCTGACACAAGAAGGCCAGTGAAGCTGAAAACCAAGTTGCACAGAACAGTGCTGTGACCAGTACTTTTTCATGGCACAGAAGAAGGATCCTGTTTCTCCACAACCCAGCTCTGTTGACTCTGGAGTTATATGCTGCAACAATATGGCATTATCAGCCATTTGTGTAAGTCACACCTGAAATGAGTGATATCAGAGATGATAGCAATTCCTGATGACACAGAAGACATAGGGAGGTCAAAAATTAGATGTAGATGTCCTGCAAACATGTAAATCCCTCCTGTGTGGGTTGTTAAACAAAAGCTGCTACAGAACATGTAATGCATTTAATTATTTTGCTTTATTCATAGCAGTAAAAAAAGAATTGATCCATTAATAAGCCTGGATTGTGTAATATAGTCTAAACATGTTGGATTTTAGTAGTGTAAAATGTTGCATTCTAGTAATATATTTTTGCAGTATCTTCTTTATAACCTCCAGCAACTGCAAAGATGTTGACATCTTTGGGGGTTGGGAGGGTGGCCTAATGGTTAAGGTGTTTGCCTTACAAACACAAGGTGCAGAGTTTGAGTCTCACAAGGGATAATTGGCTAGGCTTAAAATGGCTCACAAGAGCAGTTAGCTTAGTACTAATCTATGAACCTATATGTCAGGTCATGTGGTCTGCATTATTTAAAGTGATGATTAATACTGTCTGATCTTCAGCATCCATTATGTAGTCATTGCTACATATTACTGTGATATAGTCTTCTATATAATCATATTGTAAAGGATTTCTGCATTTAATTAAAAATTGTTACTGTGGCAGTTAGTGCAGAGGACCAAAGCTCCAATTTGTTAATGAGCTGCTTCCTGGAGCAAAGGAGCAGGTTTAAATCTTTTCAACTTCATTTACCTACTGTATCACATTGAGGAAGTTACTTAACCAGACAATGCTTTGGAGCAATTAGGAATTTGTGCTAGTCTCGTAAATGGTCTCCAGGAATGCTTGCGTAGTAACTTTGAACCTGTTGTCATTGTGTGCCAGCCATTCCTTATTGCATAGTTCAGGAAATGTTATGGCACTATCACCAACACTCAAATTTTGTAATGCAATGTAGCAATTTATTCTTCAAGGGTAGCACTCATTGCATTTGTAGATGCACTAAAATGCAAAATTATTTGCCAACAGCAACATCTGCATTAGTAGTAGTTCTCTTCAATGTGGAATTATTCAAATGATTTTTACTTTTGCAGAGATTCTACATATTGGCTAACTATGTGCTCTAATAAATACTCTTCTTTGTAAACTGTGCTACACATGACTGGGTCTTATGGTATGATACTAGTGATCTTAATACAGTTTCATGTAGTTCATTCAAAGCTAAAATAAAGTACATGTAATTTATGTCTTCATAACAAAAAGGGGTGTACGCAGTCAACAAAGTGGCTATGACTGTTGGTGGGGGTGGAGGGCTATCTCTGGATGAAAGTAACTTATGCAGTTATCATCTGATCATTATTAAACAGTATTTCATCTTGCTTTGTAGGACTACTGTACACGTATGAATTAAGTTGGAATACTTATGCTGCTTTCTGTTTGTGTAACACAAATTTGAAATATGTCAATTTCATCATTATCACTGTTAACTTTTTATTGACACAGACTTAAGAGAAGGATACAGTCAAGACTTTAGCTACTATTGCTGGGTTTGGGGGATGTCCGTGGATAAAAATGACTGACATTATTGCGGAGAAAAAGTTAAAAAGTCATTAGACTTTCTTTGCAGGACTACTGTGCAATTGTGTAAAGCAAACTTTACTTTACTTTGGCCATTTCTATTAAATCAGTGATCTGATGTGTACACAGTGGATAAAGTGGTTGTAATAGCTAAGTATGGATACTGATGGATTATAATGACAGTGTCCTTTTATGGATGAAATGTTCTGAAATGGATACTTTTGTCATTGGTTCACACATTTTGTTTCACTGTTTACTGGAAAACATTCAAAACTATACATTTAAAACACACACTAAAATGTTACTGTATTAAACAAGAAATATAATTTGAAACAATCAGGAATATGAATCAAAGAACACATGCGTTTATGCATGGTCCTAAAAAATGTATGCAGGAAGGGGGCCATGGTCTGAAAACAGCCAGGGCCCAAGGTACACTTAATCCACCACTGCCTATTTGCATTTTTCTTTACTACCCTACAGAAAGTTTTAGGAAAGGATTATTTTCTTAGTAAGCATCACCTTCATTTTTTGTCTTGGAAGCAGCTGATAGAGCTGACCATCTGTCTCGCAAAGGTCCCACTTTTAGCAAACAATAAACTGTTCAATAGCTTCAAGCATTCCTGTTTTCTTCAGAAGGGGATTAAAATTGAAACAGTTGACATAAATGAGAAATCATTTGTAACAGACTAATGCCAAGACTGCATGTCTGACTGATATGACAGATGTGTTATTTTGGCTGCAATGGCCCAGGAAACTGTATATTTAAACCCCATGAGAAACATAAATTAATGCATAGCCAAAAATACTGACTGGTCTAACAATCTGAGAAAAGCCATGCAAGAGAAGTCTGGACATAATTTCTTTCTTATGAACTGACACATGGCTAACATTGTCTTTGCAGTTAAGTGAGAAAAAATTAAATGTTCAGTGCCTCACATTTAGATATTTTTGTGACAAAGATTATGTTCCTGTCTTTAGTGAACCTATTTGTTTAAATATATGGTGTTTTGATTAGATAAGAAGCATGTTAACTGCCCACAAATTAATTTGGAATTTGAAAATGTGAAGCGTGCCCTTTCATTCTACATTTTGCATTCCATACTTTAATATACTGACTTGTCATTTGTTGTGTTCAGAGTGATTTTTAGACTAGTGTAGGAAGGGTAACTGCCTGGGGCACTGGAGTTTGAAACACTTACGAGAGGCACTAAATGTGCATCTGTACGTGCTTGTTTTATGCAACTGCAGATGCTTGTTTCTTGCACCCACAAATACTTGTTTTTATGCATTTACAAAATCTTGTCTACTCTTGCATGTGTAGTCTACAATGAATGGGCTTGTTCAGGTAGTAGCTATCCAAGCAGCTTGGCTTGCTCCCTTTTCTTCAAAGGCAGACTACTTTACATCATGGCATACAATTAAAATAAAGATTTAGGCTTTGTCTGCACAATTTGCAGTCTTCTTATTTGCACTGCTACACTGTGGCATGCCCAGGAAAGAATGAGTGGATTCACTTACTCTCACAGAATGAACACATTCTGTAAGTTGGTCTTTCCTTAAATATTAGCTGTAGAATTCCTTGTTTGTACAGTTGTGCAGACAGTCCACAGTGTTGTTTTGCATGAGTGGCAATTTATAAAGAGACAGAAATCCAACTGTTATAAAAGTCAAAAGAGAGAGAGAGAGAGACAGAGAGATACACCAGCATCAAATAGTGAAGGACACTGTTTTTAATTCTGTGTGCTAATGTATAGTTTTATTAACATTTATGCCAGACTAAGCAGTTTATTTTAATTGGCTAAGTTTGTCTCCCTTTTTAAGCAGTGACAGTAATTGCTATAGTCAACAAGTGAAGTAACCAAAGATAAAACAGTTTTGTCTTGATAAAATTTCTATTCCTTACAGACTGCAGTAGCCTGTCTTTGAAATACCTTGGCATCTCAGAATACGAAAAGGAAGGAGGGGGTAGCCTACATGGTCACTTAAGAGTAATAACACCTTGACTACAGCCCAGTTCAAGAAGTACCTCAGGTACCTGACAGGTGAAGCAGGGTGAAGTTTTATCTATACTGGGGAAGAGCATGTGAGTGGTCATCCCTCCTTGTGTACTGGCTGAGGCCGGATCTTGGATACTACGTCACGGCTATGGGGTGGGAGAAGTAGGGAGGCAGATCCATCTTATTAGCCTGGGGTGGAACATGCACTCAAGCAAGTACTTATAGCTAGTCCAATCTGATAACTACACATTTTCATGGTAGAAGTTAATGATAGGAAAAATCCCTGAGCTGCTTGGCCTAATGCAAGCTGCCATGGGGAAGGAGGGATGGCTGATTATTCTGCAAGACAGGGTCATATATATTCAGTTTCTGTTTCTACCCTGGTCTGAGGGGTGAGACAGACCACCCCAGGTTACAAACAGCTCCATTCTCCCTCTACAACAAGCAGTCCAATAGGGGGAGGAGGAACTGTGGCCCCATTAAACAGTGTACTATAATTTTATTTCAGTAATGACAATTAACATCACCAACAAGAAAAAAATAAATAAAAGTACAATTCAAACTTGTACTTCTTGCCATTTTTCAAGAAATGCATTCTATTTTCTTTTTTTGGCACTGTCCTTCAAAAATTATTTTTTAGCAGGCCTTCCACTACAAAAATGGTCCATTAAGACAATAGAATTGATAGACCATACTGACATGCAATAGTCGTACAAAGTGCTTGCACAATGTGGATTTTTTAACAGCATTTTGCCATATATTAACAGTAATGATACATTATAGTTTCATAGGATGATACTTGGCTATTGGCCCAGAGGTCCTTATAAGCCTAGCCAAGAATTTCTCCCATGTTCCCTCAAAGTCAGTACCTGTTACCTGTTATTAATTTAACATATAGTAATTAGCATTGACATATATTCATTAAATGTGTTTTAAACTGCAATTAATTCTGATATTATTTAAATCAGGTAGGAAAATATTTTATTATTTTTTTGTCAATTTTCCAAATCGCCTATCTTTAGCTGCAGTTCAGAACTATTTTATGTGAATGATGTCCGTCTTACTGGACCATTGCTGTAGAGGCCTGCTTAAAATAACAGCCATACACAAACATAGAACATGGATTCTCTAAAAGTATCTTTGGGAAGACATTTGAGTTGGACCTACTTATAGATGTAGTTTTTGCTCTCCAGGGGTGTTGCTGTTTTTGATCTTTTCTTATATGTCAGCTGTAGAATTCCCCATTTTTATGGCTGTGTAGTCCACAGTGTTGTTTTGCATGAGTGGCACTATTGCTATGATAAAAAAACTTGGCTGCTGTTCAAATGTGTGTTGAGAAATATGGCAGTGGGGTACAGACAGCCCTGGTTCTTTCATAATTCCAATTGTGTTTGAGTGCCTTAGCCGTTGCTCGAGTTTATTTTCCTCTTCACTTTGTGCTTATGGTCGTTGATGTATGTACTTATTCTAACTCATGTGGTTAGACATGCTTACACCATAAATGTCTTCTGACCAAATGACTGTTGCAGTTGTAAGCTGTTGCTGTCATTCTAATTTAAATGACATGATTGGGATGACCATTTTACTCATTGAGGTCTGTATGCCTATTAATGTTTTGGTTTTGTATCTGATTTTTTAACTTAGTTGCTGCTCATCATGATTATTATGGTGGCACCCATTTATTTTATTTCTCTCACTTGTAGTATACTCAAGCTCAAAGACTTGCTTCATTTGAAGGTTATTCAGAAGGTAATTTGCAAATGAATAACACTTCAAATATATCTTTTGAAACAGATAAGCATTGTCAAAATAGATAGTTGTGCTAAGTAGTGGCAGATAGTTAAGATGCAATGCATTTATCACTAATATTAATTGAGACGGTATGTCTTGTAACATGAACACGAAACCAACTTTCTTCCTTGCTAACAATATGAGCAGCCTTTTTAGCCAGTGCTACAAATACAAATATTGTTTTTCAAAATAATTTTAAATGCTGTATCTTGCTTCAGGAAAACCATAGTGCAAAGCAAAATTTCAGAGCTTCACTTGAAAAAATGTTTTCTATCCCCCCTTTTTTAAGATGTATTCCACAGGGCTGCTTTCACCATCTATTATACAAATGCAAGAAATGAAAAACACCATAGTATAGCTTTCTGTTAGTCCACTACCTTTAATACATCTGCACCTGTTTTACAGATTCCCCCATCACCACAGAATAGAGCTTTTTGTAACTACACCTACCTCTACTTTGCTACACAGCATGCTGCATACGTTCCCCACTCCTTTATTGCACTACTTCACTGTCTATTGCATCAAAGGGAAAAAAATAAACATTACAACCCAGCTTTGTATTAGTGCAGTGCCTGTTATATAGCCTCTACATGCTGTTTTATATACCTTTCCACAACCAGATATCACAAAGTAGCATTTTATGAAAGAATACCACTATAGGCATATGTTTCCTGTACTTTTTATAGTCACTACTGTACTATCAAATGTTGCTTTCTGCAGTCATTTTAAAATGCCATAAATTGCTGCCTCATAATTATATCATGCAAAATAAAATGTCACAGCTCTATTTGCAAAATTATAGACAGAGTACAGGTTTATAGATTAGAACTAGGCTAATTGTCCTTGTGTGCCATTTTAAGTCTAGCCAATTATCCCATGTGATAATCAAACCATGCACCTTGCATCTGTAAGGTAAACACCATAACCATTATGCCAATGTTTCCCCATTTCTTGTCAGCATCTCTAATTCCACATACTCATCCAGTTCTCTGACCAGGCCAACTCTTTCTGCAACTTTCTCTCTCTTCTTTAAACCTAGAATCTATCTATTTCTGCAGAGATACCAGCACACCCTTACATTGCCTCCAAATCCCTACAGTGCATATATTAACAAGATGAACAATCATATAATTTACTTATTGAAAAATAGCACAGATCATAGGCTTCCTAATAATATGCCAGTGAAGGTGATAGAGCTGAGAAACTTAATGATCTCCATGAATCTCATCTCAAGAAGGATCATTTGCATCATGCTGTCCACGGTCTCCAGAATCTGAGGTTCAAAATTTTGCCTGCTGTCATTCAGGCTGTAATTCCTCTGGAAATAGTACAGGAATAAAATCTTGGATGCCCAAATTTTGGGTGATATCATCTTCTAGCAACCCACAGATGACCTGGTTGAAAACGTCCTTAAGAAGAAGCAGACTTCTCCTCTGTGGAGGACATAAATGATCCATTTCCCACTACCTCTACCCCTTCCTCTGCTAGACCTGCCAATTCAAAACTGGAATTAGCATCATCTGCACCCAAGGAATGACCTCAAACATCATAAAATCTTGAGACCTATGATGCTGACAATCTTGCTGAAGATGAAGATTCACCTGGCTGCACCACTGCAGTACTGCCTGTGATCTGGAATTACTGGGGGAAGATGGTTCTCTAAGTTTGCCCCACTTTGAAGAATCATCAGAAAGGATCAACTGGGTTCTAGATGGTGTTGCTTTCAGCTATGTTCTGGAAGTCATAGCTCTTACTCCAAAAAGGGTTCAACAGAAAGATCATTCTAGTTTATCAGAGCACTTGGGACAGGCACACCTAGAATTCTACTGTTAAAAGTTATTTTAGAAGCAGTCCCACTGCTGGAAAGATGGACTTTGATCTGAGCTCTTCCTGATCTTGAAAGGGATAGATGAATTCCAACCTATTATGGACTACAGAAATTTCAAACAACACATCGAGTACATCCATTTGCAGATGATCACATTGCAGGACAAGCACACCCTTTCCCATACAAAGGCTCTGAATGGTATAATTGCATATGAATAATGTTTTTTTAACACTTCAATGTCTGAGGTTCACACATGAGACTCTCTCAGGTGTGTTGTAGGTGTGCACAACTTTCATTACAAACAGTTACCATTTGGACTTTCCTCAGTGCCCAGAGGATTCACTAAGGTGTTGGTCATGGTGGCTGAAGCCTAGCAGGAGAATGAATCCCTGGTGTTCTCATATGCAGACAGCTGGAACCTGGAATTTCCATTAGGGACTTCCTAAAGTTGGGACTTCTCTTGATGCCCCTGTGGATGCAGTCCCTATAGGAGTCAAGACTAAGTAGAGGAAATCCTCTCTGATCTTAGCTCAAAGGAGATCTTTCACTGGAACAGAGACAGGCACTCTCCAGTATTAGCTGGTTCTGTTCTCTTATAGGATCCAGGAGGTAAGAGTCCCAACCACCTCACCGACAATGCAGTGCACTCTGAATCTGAGCTCAAACTCTGCCATTTATTCTGAAGTTAACAGCTGTCTAAATCTTTATGCACGTCTGAGTATCTGAAAATTAGGGTGTCAAGATGAAATGTGAGATGTTGGTGGCTCCAGAGTCACTATTTTGCCAAAAATCTGCTGCTGGTGTTAGAACCATGTTGTAAGTTGAGACCTAAAAGTGGTGGACAAACAACTATGAATATTTTGGAAGATCTTTTCTTTCTGCAGATCAGCCCATCACAGATCCTGATGAGTAATTCTCTTGTGAGCTATGCACCTCACTTAGGCTCCTGCAGAATGCATGTAGTGTAGTTCCCCCTGAAGAGGGGGCTGCATATTAATCATTTGAAACAAATGTCAGTGTTCCTATCCTAATGGCCATGGAGAAACAGCTGCTTCTTGAGCCACTCCCCACTGAATCAGACTGTTAAATGGTATGTAAACAATTACAGAGACAAAAGATTGCAATCTGTGTGGATGTCTGGAGCTTGCATGTCATTGGTCACTGAAATGGGTATCATTCTATCTCTGCATTTCACATTCCTGAGGGAAGTGAACAAGCTGGTGGATGTTGTAATACAAGCCTCTAATTCTACCCTGGTCCTCCAGAGTCAGAGGCTATGCACGCTCAGAGGCCTCTGAAATTGGGCATGCAGGAAAGCAACCTGTTTGCCACAAGGAAAAATATTCCTCCTTCTCTTATACTCAGTTTAGCAAGCCAAGGTGGAAGCAGTAGTGAAGTGTTTTCTGTAATGTTGCATGATGGCTTTCTGTATACATACTTGCCATTCCTGTCAATTACATGCTTAATGAGAAATTTAAGGGAGGGATGTAAAACCTCTTGATGGATAGAAAGGGGTGATCTCTGTCTCTAAAGTCTATGGTGTTAGAGAAAATTCTTCCAATCCTAGCCAAGCATGCCCCAACAAGAGATGTTGTCCCTCTCATTCTACTAGATAGGGTCTTCAAGGTTTTTGAGTTTACCAGGAAGTCTTCTACTTTGTAGGATTCTGCCACATAGTGGAAAATCTTCTCATGTTGAATGGAATGGTAGCAGTACTGCTCCAGCTGGTGAGACTGCAGGTACCTTTACAATGTAAGCCTCTGTTACACCACACTTATGGTACATGCACCCAATATTCTAATACATCATTTACTTGAAAAGGCACAATTGCTACTAAGCAGTAGCTGGACAAGCAGTTCCTTAAATGAGTGCTGTGCCTGCATCCTTTGTCAAAGAACACATTCTCTTTATGAATGTGAACATTCAGGTAGACAGTTTTGCCCATCAGCTTTCTAAGCTCCAAACGTAGGAGCACTGAAGTTTATTTCTTGGAAAACATTACTTTTGGTGGCCTTCACCTCCATACAATGCATTTCAGAGCTTCAAGCCATTACATGTTGGGAACTACATTTCATTTTTAATAATGATAAGACATCCCTCATGGCAAACGTATGTTTCTCTTGTATCTGTTTTTTGAGGTCTCTCTGAACCATTCTGTCCATATTTCCATTTTTTAGTGACAGTAGAAACCAGAGAAGAGGGTCATTCATATGTGGATGTGCACCAGCAGATCAGATGTTAACTGTGGGAGTACAGAAACCTAAGAAGATGAACCAGTTGTTCATCTTCTTTTTTACATATGGATAGGCTTGCAGTTGCTAAGCAGACAATTTAGATTGCTAATTGCATTTGCATTGTTTTTTGCCCTCATTTGGCTAAGAGTCCATCAGCAAATGCTCCAGGGGAAGGCCACAGCGCTAGAGGAGGAGTAACCATCTCCAGTGCTTCATTTAAAAATATTTATACTGAAGACATTTCTGCTATGACCTCTTCATCCTCTGTACATATTTGCATCAAGCACTAATATATTGATTGTGACTTGCAGAGTTGGGATACATTTGAAAAGTCAGTTCTGCAGGACTTATTCACCTTAACTCTACCTAAGGGATCCTGCATCATTTCACTCTAGCGGTGATGCTTTGGGTCCAACAGTATCAAGCACAGAGCATTCAACATTATATAACATGCATGCCCTTATATCACTTGATCTGTGAGGAGTCCATCCTTGATGAGTTAGAAATCCCCTCCCACATTGCCCCTGCAGATAGTGATTCTTCCAACAGCTGCTGTTGACATTTTCTGTAAATTCGGCAAGTATATATTCTTATTCCACTTGTTTTAATAATGTGGTATTGATTCTGTGCTATTTCTTAATTTACAAGAATATGGTTATTAGTGACAACAGGTGAAATGTCAGGCTCCACAAGTGCACTTTTGTAAGTAGAATCTTACATTACAATGTCCTTTGGCCAGTTGCAGGAACATCTGTGAATTTTTGCTGAAAAAATGTTGGATTCCAAATGGTGGAAAATTTTTTGCCGTCCAAGGAGGAACCTCTCACATATTAACTGATATGGTAAGAAAGTTTCTGTTATACTTCAGGTAGACAAAGGATAAAAATGGCAATCAAAATCGAAAAGTTGAACTACTTCCAGAATAACTATGAAGTGCACTAACTAAAAGGAATACATTCTGAAATTCTAAACAATGTTTAAAATATAAAAACATTTGTAATATGGAATAGGATGATCTAAGAAATTACCATTTACTGGCCGCTTGTGCTGATATGATATAATTAAATAAAAAAAGCTTTAGATCTACATGAAACACCAAACAGAAAACATAAAAGTCAGTTTTTCATCTATGTAAGATGAAGCATAAAGTTGCAATAAGCTTTACAAAGTGACAAGCCTTAAGTGTCACCTAAAATGTTTTTAGAAGTATTGTTTTTTTCATAGTCTTCTGTTTAGCTGGAAGAATGTAACATGAGTGAACCCACTAGGCTATGGGGATAGTCATGGCCTTTCATTGCTGGACACTGTTTTTGTATTTCACTGCTTGCACTATGACTTACTGAGTTACAACTCAGCAATGAACCACCTAGCCTAAGTCAAGTAGTCAGGAATTCAGCCTTACTGAAAAATTAAACATAAGTGCTTTTGTGGGGGCAGTCCCCTCCATCCCATATGTGGAGGGTAACCCTTCACACCACAATCTTGTATAAACCACCTCCACAACTTCAGAAACATGAAGAAAAGGAAACCTTTCAACCCACAGGAATCATTGCCAGCACACACTTAGAAATTGCACTGGCAGTGCTAACTTCTGAAAAATAGTGATTTGGGAGTTTACTCTTCTGTGTGAAAATCTCATCCTGTTTGCACTTGACAAGTTGCAATGAAGTCCATAATACCACTGATCAAGGCAGACGACTTGTTTGATCAACACTGGCAGATGATGTTACATTACATATGTATGCACACGAGATATACAGTGTAAATGCTCAAATGTTTATCATTTTTTGACGACTCAGTAGGTTATCTTGGCTACTATTTATTTACTTCATCAGTATCTTCATGCTGTCTTTCTGTGTGCCGGTAATTTTTTTTTTAACATAAAAAATGTCAAGCTGCTGTTGAAAGAAACAAAATTCTGCACTAAACATTGATCTGGCACTAGAAACTTCCTGCTAGATTTGCTAGTTTCCCAAGTCTGCAAGTCTGTCCCTTCTACTTAAATCATGACGTACAACCTAGTTCAAAGGAAAAAAATGAAAGTTAGGAGTTACAGTAAATATGCAAATCTCAGCAATAAAGGCAATACTGTACAAAAAAAGACGTACCATTAAACTACAGAAGTTATAGAAATGTATATCATATTTTATCTAATTACAGATAAAAGACCTAGTCTAATTTCTATAAGCTTTCACCTTTATGGACTCTTCAGGTACACAGCTACAACTTAAAACTGCAGCCATGTTTTCATAATAATGAAAAAATCAAGAAAGAATGATCTGTATGCTCACAGAGAACAACACAAAAACTTTTTTTTACAGCACAGCACCTATACCAACTAAGCTGTAAAGGGAACTTAGTTTGCTGCCATCATGTTAACTGCATGCCTTAACATCATGGCAAGTTTTTTTGCACTACTAATGAAGCTTGCCGAAATACTCATTGTGAGGTTGATGAACTACAGGAGGTTGAGGGTGACTTTTGTTGCCCCTTACACTTACTATATTTAGAGTTGCAGGAGATGAGGATGGGCAGAGTATATGAGGAAAACAGAAAAGGAAACAAGTAATAGGCAGCAGAGGCATAATACTGGGAGTCTGAATGGGAACTCCAGAAAAGCACCTGGGCAATCCAGTGTTGAAGACAAGAGAAAAGGGGTTACTGAAACAGCAAAGATTGGAATGCAAGAGTTGTGTGGATCAGGAGAGATAGACATAGAGAATGAAAACAAATATAAATTGTTGAGGATGATTAAAGAAACAATGGCTTGTAATATAAAGGATAGTTGATGTACTACAGTCTACAGGGAGTTGTGAAGATATTTGATGACGAGAGTAATAGAACAAAGAGAATAGAAAAAGAGAGAGATGAGTTCAAAGGTATCTTTATATGAAAGACTGAAGGCCAGGCTATAAAGGATATGTAGAATATGTATGTGTGTAGTACATTTAAGAAGCATTTCCAAGGTCAGCACATGCATATAAATAGCCTGCATGTGCTAGCTTCAATACCATTTTGAGAGTCCAGTCAGAGAGTGAACATGTATGAGAGAAACAGTCAGTCTTATCTAAGTAAAGTTATTTACCTCAGTCCTGATTGTTTGTACATAATTAAGCTGCTTGAACAAAACTCACGCATGTTCGTCAGTTTCATCCTGAACGGACGAACAACATGGTGTCAGAACTGGGATGCCAGAGGCTGCTTTTCAGAGAAATGAAGTACAGAATCCACTCTGAAGGAAAAATAAAAGAATTGAGAGCACAAAAGGGCCAGAAACAAGTTAAAGGTAATAGAAACTTGCACAAATGATTATTTTATTAAAAAAGATAAAACAGATCATTACAAGGGCACAGAACGCACTACTAAGCAAACAAATAGCACAGAAATATTTATTAAGCAAATGAAAAGCATAAAAAGTTTATTAATTAAGCAAAATGTTCGAAATTAAAATATTTGATAAAACAATTATCAGAAAAGTACATAAGCGGTTCAGAGTTGCCTCAGAATTGCAAAATGAGCATGTTTAGAGTAAAACAAGCACAAGAAAAGAGATGAAATGGGCAAAACAATATAATAAAGGCAAAAAAAGGCATATTCAGTGTAAATAAAGCAAGACAACTGCATGTTTTGGGCACAAACAGTTATTTTGCATTGATTAAAGTTCTGAATAGCATAACTAGAGTTATTTGAAGCATTACAAAGTGTGTAAAAGTGCTTACAGTGTGTATTTATTACTGTGCATTTATTCCGAAGAGTTTATGGTGTGCAAAAAGCAACTATTTTCTGAAGTGCAGTCAAAATATAGCCATTTCAAAAAGTTTCTTGTGCTGGGTGTGTCTACTTGCAAAGGGCCACCATTACAGAGTGTTTCTTGCAATGTAAAGAGTTATTTACCAAAGAACAGCCATTTTGGAAGTACTTCAGTGTGCTGTATACTGTTTATTTGCAATGTGCAGTTACTTCAAAATGTTTCTTACTCTGAGCTTATTTTACCACCCAGTTTATTCACACAGTGCAGTTACTTTGAAATGTTTCTTATACTAATAAGAGGTGGTTTCTTGAAGTTAAATAATTTCAAGAGTATTACAGGGAGATTTATTTTGCAAAGTATTTTGCAGAGTTCAGTTACTCCGAGGTTTATTGTGCTATTGGGCATAGTTACAAGTGCTGGCATACATTTCTGGCATATATATGTATGTGTATATTTTCATGCAGTTACAAGTGAACTTGGATTTCATTGTGTTTTACTGTAGTTTGTTGCCATGGCAGATGGATTTTGAAAACCATCCCCACTTATATTTGATCAGAATATTGCAGAGAACTGGAGAATATATGAGCGAGAGTACAAAATTTTCTTACAAGCAGCTTACTCTGATAAGGCTGCACATATCAGGTCACTCATTTTGTTAAACCTAGCTGGGTCAGTGTATGAAGGTGAGGATGAAAATCATCATATTGTTGTTCAGGCTGAATCAAGGGAAGATCCTGAGTGCTTGAAGTATAAATTCAATGTGTAACCCCCAGACCGATGTTACATTAGAGAGGCACTTGTTTTACACAAGAGACCAAAGGCCAGGAGAAACACTTGCAGCTTACATTACTGACTTGGGAAACAAAGCAAAAACTTGCATGTTTGGTGATTTAAAAGATGAGCTCATAAAGGACATTTTTGTGTATGGTATTAATAGTGGTGCTATGAGAAAGATTTTGCTTCGTGACAGGGACTTAACATTGAGCAAAGCTGTTGAGATTTGTCAGATTCATGAAGTTACAGAAAGGCACACAAGTATGCTTGTAAGTGACAAGGGGATGGTTTCAGCAGGCTCCAAAGCAAATGTAGACAGCATGCAGCATGTGGCAAGCAGAAACAGGCCTAAGTATCTGGCGACTGCAGACCCTGCGGGTGTGGTAGGGAAACCACGTGATTTTCTAGCAAGTTCCAAGACTAGGTCAGTTAAAGGAGCATGCTCAGTGCAGAACAAAGGTTGCTCAGTACAGCATAAGGGTGAGTCAGCAAAACCCAGGTCAAGTTTTATTGTTAACTGTTGTAATTGTGATGCCTACCATGGGTCTAAAAGAGAAAAGTGCTTAGCATTTGGTCAGCAATGTTACAAGTGTAAAAAATGGAATCATCTTTAAAGGTTTTGTAAGTCAAGTAAACTTCACTCAGTTGCAAAGAAAGGTCACTCACAAAAGCAAGCAGATCATATAGAGAGCTGCAATCCTACTTTCTACATAGATGGTCTATCAGTAATTGGTGAAAAGGTTAATGCAGTAGATTTATGAGCAAAGGCCGAAGTGTTTTGTACTATCCTGATCCATGGTAAACTCATCGAGCTCAAAGTAGCACTGGTTCAAAGTGCAATGGTTTATCAGCAGAAACATTTGCTAAAGTAAGAGCTGGTGAACAACTTAATAAGGTTATCCAAGCACTTTAAAATTTTTTATTTAGCGCTTTCATCAGCATCAATCAGCTGACTTCATCAGAATAACAATACATTATACTTGAAGCCATTTTATATAGAAAAACCATGTCACATGATGATCCAATTAAAAAATAAACAAATCAAAAAATGCATCTAAAACAGTACACCATCAATTGTATAAATTATTTTATAAAACCAACATTACCTCTCTAATACCCTTCTTAACTCTAACAGCTAGAATCACTATTGCCCACTCTCCTTTAATCTCAACTCTTCTTTATGCCTCAACTATTTACACTAATCAAAAAAAAATATTCTTCTCAAACTAGCAAGCTCCTACAACAATATTGCCAGATTTGCCACTGGCAATGCATTTCGAACTCACCACTGTCAGAATCTAAAGCAGCTAGATTGGCTTGAACTTCATAACATTCTGATTTTTTCCCAACTTACCATTGCCCATAAGATCTTTTACCAACCCAAAAATACTCCTATACTCGCTAACCTCATTGCCCCCTATAATAATCTTAATTCCCTACGCTTTTCTAGCAAATTGCTTGCTAGCATAAGCAAGTCTAACAACTTGGCAGGTGACACCCTTTTCTCCAATACTGCTGGAAAAACTAGAACCTTCTACCAATAGATCTAACTCTACTACCTTCACTGTCACTCTTTAAGCAAAAACTCAAAAGACACCTAAAAACTCATTGGTTATGTCCTTGCAGTAACCCTGACTAATCTTCAAACTTTCCCTACTTCTATCTTCACACTGCCTCTGGATACAAAATTTCACTCTGCATACCCCAACTGTATGCGGTAACTGTTATTAGTAAGATTAATATAACTTCCAGTATTTATTTAATCTATCAATGAACTGTAAAGTACCTCTTATTATCATGTTGTAAGATGACTTATATTATCCTATATACTCATCCTTCTTAGTATTAGTACTTCTTCTAGACTCCTTTTTTGTATTCTAATTTCCTCCTACTTTATTTGTTATACATCTGTATATGATATTTTTGCTATGTTTGGAGCTTTTCTCCCCGGGCCTCTACTAAAAATGGAAATATATCCAGTTAGACTAGCCCGGTTAACAAATGTAAAATAAATAAATAAAATACATGAATAAATAGAATTAAAAATATACACAGATATATTTATTATTATTTTTGGTACACATTATTTTTGATATGTATTGTAATGTGTTTATTTATTTTTAATTCTATTTAGTATTAGAGAGGTAATGATGGTTTTATAAAAGAATTTATACAATTGATGGTGTACTGTTTTAGATGCATTTTTTTGATTTGTTTATTTTTTAATTGGATCGTCATGTGACATGTTTTTTCTATATAAAATGGCTTCAAGTATAATGTATTGTTATTCTGATGAAGTCAGCGGATTGATGCTGACGAAAGCGCTAAATAAATTGAATTTTAAAGTGCTTGGAAAGTTCCTTTCTTGGTTTTTAGAAGTCATTGTTGTTTGGTTCCTGTTTTTTTGTGGCAAATTAATGAGGCTAGTTGTGTGAGACTTGTTACATATGGAGGTGAAGAAATTCATTATGGGCAATGGTAAGTTGGGAAAAAATCAGAATGTTATGAAGTTCAAGCCAATCTAGCTGCTTTAGATTCTGACAGTGGTGAGTTCGAAATGCATTGCCAGTGGCAAATCTGGCAATATTGTTGTAGGAGCTTATTGTTGTAGGAGCTTGCTAGTTTAAGAAGAATATTTTTTTTTTGATTAGTGTAAATAGGTGAGGCGTAAAGAAGAGTTGAGATTAAAGGAGAGTGGGCAATAGTGGTTCTAGCTGTTAGAGTTAAGAAGGGTATTAGAGAGGTAATGTTGGTTTTATAAAATAATTTATACAATTGATGGTGTACTGTTTTAGTAGTCCTTTCATGTTATTTGGCTGGGAACAGTTACAAGTTGTTGTTTTATGTAGTCTGAAGACCTATGCAGTCATTACTTTGTCTCAGAGACAGTTTGAGAATGGACTTGCTTTTCTTCACTAAAGAGGTTCATCACATAAGCAGATGTCCCAGTTCTAGCTTCAGTGATACTATTTTCTCAGAATATGCTGATGACAGGCTAGGCAAGCTTCCAGTTCTGTATTCCATGAAATTAGACCAAGAGATCAGTCCAGTGGTCAGACCAGCAAGAAGAGTTCCAATAGCTATGCAGAGCAGAGTTAAAGCTCAGTTGGATAAAATGATACAGTAAGCTGTGATTTGTCCAGTTACAGAACCAACTAAATGGATGTCGTCTACGGTAGCAATTCACAAGAAAAGCTCAGACAAAAATCAGAATATGCATTGACACAAGAGACTTGAATAAGGTATTGAAAATATATTGTCCCATGCAAACAGTCGGAGAAGTCGCAGCCCTAATACTGAATGCCACTGTGTTTTCCATCTTGGATGCAGAGAGTTCATTTTGGCAAGTGATGCTTGATCGCAAATCTTCACTACTAACTACATTCAGTACCCCATTTGGAAGATATAGCCTTCTCAGGTTGCCATATGGAATAAATTCTGCAAGTGAAGTCTTTCAGCATGCAATGGAACAGATCTATTCAGGTTATCCCTGTAACATAATAGTAGATGATTTATTAGTCAGAGGCAACGGTGAAGCAGAGCATAACAGAAACCTCAAGAAAATTCTAGACAGAGCACGTGAAGTGAACTTAAAGCTCAATCCTCTAAACTGCAAATTCAGACTACCAAAAGTCATATATGTAGGCCATTTGTTTTCTAGTTCTGGGTTATGATCAGACCTGTCCAAGCAAGCAGCTATTCTTGAGATACCAGCACCTGATAATGTTCAAGCTCTACAGCATTTTCTTGGTATGGTTAACTATTTGGACAAGTTTATACCAGATTTCAGTGAAATGACAGGGCCTTTAAGAGAGCTGACATGCAAAAATGTTGCATGGTCATGGCTAGAACAGCAGAAAACTGACAGTCCACCTACACTAAGATACTACAATGTCAATAAAGCAATCACTCTTTCCTGTGTTGCATCAAAGTTTGGTCTTGGGGCAGTTCTTCTTCATGAGGGTAGACCAGTAGCTTATGCATCTAGAACTCTTACCCAAACTGAAATGCAATATGTTGAGATTGAGAAGGAACTTTTGGCAATTGTGTTTGCATGTTCAAAGTTTCATGATTATATTTATGGTTGAGATATCCAGATTGAAACTGATCATCAACCTCTAGTTACTATTTTAAAGAAGCCTATGCATTTCACTCCAGCAAAATTGCAAAGAACGATGCTCAAATTACAAAAGTACAACTTCAAAGGTTTATACAAAAGGCAAACTTCTTTAAATGGCTGATACCTTATCCAGATCTCCCAGAAATACAACAGAACAGCTTTATGCAGAGAATTTTTACTTCAATGTCATGGAAGTGCATAATTTTTCGACTGCTAGACTTTATCAGCTGAGAGTTCATACAAAGACCGATCCTGTTTTGCAAAAGCTCAGCCACTACATTCAGGTAGGATAACCGTCAAAGCAATCTAGTGTACCATCTGAAGTACAACCTTATTTTCCTCACAGAGATGAGATGTTGATGGAAGATGACATTATATTCAAAGGTCCTAAAGTTGTTGTTCCTGCTTCCTTACAACCTGAATATATCCAGATTTTGCATCACGGTCACCCAGGGTCAGAAGGGTGAGAGGACTAGTATTTTGACCTTCTCTAGCAAAAGACATTGACAAAGTGCTTTCATCTTGTTCAGTATGGAAGAGGACTACACTGCATCTGCGAAAGAAATGTGCAAAAGAATGGGACTTGGTTACTAGTAGTCCTGAATACCCACAGTCAAATGGTCTAGATGAACGGGCAGTACAGAGTGCAAAGTAATTACTAGACAAGTCAAAGTGTGACAATTCTGATGTCTTTTTCAATTTACTTAATTTCAGAAACATACCCTGTGATGATATACTCGGATCGCCTGCTCAAAGTCTTCTATCTAAGCAAACCAAGACAACTTTGCCTATCAGTTCCAGTTTGTTGAGGTCTAAAACTAAGAATAACAGAGCAATCAAAGCCCAACTATTCAGAAAGTGTTCTGTCCAGAAGTCCAGTTATGATAAAACAAGCAGATTTCTTCATCCATTGAAAGAAAGAGAAACAGTGAGGATACAAACGGTGAAAGATTTTGACCGGATTGGTCAAGTAACAGGTATATGTGCCGAGCCAAGATCCTATGTTGTGGAATCAGAGGGTGTGGAGTATGGGAGAAATCACAGAAATCTTCTTCCCATATCAGAACCGATATTGCATTGTTGTTCCTGTGATACAGACTCTAGATCTCAGAGCAATCCAGAAAGTGTTCCTATTGCGGAATGTGTCTTAACTTCTACTTCCATTCCTGATGATGTTCCTGATGTCCCTAAGGTTGAACATTCAACAGAGACAGTCCCAGTTGATAAACCTAATTCTCAATTCTATGTCACATGATTTGGCCACATCTTCAGACCTAGTGTGAAATACACTGCAACCTGGACATAATTGTCTGTATGTATTTAGTTCTGTATAATTGCATGTCAAAGAAGTATCTTGTATTTATTGCATGTTAATCAATGTCGTCAATGAAGTATGACTCATTTCTCAAAGAGGGAGGATGTGTGTTGTACCTTTAAGAAGCATTTCCAAGGTCAACACGTGAATATAAATACCCAGCACATGCTAACTTCAGTGCCATTTTGAGAGTGTAGCCAGACAGTGAACATGTATGAGAGAAATAATCAGTCTTTTATAAGTTTATCTAAGTTAAAGTTATTTGCCTCAATCCTGATGTGTTTGTACATAAATAAGCTGCTCGAACAAAACCCACACATGGTCTTCTGTTTCATCCTGACCAGATGAACGACAGGATCTATATAAGGAATTATGGGGGGGAGACAGGAGGTATAAGCATGGGTAAAAACTTATGAACTCAAGAGATCTAGGGTGTATTTCACATTCCCGGGGGGTGGGACTTTCTGTGGCTCAGCAAAACCCTTAGTATACAAATAGTAAAAGTATCAAACAGGGAAGGATTCTCTTAATATGATAATTGTAGGTGGCGTCAGACTGACGGCACTGGCACTTTCTTTATGGGGTAGGAGTGATAATGTTCTAAGAAACAGTGGGATGTAGTTATTAGATATTAACTTTGGAAAAGAGTTAGAGAGACAGGATGATTTTGCTTTTTGGGCGTGGATGAAATGAAAATGGATATTCACGGTGCTTTCACCTTTTCTTCAGTCTGTCATGTGCTTTGGGATCCTACTTCCCCAAAGTTCTTATATAGCCTACATAGCCTGCCTCTCAGCATTCCAAATAAAAGCACATTTGACTCTGAATCTGTCTTTTCTGCTCCTTTCTTTTTGTGGTTCTCTTCATAAATGTGTTCAAACCCCCCTACAGAGAAAAGTATCTCAACCATCCTCCCTCATCCAAATCAAATTCTTTCTTATTCTCTTTCCACATTTGTCTTCATTCTCTAACCATTCTCCACTCTACACAACCCTTGCACTTTACATCCATGGCCTTCTAATGCCCCCTCCTTCCTCAAATGGAATAAATTGTACATTTGACATTGTTGCTCAATAAAATGTAAGCACACTTAAAAGTGAGTTGGTATGTAATATACATTAAAAACTTTGACCATACTGTTGTTTATATGTAATCAGTGATCATTATTTAATGTTTTAATATACACACAGTTGCAGTTTTGAGTTTTTGTTACATAATTAAAGATAGTACTTCTTCATAAGATTTCTAATGCTTAATGATTGAAAATCATAACAATGAAACCAAAATTCCAAAAACTACAAAAGACAACTCAAAATTCTGAAATAATATATAACATAGACAGGAAATTAAATACAATACTTGACCACAACAGATCAAATGAAGACAACAATGCTGTTGCTTTGCTGAAAAAATTTGCATTTTCCCCCAAGGTTAGGTGACCATGTAGCTCATATACTTATGGGGCTGTTGGATAGAACCCTCACATATGGTATGGTGGTTGTTTCCCCCTACAATTGTTGAGCTACTTTGTATTTTGCTTTTGTTATCATACATATTTTGGTAGCATTTCAAAATACAGATTTTTCAGTCTTTTGTATGTTTCTCAGTATGGGTTTCTTTCCAATAATCTTTTCTCATTGAAAACATTAGCCTCATCAAATGGAAACAATGAATTTAATGTAATGGTGAACACTGTGGAAATAAAATTTTAACCTTTCATGTATTCTTCTTCTTAGCCTTTTTTCCTAACTGACTTCCATTTGGGCAAAACAAATCATGCAAGCCAACTATCTGGCTGATGTGAGGTTGAACAGATTCCTTCTGTACAAAGAAGAATACAAAATATTAGATACAGTCTGATACATGTGAATATCAAAGACTTAGAAACACAGTCAGTTTTTAAATCACAGATCTTAGTTTGAAAAAAGTCAAAGACGTCAAGCTTCTTGCAAATAAAGACCCTAAATTCAAGTTAGGCTGTCAGCGTAATTTTTAACAATTAAAATTTGTCATCATTCATACTTAAAATACAAGGTAGTAGCAGCACAGATGCAAACACCCCATTAGACAAAAAAACATGCTTGCATGATACCTTGAAGCAAGTGTTAACAACAACCAGACTGACTTGGTATCAGATACAACTGTCTCTACCCAGACTTCATCAGTTTCATATATGTAATGCAACCCACAACATTTTCAATATTTTTTAAAAGTTTGTTAAATGGTAAGATCCCTGGACACATGTCCTTTTCCAGAGTGACCCCAGAACACTGGTCAAGTAACTTGCTCAGAGGCATGCAGTAGGCAAATGAGAGTAGAGGAGATCAAACCCTGAATCCTTGGTTACAAGAAGCAGATCATTATTAGCTCAGACCTTTAATCCTCTTCGCTGTTAGTTTTACAAGGGATGATATATTAAACATTAGCAACTCCAGGTAAGTCTTCTAGAGGAATAAAAGTATGGACAGAATGTAGAAAAATGTACAAAATAAAGAAAATGGCTAAACAGTGTGTGATTACAATGCTTTCCCTGGATAGTGTTCATCAATAAATGTAAATATGTGGGTTAAGTACAAAGCTGTGAAACACCTAAGCAGGTAGGCTCTATTAGGAACTCAATTCACCTTAAAAATCAACTAAGTATAGTCCTGCTGAATCTTGGGCATCCATATTACAATGTTTCTTAAAGGTCTGAGTTGAAGACATATGTAATATAAAGCTAATCTAAGCCAGGAATGAAGTTACAACATCATGTTTTGTGTGTGGATGTGAAACTAGTTTTCATACCTTCCTTCCCTACTTTCTTCATTGATTAGTTCATGTATTCATTCTCCAGTTACTCACTCAGTCCAATGCAGGGTCATTTAAGAGTTGGGACCTATCACAGCATTCAATGAGTGCAAAGCAGAGAATCTCAACCTGAACAAGGTAACAATCTACTGCAGGACATGTACATACACATTGACACCTATGGGCAAATTACAGAATTAGCATTTCTTCTATTGCACATATTTAGGGTGTGGCAGGGAAACAGGGTACCCTGCAAAATCTTATGTGGGTATAGAAAATCAACCAGACAATGTATAACTACAAATCAAGAAGAAACAAAGCAGAAACATTGCTGTAATATATTACGTAACACGCCACAATTTAAAAACGAATATGTCATGTGACTGCCCCAGACCAATAATATTGTACCCATATAAACCACATTATGTTGTCTAAATTGATTTGCTGCCTGCATTAAAAACACTTAAAAGACTAAAATATTGAAAAATAATTTATAAATTAACTCAATCCAGTTGTTCAAATATATGTCAATATCATACAAATATGTATTTAAAATACATAATTACAACAGGACAGATCTTACCCCCATTCAACCAAAATTAAAAAATCACAACTACAAATTCTATAAAATCTTTGTACTTCTGCAACATACTAATAAATGAATAAATAGATAAAATTCTCTATAAAATTATCAGTGGTATTTTTTTATATAATAAAGCACCCCATCCATGAAATAATATTATAATGCATATGATCATAGGTTCATAGGTTTATACTAGGCTATCTGCCCTAGGGCATTTAGAAGCCTAGCCCAGAGTTTTTGTGGCTTACGCCACCCCATTAGATTGAAGGATATTATGCCCATTATTTTGCTGTGCCTCTGTCAAGCAGTGACACTGATGTAATCCCTGGGGTATACCTGCGGTCTCCCATCCATTGGTCAAGATTTCTCTTGAATAAGGCCAGCAAGGTGCTCTGCCTCACATGTACCGGGATTTTGTTCCACAGCATAGGGAGCCTCTGGGTGATGAATCTGTCCCTCCAGCACGTCCTATTTATGGCTGTATCAAGGTTTAAGTCTCATGCTCTTGTGGGTCTGATGGATTTAGATTTTTTGAGGTGAAGCATGTTCATTAGTTCCGGGTTGGACATGGCCTTGTAAGTCAGGCAAAAGTCACCTCTGAGCAGGCGATAAGCGACTGAGTAGAGCTGGAGCTTTTTCAGTCGGGCAGCATAGGACATATTTTTGAGACCCTTTATCCTTTTGGTGAGGAACTTTTGGGGCCTTTCCAATTGCTGCAGGTGTCGGGTTAAATACATTCCAAATGGGGCGTTGTACTCAATCATCGGTCTGATGAGTGATGAGTACAGGGGGATGATGACTTCCTTTGACCTAGATGTGAAACCCTTCATGATCAGGTGGGCAATGTAGAAGGTCTTCCTAACTACTTTGGCTACGTGGGTGTCAAATGAAAGGTTACTATCTACCTGGGTCCCCAGGTCCCTGATAACCTCTTCTGTGCTTAGTGGATTGCCACCTATATGGTAGCTAGGGGTAACCTTGTTTTTCCCAAAGGGTATGACTATGTATTTTTTAGCGTTTAACTTTAGGCCATGGCTTTGGCACCAGTTATCCGTTTCTATGAGACCCTTTTGAAGGATATCTGTGTCTGATGCATTTTCAACTATGGCGCCCAGTTTGCAGTCATCTGCAAACTTTGTCAGCCATAATCCTTTTGTGCTTGCCTGAACTTCTGAAAAGTAGATGCCGAACAAGAGTGGACCCAGGACCGAGCCATGTGGGACACCACTTGTGACAGGCTTGGAATCTGACATGGCGCCAGCAACTCTAACCCTGTGTGTTCTGTCACTTAGCCAGTTTGCAACCCATCTTGTGATGTATGGGTTTACATTTAAGCTGGTGAGTTTTTCTATGATGCCCGAGTGGGGTATCGTGTCGAAAGCCTTTGCCAGGTCAAGGTAGGCTGTGTGGACTGCCTTGCCCTCATCAATGGCCTTGGTGACTGTTTTGAAAAAGTCAACCAAGTTTAAGAGGCATGATCTGCCCTTGACAAAGCCAAATTGGGTTTGATCCAATGTCTGCAGGTCCCCTATGTCTTTATTTATGAGTTCCATAATGATCCTCTCCATAGCTTTGCAGACCAGGCTTGTCAAGCTGATGGGACGGTAGTTTCCAGGGTCAGTGGAGGCACCACCTTTGTGCAATGGGACCACAGTATCCATACGCCATTCCTTGGGTACGTATCCTGAGGTGAGGCTAAGATTAAACAGCTGCCCTAACTGTGGTTTTAATTCCTCAATGAGCTCATGGAGCACACAACTGGGGACACCATCTGGTCCCATGGATGCTGTGTTTTTCGCCTTAGAGAGAGCTGTTTTTACCTGAGCATTTGAGATGTTTGGAATGCTACAATCCTCTGGTATAGATATTTCTCCTTTTGGGGGGGAGAGTGGGGAGAAATTTGCACTGAACCTGTCAGCCAGTATGTTGGCAATGTCTGTAGGTTCAGTGATCTTAACATCATATTGTACCAGTTCTGAACATATCTGGGAGTTTCTTCCCAGGTTTCTAACATAACTAAAGAAAGCCTTGTGATTGTCTTTAGAGTCTGTGGCAATTTTTCTTTCAAAATTTGCCTTGGGGGATTTTATGAGAGATCTTAGTTTTTTACTTACTATGATCACGGGTGTCTTCCCTTTTAAGGATTTTGCTCTATCATGTAGTAGCTTTCTCCTTTTGTTGTAGAGCTTGTTTATGGCTGGGGTCCACCAGACTGGACGCCTGCCTTTGGTACAAAGAGTCTTTGTTTTGTTTGGGATTGCCTGATCCATGCAGTCCTGTAGGTGCTGGTAGAAGGCATTTGTAAGTGATTCAGCGGTTTTAGTGGTGGTTTCTGCTGGCTCTGGGGCCTTGAAGGAGACCACACCAGTCCTAAGAAGTGTGAAGTCGGCTTTAGAGAAGTTCTTCACTGTTGTCTTTTTAGACTGGGGTGGGGCCAGGATGAGGACTTCTAGTGAGATTAGTTTATGATCTGATCTCACTAATGAAGGGTATACCTCTGGTGATGAACATTGGGACCCTATGTTCGTGATGATGAGATCCAGTATGTTGTCACCTCTTGTGGGCTTGGTGACTAGTTGTTCCATGGCATTGGAGTTTATGAATTCCAGGAACCTTTGGGCTAAGGTGTTTGAGCTTGAGTAGTTGTCCCAGTCTATGTTAGGATAGTTGAAATCACCTAGTATGATGGTGTTAGGGGTTACATTTATCCCCTCCAGAGTTTTCAGGAATGCCATGTGAGGTTCCTGAGTTTGAGAGGGTGGCCTGTAACATGCTACAATTTGTAGAGCAGTTTTGCCTAGGGTTAATTGCACCTGGATGGTCTCCGATGCATCGTGGGTTGCCACCAACCTGGAAGTGAGGGTGTCTTTGATGAATATGGACACCCCTCCTCCTTTCTTGGTGTTTTCCGGATTTTGGGGCCGGAAGGCATGATATGAGGTAAAACCTGATAGTGCCGGGTGCTCTCAGGGGCCTTGAACCAGGTTTCAGTCACAGCACAGACATCGATGTTCTCCATACTGAGAAGGGCTTCGAGTGCGTGCATCTTGAGGTTGAGACTTCTGGCATTGAGCAGCATTACCCTAAGTTTTTTTCCTTTGTTATGTTCTAAGGTGGTAGGTTTAGAATTTGAGCCTGGCCTAAAAAAGGCACTATGGGGGTGGCAAGAGCCTTTGCCAATATCCGGAAGCCTAGGGGTGACAGGTGCAAGCCGTCCCTTGCAAAGCAACGCGGCTTGTCCAGCATGTCATCCCAGGCAGACAGACATTGGATCCCCTTAGAATGACACCAGTGATTAAGCCAATTGTTAAAGCTGATCATCTTGTCCCTGTATTGTGGTATAATTCTTGGTGAAGGTAGGATACTGCTCAAGGTCAGAGTCATACCTGCCTGGGCTACATAATCAGAGAGCTCCTCTATGTCCCTTTTCATGTAGTCCAGGGAGGTGCGTCTCAGGTCGTTCACACCAGCGTGGACAATGACTGAGTCATACTTGTACTTGCTGTCGAGTGACCTGAGTGCTTGCGTTATGTGGCGGATTCTAGCGCCCGACAGGCAGCTCACTGTGACCTTTTCCTTACACAATCTGGTGAGTGGAACGTCAGTGTGTCTGACTATGGAGTCACCTATGACAAGAGTGTCTGGCATTGTGTTTGGCCTTAAGGGCTGTGACTGTTTGGCACACTGACTTTGTGGTCTATGTGTTGCATGTGTCTTGGTCTGTGGTGGTAGTTGTTTGAGTGTCTGCTTTGGTGGCCTCTGCTGTTTTGGTAGATTTTTGGTCAGAGCCTCCAAGTATGTCTTTATGTGTTTGTGTGTGTGATATGAGGTTGTGCTAGTGCTATGTGAGACTGGGTATGTGGTGTGTGTGGTTTCCTTCTCCTCCTGTCTGGTCTTGCGAGTCCTATGTTGAGAGAGCTCAGCCTCCAGTTTGGCTATATATTTGCATCTCTCACATATGTTTGTGTTTTGTGGGAGAAGGAGAGGGTTGTCTGTGTATATGAGGCAATTGTAACATTGCCTCAATATTCCCAGATTCATCAGCTGGGCAGGAGAGGACATGAGCAACTGACTCCGCAACATGCTAGAATGAAAAGGGATGGGTTTGAACAGACTTTGAGGGATGTGGGTGATCAAGGGAGGGTAGTAGGCTGGTAGGGTGCTGTTTATAATAAAAAGTGCTATATCAAATAAAAAGAGTACTTTGGGTGCAAGTGCTAGGGTATCAGTACTTTGGGTGCAAGTGCTAGGCTATCCGGATAGTGTATAGCCACTTATGAGTCAGGTAGATCAAGACTTTTTAGGTATAGAATAGGGTGGTTAGATTGTCAGTACCGCTTAGGAAGAGCTATTCTAAGGGGAAATTTGAAGAGTGGACTTTAGGTAGCCCGAATAGTTTAAACCTGATTAACCGCTGCTGCTCTAGTGTGCAACAGTGGCAACTCCGCGCTAACGTGCGTTTAGCGTGTTTTATAGCAGGGGGCTGAAAAGAGCTAGGAACTGGCCCAAAACGACCAATAGACTACTAGTTTCTGGCTGAAACTTCACCAAATTGGACAAACAGGCTGCTCAGTGCTTCCCACTCCCACTGGTAAGCAAAGAAACTTCCTTCCTTCCAAATAAGGCTATGGATCAGTAACAGGAACTAAAACAAAGCCCAGGGATCAGCAAACTCTGAAACTGGACTACTCTAGTTCAGTAAGGCGGGAAAACAAGAGATATATATATATATTTTTTTTTTTTTAAATAATTTTAAAATACTTGATATAGATAACATTTCATTTAATCCTGATTGGTTGCTGGCATTTAATTTCAATTGCCACCAAAGCTCTCTACACTCTAAATGTTCACCCTAAGATCCCACTCTGGGATTTTTTTCAACCCCAACCAAAGCAAAAAAAAAAACTTGATGTGAGGGATATTGTTTTATACAAGTGGTTCCAAAAATTTGCAAACTGGAGGACCCCTTTTATAAAGGAAATATTTTAGCAGACCCCTATAGATGACGGTATGCATATGTTACATTTGGATCAACCTCACAAACCCCACAATCAGTCCCCACTCAGCCATTTCAGTGTCCTGTTACTTGGCTATTTCTCCCCAGTTGCCATAAACACTGTTCAAAACTCTCAGTGGGCATAATGTTTTCTACTTCTACAATGATTACAGATATTTGGATTTAATTTAAAACTTTTATTTCAAATTTTGCAGCACAAACACTGATAGATATTTGCTAAACAAAGCAATACAATCTCACAATGAAAACAGACTTAGCATTAAAACTTGTATGCCTTTGAAACTCACCTTCACTGAAACAGCATTGAAAACCACATTCAAAGAAAATGTATCTTCCAAATGGCAGATTAAGTTTACCTTTGGGCTGTTTTCAAATCAAAGGCCCCCTTGCACACATTTTTAGGATCATACAACAGTTCTTTGACTCACCTTCCCGATTGTATAATTAAATTATAATATATAATAATTAAATTATATCCCTTGTATAATACAGCACCACTTGTTAGAGTGTGTTTTACATTTATAGTTTTTAACATTTTAACAGTAAACAATAAAACAAAATATATGAACCAATAATGACAAAACTGCTCAATTCACAACAATTCAACCATAAAAGGCCACTCAAACTTCTATTATTACAATCCACCAATATCGGTCAATATGCACAATCTCTGCAGAAGTAAAACACATCTGAATAATTCCACATCAGAGAAATCTGTAACTAATGAAAAGGTTGCTGCTAGCAAACAACCTTATATTTTAGTGTTTCATCTACAAGTTCAGTGCCTGCTGTCTTTGAATAAACTGTCTACTATGTTACATAAAAAAATAGTAAGCTGGTAAAGGCCAGGGAATGGATGGCAAACTGAAAATAGGTTCATAATTATTATGCATCTAATCCAAAGGAGAACATAGTCAGGACTGCAGCACCCCTCCACCTTAAAATACAACAGACTATCAGCAATCCATCTACATGCTGTGGGAGTAGAACCCACAGCTTTCTCAAAACACAAGAAGGCTACCTGTTGTGATACTAATGCTGCTTTAAAGTTTTATATCACAATAGTGATACCATTTGCTAAACAAAACAGCTGCATATTGTAAACAGACTTAGTATGAACAGCAGTAAACTCCTCTTCCCTTGAAGCTCATAATTCCTTGAAAATGCACTTGAAACTAAATTCCTTGAAAAATCCACCTGAAACTCAGTTCCTTGAGACATGCAGCTTGGTAGTTGGGGTAGAGAGGATTCAGACTCTTGTTTCCTGCAGCTAAGGTACTGGGTTTGAGCCTAAGTAAATTATTAACCACCTGCTAACACTAACTAGGCCATTTCACACACACAGCTGAACTTTTTAGTGCAAGAAATATGGACAAAACCTGTCATAATGGGGGGGGGGGGGGCAAAGGTCCAAAACTATGGACACCTTTTAAATATTGCTCTTACAAACTTTGAAAGTTGATATAACAAGTTTGGCATTAGTACAAATTGCCTGAAGGATATAAAATCTAAATCTCGAAAGTCTGCCATTATTTTCTGACTTCAGTCCTCAATCATTTCCCAGAGATTTGCCAGAAAAACAAAATTTTATGAGAAACAGACCAAAAACATGAGGCAAAAATCTGGACATTATGTAAAAATCTGGACAGTGTGATGTTTTTTATTCAAGTCTTGCTTAAAAAAAATACCTTCAGGGTCTTTGAACAAGATCATCAGGATCAGCTCTGCAGGACTGGTTTCTGGGAAAAGGGAGAGACACAAAGCATAAAGCCACAGAAACAGTTTAAATTTTCTCTCCAACTTCCAGTTGCAAGCAGAACACAGGGCAAGCAAGCAGCTGCTCAGCCTCAGCCACAAACATGGAAGTTATTAGTTTTTCCTTTCTTTTAAACTCAGGGTAAGCAGCTGCTTAGCCATGAATGTGGAAGTCTCTTTGTTTATTTTTTACCAAGGGAGAGCTAAGTAGCCATAACAGTAACTAAAAATTATTTTTTTCTTGTTTTTTTTTTTTTGCTACAGCAAGGTTGTATATCAGGATGCAATGACCATGCGGACCCCTAGAAATTATCATACAACCCCCCAGAGGTCCATGGACCACAGTTTTGGAATCACTGTTCTATTTGTATAAAAATGGTATTATTTGTTTTACTCCTCACTGTGTCATATAAGTGTTTTCATATATCCACTCTAAACATTCTTTCCTATATAAAAACAAGAGATTGATGGCTTACAAAAGCATATATAATGCCTTTAGCATTACAACTAACATGTCCTTTTGTCTTAATAAACAGTTGTAATTACAGAATCCTTTATCATTAATGACAACACTGATGGCAGGCACCACATTTAAATGTCCCACATTGTTTACCGCTCACATTATTAATGCTACTATTGTGGCCCTGTAAATAGTTTTTAAGATACTTTCCCCTCTTATAAGCAATGCACAGTTTATTATCCACCCTACCCAATATTTCTTCATTACATAACAACAAATTCCAGTTTCTCTCAATAATTTGCCTGATAGCCCCATGGTCTACATTCTAGGCCATAAGTAAAGGTTTTGTAGAAGTACCTTTATTGGTATTGACTTCCTTAAGTTGATTTTCATTTTTCCTTAACAGGAGACAGTAAAATCATGTTTTCCTTTTCATGACAACCTTATCATGTAAGGGCCTAAGAAAATCCTCTAGATAACTTCTCCCATAAAATATTTCTGTTATTCTCTCACACTCCACCAAAATGTATCATATTCTGAAACCATTCTAGTAAGTCTTACCAAATGACCCTTAATGATAGGCTATTGGTATGATGGGGGACAGTTAGTAAAGAGTAAGATAGAATTGGCATATGTAGGTTTCCGACAGATACTTGAAATTAATCTTTTTTGATTTCTATCTCTCCATAATTCAACATCTACATAATACATTTTACTTAAGCCAACTTCATGTGTGAGTCTCGAATAATCAGTAGTGGGATTAATATAACACAAGAATTCCTCAACCTAATCAACCCTGTTGTTCCACAGAATACAAATATTATCAAGATACCTAGTATAAAAACACCGGGAGTCTACATATGATCAATTAAACAAAAACTTCTTCTCCCACTATGCCATTATAATGTTTGCAAACAAAGGGCTGCAAGCAGCACCAATGGCAACACCAGTCTTTTGGTGAAAGAAGTGTCCTTCAAAGTAAGCGAAATTATTATTCAACATTATCTTCATAAGACCAACCCTACTGTTTAAATCTTGGGCCAATAGGTTCACTGTTTCAACTAAAAAAATCATAAAATCAATCTATTCCTATGTCATGAGGGATTACTGTGAAAAGAGCTTTCACATCAACTGTAATAACAATAATCTTATCATTAAATGAAACCTCTTTCAGCTTACTCAAAAAAATCCCAGAAATCCTTGCACAAATATTTTAATTGACAAATACCGTTTTTTTTATTTAAAATCATGATATTTAACTAGGGGATGGGTTATAGATCTTCCCGAGTCAACAATAGGGCACATAGGTGGGTCTACAGCATTTTTGTGTATTTTGGGGATTCCAAAAATAGTTGGAATCAATGGCTTGTCTACTTTAAAAAATATATAAACTTTCCTGGTAATTTGACCCTTCGTACATATATAATATAATGTAATATAATATAATAAAATATCAACTTTTCTATATTGATATTGATCACATTTTTAGATACCTCTTCATAGGAATCAACATATACTAATGCATTTGTTGTATTAACATAATTGGTTTTATTCATAACCAACAAGCCACCCCTTTATCTGGTCTCATAATTCTAAGATCTTTATTTTGGCAAATATTTTTCATTGACTCCCACTCAGATTTTGTCATGTTATACCAATGAACGCTTAGATCAAACTCACATATTTTTTTTCAAAGAGTTGAATCATGGGATGTAGGGGAAGGTTATAAGTAGTACATTTTTCATAACTTCAGCAGATTCATATCCATTACCCTGTTCTTTGAAGAATCAGACTAAAATTCAGTTTCCTAGTAAATAACTTCAAGTCCACAAAATATCAGTCAATTGGGTCATTTTATCAGAGACAAAAGTGTACCCTTATCAAGTAGATTGTTCTGTTGCTTTCCCAGTGAGACCTCACTGTAATTAGAAATTTTGAAATCCCCCACACTATTTAAAATAATCGTATAATAGTCCATAAAATGTTCTTGACTACTCTGAGCAATGTAGGTCACCACTTCCTGTCATAGGATCATAGGAGATTATTAGGCTAATGGCCCTGGGGCCCTTACAAGCCTAGCCAAGAGTTTATCTCCAAAAATGAAACCTCAGTCAGCACCTGTCATCCCTGTCAATGAGGGACACAGGGGAACCCCTGGGACAAATTTGTGGTTTCCCATCCACTCATCAAGGTTGTGCAATAAGAGGGTCAGTGAGGTAATTTCAACAATTGGCTAAGTTTCTGGTGTCATTTAAAGGGGATCCAGTGTCTGTCTGCCTGGGATGACATGCTCGGCAAGTCACGCTGCTTCGCTAGAGACGGCTTGCACCTGTCACCCTTAGGCTTTCGAATACTTGCCAAGGCTCTTGCCACCCCCATAGTGCCTTTTTTAGGCAAGGCTGAAAAGACAAAACCACCGCTGTAAATAGCACAAGTAACAAAAAACTGAGGGTAATGCTACTCAATGCCAGAAATCTAAACCTCAAAATGCACACACTCGAGGCACTCCTCAGTATGGAGAAAATTGATATATGTGCAGTAACAAAAACCTGGTTTAAGGCACCAGAGAGCACCCCAGCACTACCAGGCTACAACTCATACCATACATTTCAGCCACAGAACCCAAAGCAAAATACAAAAGGCAGGGGCGTATCTATATTCATCAAGGATACCCACACCTCCAGGTTAGTGGCACAGCACGATGCTTCAGAGATCATCCACGTGCAACTAACAATGGGCAAAACTGCAAATCAAATTGTAGCTTGCTACAGATCACCCACCAAGTCCCAGGACCCTCATTCTGTGTTTCTGGAAACACTGGGAAACATAAAGGTCCTACCAAACACCCTAATATTGGGTGATTTCAATTACCCAAACATTAACTGGGAGAACTACTCAAGTACTAACTCCCTTGCCCAACTTTTCCTAGAATTTATAAACTCAAACACCCTGGTTCAACTAGTCAGCACTCCCACCAGAGGTAACAACATATTGGACCTGGTCATCACCAACATGGGTGACCAGTGTTCCACACCAGAGGTCAACCCCTTGGCTGGTTAGATCTGACCATAAAAAAATCACTTTGGGATATCTATATTCCGCCCCCACTCCCGGACAAGAAAGCCACCGTGAAAAACTTTTCAAAAGCAAACTTCACGTTACTTAAGACTGAGGTGGAAAGTTTCAAAGCCCCCTTGCTGAAGGATAACACTGTCCAAGCTGCAAAATCCTTTACTAATGCATTCTACGGGCAGCTACAAGAATGCATGGATCGTGCCATCCCAAGCAAAACCAAAACTCACTCCTCCAAGAAAAGGAAACCAGTCTGGAGGCCTCCTGCCATAAACAAGCTATACAATAAAAGGAGGAAACTAGTACAGAAAAGAGTAAAATCCCAAGAAGGGAAGACATCCCTGATCAGTATCAGCAAGAAACTGCGATCCCTCATAAAATCATCCAAGGTGAGCTTTGAAAGAAAAATTGCCAAGGACTCCAAAAATAACCACAAAGCATTCTTTAGCTATGTCAAGAATCTAAGTGGCAATGTTCAGATCTGCTCAGAGTTAGTGCAGAATGGCACAAAATACACTGAACCGACTGATATCGCCAACATCCTGGCAGACAGGTTCAGCGCAAACTTCACCCCCTTCTCACCCCCAAAAGGGCCCATAACCATACCAGAAGCATGTAGCGTCCCTGAAATCACAGACACTCAGGTTAAAACAGCCCTCTCCAAAGCCAAAAACACAGCATCAATGGGACCGGACAGTGTCCCAGGCTGCGTCCTACACGAGCTCAAAGATGAACTAACTCCTCACCTGAACACACTGTTCAAACTCCTTCCGCTCCACAAAGGTGGAACCACAACAGACCCCGGGAACTATCGCTCTATAAGTCTGACTAGCTTGGTCTGCAAGGCTATGGAGCGCATCATCATGGAACTCATTAACAGAGACATTGGGAACCTTCAAACACTGGACCCTACCCAGTTTGGCTTTGTTAAGGGCAGATCATGCTTACTAAACCTAGTGGACTTCTTTGAGACAGTTACCAAGGCTATAGACGAGGGAAAGGTGGTACACACAGCCTACCTAGACCTCGCTAAGGCCTTCAACACCATTCCCCATTCTGGTATTATAGACAAGCTCACCAGCCTGAACATAAACGCCTACATCACAAGATGGGTTGCCAACTAGCTCACAGACAGAACCCACATGGTGAGAGTTGCGGGAGCTAGGTCCGACTCTAAACCGGTTATAAGTGGCATTCCCCCAGGGCTCAGTCCTAGGACCCCTTCTGTTCGGCATATGCTTCTCAGAGGTACAGGCAAGCACAGGAGGACTATGGCTGACCAAGTTCGTAGACAACTGCAAACTAGGGGCTATAACTGACTCTCCGGTTGACACAGACATCCTCCAAAAGGGTCTCACTGAGACGGATACCTGGTGTTAAAATCATGGCCTCAAGCTAAATGCCAAAAAGTGCCTAGTCATCCCCTTTGGAAAAAACAAAGTACCCATAAACTACCACATAGGTGGTAGTCCCCTAAATACGGAATACATAATAAGGGATCTGGGGACCCAAGTAGATAGTAATCTCAACTTTAATAATCACATTTCCAAAGTGGTTAGAAAATCCTTCTACATGGTCCACCTAATCACAAAAGGGTTCACATCCAAATCAAAAGAGGTCATTGTGCCCCTCTACTCATCAGACCCATCTTAGAGTACAACGCCCCATTTGGGATGTACCTTACAAGACACCTGCAATAGCTGGAAAGACCACAGAAGTACCTCACCAAGAGGATAAATGGCCTCGAACAGATGCCCTATGCAGCTCAACTGAAGAAACTCCAGTTGTACTCAGCTGCATACTGCCTACTCAGAGATGATCTCTGCCTGACATACAGGGCCACGTCCAACCCAGAATTGATGGACATGCTCCACCTAAAGAAAACCTTATCCCCTCGAGCCACACGCTTTAGGGATCTAAACCTCACCACAACAATAAGACTTCCCATGCTTTGGAACAAGATCCCAATCTACATTAGGCAGAGCTCCTTGCTAACACTCTTCAAAAGAAACCTTGATGAGTGGATGGGAAACAGAAAGAAAGTTTACCTCGGGGATCACTTCAGTGGCTCTGCTGGACAGAGGCACAGGGAACTAATCTAAGAGGGCGGCGAAAGCCAACACATTTTGGCTAGGCTTATAAATGCCTTTGGGCAGATAGCCTAGTACCCACCTATGAATATGGGAAGTCTATTCCAGAGATGGGACAGCCTCTGGGAGACAAACCTATCTCTCCAGCAGGTTTTGTTGATGTCACATATTAGATTCAGGCCTTTCGAGCAGGTGATGCACAAGGAGTTAGACTTACAGATATGGAGTATCTCTAGTAGGACAGGGTCCGAGATTACCTTGAAGGTGAGATACAGATCACCCCTCAGCAATCTATATGATATCAAGTAGAGTGATAGTGATTTGAGCCTGTCTGCATAGGACAGATGTTGGAGGCCATGGATTCTCTTTCTAAGATATTTCTGTGGCCTTTCCTGTTGGTGCAGATATTTGGAAAGGTACATACCAAATGGGGCATTATACTCAATTATTGTTCTGATGAGGGAGGGGTACAGAGAGGTAATAACCTCCTATTTTCTGGATCCAATCCCTTTACTTATGAGATGAACCAAGTAAAATGCTTTTCTGACCACTGTTGCCACATGATGGTCAAATGTGAGATTCTTGTCAACCTGAGTACCCAGGTCTCTCACTACAGGTTGTGCACTTAGGGGTTGCCGCTGAGGTGGTAATCAGTAGGGGTCATGTTTTTGCCGAATGGTATGATGATACATTTTTTTCCATTTAACTTGAGGCCATGATTTTGGCAAGAGTTATTAGCTGCTGTGAGACCTTTTTGCAGTATGTTAACATCATTTGGGGAGTCAATGACAGCACCCAGCTTACAGTCATCCACAAACTTGGTCAGCCACATACCTTTTGTCTTTGCCTGGACCTCTGAGAAGTAGATGCCAAACAGTAGGGGTCCCAGGACAGATCCCTGGGGAACTCCACTAGTGACAGGTCTGCTATAAGAGGTGGAGGCACCTCTTTTGACCTTGTGGGTCCTGTCGATGAACCAGTTTACCACCCACCTAATGAGATAGGGATTTATGCAAAGTTGTGTTAGCTTTTCGATGATGCCCGATTGGGGGATTGTGTCAAAGGCCTTGGAGAAGTCAAAATAAGCTGTATGGACTGACCTTCCATCATCCAGGGCCTTGGTGACAGTCTCAAAGAAGTCAACCAGGTTCAACAGGCAAGATCTGCCTTTGATGAATCTGAACTGGGTGGAGTCAAGTGCTTAGAGATTGCCTATGTCATTGTTTATGAGAGCCATAATAATACACTCCATAGCTTTACAGATCAGACCTGTCAAGCTAATGGAGCAATAGTCTCCAGAGTCAGTAGTGGCACCACCTTTGTGTAAGGGGATGACAATAGCAGTTCTCCACTCTGCTGGAATGAAGCCTGTACTTAGGCTGTGGTTGAATAGGGTGTTCAATAGCAAAGCTATTTCTTGCTGGAGATGGTGCAGAAAATTTAATAAGGCTACTAACAAGCACTAATAAATGCAGTAGAATAAAAGCACTTAAACACTTAAGAGCACACATCAAAGCTAAAATAAGGTAAAGTAGAAAGAACACAATTGCAGTAGAAGCAGCTGAATAAAGTGTAATTTTTTTGTAGGTGGAGAGGGAGGAAACAGAAGATAGTTGAAGATTAAGAAACTAAGGATGTTGGCCTTCTCAAATGATCTCTCTGTACTCAGTAGACTGAGCTGATGAGATGGGACTGGGAGGAGTGTCCAAAATCAAAGAAGCAAGGGGGTAGTCCTTCCCAAATAATCTCACTGTACTCAGTTAAGTGACCAAATGAGATGGGAATGGGATGAGTGACAAAAATCAAATTTACAGCAGGGCCAGGCAATTCCAAAGCCACCAAGTTTAACAGTAAAACAACAGTTGGATGGCAGGGTGGGACCAAATGCAGACAGAGGCCAGTAATAAACAGTGAAACAAATAAGTAAATGTAGTACAGTTTTGTTAACTATCACTGAAACAGATCAAGTGCAAAAAAGTATACTTATACCAGCTTGTTATATCCAGATGGTTGTACAATCAAATACAGCCAGGTATTTAGCTCTGCTATATCAGCTCTGCTACTGAGCACAATTTCACAGAAATATAAGTCTTTGACTGCATGAGGCCCTGTTTTCTCTGTTGTACTTCCGGTACAGATAAACAAAGAGGTGTTGGGGAGTAGCTAACACCTTAAGTGGGCCAACTATGCAGAATGCAAACAACCCCCACCCTGAAACTAGCCACTGAACAACCCTGAGAAACCAAATGCAGACAGATGCCAGCAATAAACAGTGAAGTAAACCAATAAATGCAGTACAGTTTTGTTAACTATCACTGAAACAGAACAAATGCAAAAAAATATACTTATATCAGGTTGGTATATCCAGATCGTTGTACAATCAGATACATCTAGGTATTTAGCTCTGATACTGAGCACAAATTCACAGAAATGTAAGTCTTTGTACCAGAAATACAATGGAGAAAACAGAGCCTCAGGCAATCAGATAAACAAAGAGGGGGTGGGCAGTAGCTAACACCTTAGGTGGACTGACTCCACAGAATGCAAAGCAACCTTCACCCTGAAACTAGCCACTGAATTACTAGCCTGGGCAATTTTTTTTGCTAGGCTTGTAAAGGCTCCAGGGCCATTAGCCTAGTACACACCCATGAATCTATGAACTGAACAACCCGAGAAACTAAATGCAGACAGATAGAGGCCAGAAGTAAGCAGTGAAGTAAATCAATACATGCAGTACAGTTTTAACTATCACTGAAACAGAACAAGTGCAAACAAGTATACTTATATAAGCTTGGTATATCAAATAATAACTCCCCACCCCTTGCCACCTTGCTGTTAGATGTTTTGAGAACTGAGACACACATTCTATCGCTGTGATGTCCTGTATGTTGATTTGCTTCACTGATTCTTGATCCTTTAAAATCAATGTAAAGGGGGATACTCTAAAGGGGCACCATTCTCATCTTGTCCCATTCTTGAATCAGTGCTGTAAGCCCCCTCAAGGCTCTGAGGCTCATCCATGTTATGATAATTATTATTTTTAGTAGGTGGACTTAGACATGTTTCCCATTATGGTAGTCTATTCTATTCCTTTCTAATTTCTTTTTTTCTCTTAATTTCATCACAAAGTCTTGTCCACCTGTTTAAAAGTATTATAATATTTGCTTTTGGAATTATGAAAAAGCAAATCACTGGTACTAGAATTATCAACTCTAGTAATTTCAGTTACTAACCTTTCCATGCCTCTGTTATGTTTGATCAAAAGTTCCATAAGTTCACACCTGTGTTTGTCAAACAAGGCGACCAACTCCTTATGTAAATATGAGTTTTCCACCAAGTGTCTCTTCTATGTCCACCCATGTGAACGGAGAAGATACATGAAGACTCCGGACAAAAGGCATCCTAGCTGAGCACCATTATGCTGTTTTTACTGCACTGTAAATGTTGCAGTGTACTTATGTCATAATCTTAGGACATCTCAAGGATGCAGTCAAGGAACTTGTATCATCTAGTCTTTTTTCTTGAGCCTACAATCACTAGCTAATGTTATCTAGTTTAGTTTCAAAGTCACTTAGTAACTTAGCAGTTCATAAGATAAATGGAAGATTAGTCCACATCCCTCCAGCATGAGGATGAAATTTTTAGTTAAATGTGAATACTTGAGAAATACTATTTAATAAACATATAACTGCTCGGCTCTGCCACATAGCAATGTATACAAAAGTTGTGGTAGAAATGTTATTTGTTTTCCTGTTAGGGTCTTTGCACTGTATGTTTCAAGCCAGTACACACAACATAACACAAGTGGGTTTATAAATCATTTCAGTACATCAGTTATTTTTGAAATGAAGTTTTGACCATGAATGATACAGCAGGGCAACTCCATTTGGTGTGAGTCTGCCCAGTGTCTCTTGTCTCAGATGCCTCATTTTGTTGGTCATTTGGGGGGATTGAAGGCAGAAAGGTATGATCAGAGGGGCATTTTGTTTATTATTTTCATTTTAAGAGCTGTGAAACTCCAGCACTGATCTTTATTGCAGTGGGTACACAAGATGAACAAGGAGGAAGAGAGCTCCTGCATAAATGAGCAGACCTGAAAGATGGTTCATTCAGCTGCCAAATGAGCATTCCTCTCCTGGAAAGTCAGTGGGCTGAATCACACTGTAAACAGGGAATGGATCAGGACTGCATTTCGGGCAAGTAAAGCACATGTGAGTTTTATTCAAGAAAATAAACTGAAACAAAATGATGCAGAAAGTATAAAAGTTGAATAGGAATAAGGTGGATGTTCAATGAAAATTTTAAACATGAGGTCTACCGGTTTGTTAGTCTATGGCTCACTGGGGTAGTAAAAAGTGACAGTCAAGAATGTCATAAAACGAAATGTGGGTAGTGAGAGAAATACATGCTCATGACAGAAGACAGGTTTTATATAATTTCAAAGGACTCGGTCAAGATGACTCAGCTTTCTGTACATGCTTACATTCTCAACTGCTGCTACTTATAGCAAAGCTGAATTCTTATGTACTGGTTGGACAAATTAATATGCGGTTGGTGACTACTTAGACAGGTTTGGGAAATGGAAATAGCCACATGGAATGACACAATGATTTTTGAGGATTTGATGGATTGCTGGCAGTACATGAACCTTAATCAACAACTCATTTACTTCTTGACTGATGATAAAATTGATAGTCAATTAGACTACATTTTCCTGTCTGCAGAACTAACAAATGAAGTAGGAGAGGTGCTTTCCTCTCATCACATCAGTCCGATCTCAAGCAGGTGAATGTTCTCTAGATGTGGAAGAGGACAGAGAGAGAAATCACAGATGAAAACTGAGCCCATATAACTAAGGCAAGAAGGAATTAAGAAGCATTTGGATCACTGATTACTTGAGGGGTCTGACTATAGGAGTGTGGTGGAATGGTGCTCATTATTTAAATCACTGCTTAAAAATATTATGGTTATCATATTGATTAAGAGGAAATCTAACAAATGGAAATTAAGGAGTCAAAAGTCTAGTTGGTAAAATTAAAAAAAAATATATATATTTTTTTTTTAAGAAAAAATGACGATAGACTGCTGGATGAGGCAAAACTGGTCAAAAGAAACCTGAATTCCCTAAAGTAAAAGGAGATTAGTGGTAAAATGAAAATAATTAGGTATTTCTATTGGGCTCAGGAGAAAATGAATTATATCCTATTAGTTACAAATGTAGGTGATACAAAACCACTTTCCTAGTCCTGGTAAATAAAGGGAGGGGGGGCGTATGGAGTATATCAGTACAAGCACAAGAAGATATTACGAACTATGAAATAATTTTATGAAAAGCTTTATAATGTGCCACTGTCATAAAAGAATAAAGGAGTCATCTCAGGATGATAAGATTTCTTGCAGGGGAAGCTACTTCTTGTGAATGTGGTGGAGCTTGTGGAGAAGTAGAATACACCATGAGAGGTTAGTAAAGCAATCAATGTAGAAGCAGTTCCAGGACAGAATGGCTTCATGATTAACAACAGTTTTCAGAAGATCTTGATCAGATGCTTGCAGTCATCATAAATACAATAACACACATAGGAACATTGCAAGAATCTGTAGTAGAAGCTTTAAAAGTAAATCTTCCCATACCAGGGATAACCCATTCTGACATCTACTTGCCACCTGATTTAATTGTCAGCAGTTGATTGTAGGTTATGTACAAAGACACTCATAACTAGGATAGAAGGAGGAATTGCCCTGACTTTGCCTGAAAGTGATTTATTATGGTTCGAACATAAAAAGTAACAGCAAAGGACAATTATTTAGAAGTTGTCTGTTTAGACAATGGCAGGCTGTTCTTCTTACCTTCATAAGAGACAAAACAGTTGATCAGAAGTCCAGAAGGATTTTTTTCTGACAATATAGTATCAGAGCTGCCTGTGAGCATTGTGAATGGTAGGGTTTATGATGCAATGTAAAGGAAAAAGCCACATGCAGGTGTTACTGGATGTTATAGGAGCACAGTTGGACGATTTGCAACAAGCTTGCCTGTTTATAAATCTAGAAAAGATGCTTAATAACTTGTTGAGGGATTGCGTCTGTTTTGTTTTTGATAGTTAAGGACTATCCACAGAGAGCGCACAAAAATAAGGACTATGTATACAGTGTTAAATCTTCTATTATGGTTAAGTGGATGCTTCAATAGGCATTTGATTACAAACACAAACCTTTCATGAATATTCTTTTCACAATATTAGTTTTGGTAATAGCTCAGCCGTTAGGATACAGGTTCGTATGTTCAAGGGTAAATACTAGGCTAGCTGCCTTTGTGGGCCATTTTAAATCAAGCCAGTTTCCCTTTTTGTGCTCAAAATAATCTATCCTATTTGGTTACAGATTGGCCTAACCCATATCTTAGTAAAGTGAGGTGGAAATGGTTGGGAACATTGAAATTATAGAAGATGACTGCATGTCTATGATATCAGATCTAGAACATTAATCCACACCTGGTTCACATTACTAGACCGTATCAAGGGGCTTTTAGGACTCAAAGTAAACAAAGAGAAAGCCTGTCATTTGCTTGATTACCAAAGCAGCACTCCATCTGGGTAACAGAAACTAGGGGTTACAATGGAATGCTGGAGATCTAAATAGCTGGGAATTACCTCTAAAGGGAATGCCAAAAGCCAATTGTTAATTATTTTATAAGAAAACTTTTACAAATGTTGCAGCAAAGGAAAGCATTAAACTTATCCATATATAGGAGGACTTCAGCAATCAAAATGATTGTACCTAAAATATTAAATACAATTATTTATCCATAGTAACCACTTCCTCAAGGGTTGTAAAGTTTCATACTACTATTCTAAAGTTTATGTGGAATGGGTATAGGCCTAGAGTGGCATAAAAGAAACTAGTTAAGTCTCAGAAAGAAGGAAAACTGTTTGCCAAATCTCAGATATATAGAGTTGCCTGTGCTCTCAACCAAATCAAGAGAAGGTAAAAGTGCAGAAACCTCCATGATGGGACTTGGAACTGAAGAATAAAGAAATGGTTAGTTTTACATAACAAATAGCACAAGGAATCAGGAAGAAGTAGAGTGGAGGGCATCAGGAACTAGAAGGTAGAGTGTTTGCCATATTGTGGGTCACACACAAATAATGGCTGCTAGAGCCTCATTAGGAAATAAAAAGTTTAATGTTGAAAGGAAGCTAATTAAATGGCTTAATATCAAGAAGGCAGGTATACAGTGATGGTTATTTGCTTCACTATGACATACTGGGGATGTGTACCTCTGGTAAACTACAACAGCTGTGACATCCAGATGTTTGTCATTATGCTCAGCAACTGGTTTAATTTCTCCAAATGTTTTGGGTTTCTAATAAGATGATAGGAGTGGACCTAATTCCTAAGTTAGGGTATAATTAGATTTCATTAAATTAGTATTCTTTTGGTCTGTGATCTCTCCACAACCAAATAAAGAACTGTGAATATGCTTCCAGCCTTCAAAAGCTCTTTACTCTGACTAAATCTATAAAGAAGTGCATCACATGACATGAATCCACTGTGTCACCTATGTTGAGTTCTGGATAAATTCCAACTTCCAATTATCAGGGATGTAATATATATTTATCTATAATAGAGCTGTAATTAAAGTACTGTTTTCAGTAAGTGCTGCAAGATATTTTACATCCACCTGAGCTACTACCAACTCAAGCTAGTTTCAATTCTCATTAAGTAAAGATTACAAAAACTAACCTGTGAGTACACAGAAACAATGTTTAAAATTTGAAAAATTGTAAGGGAATTTCTTTCTGTTTTATAATGATATGTCAAGCTCAAAATATATGACTATATGCCAATATGGAAATAAAGAAGATGTATTAAAAATCTAAAAACAGTATGCTGTAAAGTAGTCAGGGCTACCTGACTACATTGTAGAACAATCAGAAAATGTCTACAGGGCTGCATTGTGGAAAAGTTCATATTAAAGACAAGTTTAGATATGCAGTAGAAATATATACCCGGTAAACAAATGCTGAACCAAAGCTTAGCATGTTGGATGCAGTATACAAGAGTAGGCATACACTTAGAATCTCTTTTTGAACACATATAGGCTATTGAAATCAAATTATTTCCAAGTGGTACTACCAAATACATACACAGAGTTATGTAACAGTTCTGTACTCCAAATTGCAACACAAATCAGATAGTCATCAGTGCTAATGATGCACTGATGTAAAAAAAATAAATAAATTACCAGTTCCACCAGCTGCTCAAGGACTGGAATCAACTTTAAAAGCTCGTTGTCATTTCTATCCATAATCCACTCCTTTATAAGAAACAAATTTGATGGCTACAAAGAATATGAGAAAAATATTATCAAGATTTTCTTCAAGATCAAAACTACAGGTCCGTGAATTCTAAACATCACAAAGTCAGTATAATATCATGTAGTGCAACTGCTACCAATAAATTCCCTTCAGTGGGACTGGGGTCCTTTGTTGCCATAATAATGTTACCATAAAAACATTTTTTTCAAAATGTTAATTACCTGATAAGGGAAGCCTGCCGGTGAATTATCAATGACAACAGTTTTTGAAAGGTCTCTTCCAAGGACATTTAAATCTTTAATGAAGTTCCCTTCTACGCAGTAACAGTGTTTACGGAAAAGTCTTTTCCTATAATAAAATTAAAAATGCATACACTTTATTTTTTTTCTCTTAATAAATTGTTTTAAAATAAATGTAGTAATATTCTACAAATGATAAATGTCAAAAAAAATGCAACACTCCTCAAAAGATAGTAATGTCATACTTAATCCAACAGCAGATCTTTTAAGGACCAGAGTTTCTGAGGCATTTATGGATCTCAGTGGCGAACAGGAACCAAAACAAAAAAAAATCAATGCGCAGATATTACACTGAAGTGTCATACTTTTTTAAAGGACTTTTTGAACCATTACTTCTTCAGTTCTTTCCTCTTAAGACTAAAGCTCTCATCAACAAAAATAACAACAAAAAGGTGTCTTAATTTAAAATGAACGCTTGGCTAATTACATTATACAGTGAAGTCAGAATTAAAACTGGACCAGGATGATGGAAGAGAAAGCAAATCTCTTCAGAAGAATGTACTGAGAATGTATTATTATGGAAAAAAAAAATAAAACTGTGTAAGTATGCTAGTACTTACAGGGGTTAGGAACAATGAAAATGCATGCCATCCAATGCCAAGCACTTCTAGCATAATGCAGGACAGGTTTCCACACATAAGTCTAAAATAACCTACTTTGGAATAGTGCTGAGGCATCAATACAAATAAGCTGACCTAATAGCAACCATTTCTACCACACTAAATGGTTTGGAAATATGCCACCATGTAAAAGTCTTCAGCACTATTTCATTATAAGATATCTGCGGCATTTCATGACTCATGCATAAAGCACCATTTTCTCAATTGCCATGTTCTATTTCTGCACATAACCTGAAAGCTTATGTGAATTTGTCATAATACTTGCTATTGGCTTGGTATTAGGTTGTAAAAGCAGTCACACTTTCTCCCTTCATACCCTGTACATGAAATGCATAAACTCTAGGTAAACTCATCATTTAGCAGAGCTGAAGAACAGCTAAATATGGTGGAGGATTTAAAGAGTTAATTTTCTTGTATTTCTATCTCCCTGAAATGAGGATACAAACATATTAGAAGATGAATGAATGTTCTTCAGCTTACAAGGTCAAAAACTACAACTGTGAAGGGTCTTAAAACTACAACTGTGAAGGGTCTTAAAATTCCAAAAAGGGAAAAATGCTGCTCCAAAGGAAACATTACACAAAAGGGAAGTTACAAAAACAAATAACACTCCATACTGGAGCCCGTCCACCATCATGCCTATAACCTGTCCAGATTTTTACAGATTGTCCAGAATTTTCCTTCATATTTTTTGTCTGTTCCTCATAAAATGTGTTGTTTTCTGGAAAATCATTGAGGACTGAAGTCTCTAAATAATGATAGACATTTGAGTTTCAGACTTTATATCATTCAGAAAATGCACGCTAATGACTTTTTGAGTTTATAAGTGCAATATTTAAAAATCTGTTCCTATTTTTGGGCCTTTGCCCCCCCCCCCCCATTATTTTTCTTTTGTCCAGATTTATTGTGCTAAGAGGTATGTCCACCATATATAGCAGCACTACACCTGAGCAGAACGGTACAAGTGTCAGTCAGGAAAAATCTTTCTAAGTATATTGTTCCCCTAACACCTAACTGTGTCCTGAAAAAAGAAATTACACTTCACTATGAGGAGCATGGTAGCCAACAGCTGGCCATATGGGGAAATGCTGGCAAAACCAAATAAATGTTCTGTTGACTAAAAATGGGCAAAGATCACTGATAAAAGCAAGGAAAGCATTCTGATAATAGAAAACAGGAAGTGAAGCATAGCAAGTATTGCTTACACTATTAGTCTACAGCAATGGCCTCCTGGGTGGACCTGTGACTGAGTTCATCCTCTACTCTGCTCCAGTTAGGAATTCTTTTCCAGAAGTTCCTTTGCCTAGGGACATGCATGTCCTATAAAAAGAAGTTATATACTTACCGTAATGTTCCATCTGTGTTGTCCATTTTCACTCTTCCTCAACTGAGTTTGGATCTGACTCAGCAATTGCAAAAGCTCATGGCAACATAGAACTCTCAAGCTTCTCCATTACCCAGAATGCACCAATCCCAAATACCTCAGATCATGTTTGCTCGCTATAGCATAAGGAAATAATTCTCATACAAATAGGCATAAATGTAAATATAGAAAAAAAGGCTAGAAAAGGCCTTATCTGGAGCTTTATCATGCTTGGAGTGTAAAGGAATTGTATATCCACACACTCTTCCAGAAAATCATATGGATGGGGGCTGGGGGGTGGGGAGTTGAGGAAGAATGAAAATAGACAACACAGATGGAATATTATGTTAAGTACATATCTTCTTTATCTGATGTTGTCAATTTTCATTCTGTCCTCAACTGATGGGACAGAGTCCCCATCTACCTTAAATCCCAGGCTGGACTCAAGGAAATATATTCCTAAGCACCACTCAGCCAAATGATGCTCTGTTCCTTGCTATTAAGTCTAATTTGTAATGAGTGATGAATGTATGGGGGGAAGCCCAAGTTACTGTCACATATATTTTATCCATGGAAGCTCTGGAATGAAAAACAGGAAGTTGCTACGGACTTGGTTGAATGAGCATATCTCTCTCTTGGTAAAGAAATATTCAATTTCTTGTAAATAAAAGTGATACAGCCTGTAAGCCATCTGGCTAGGGTGACTTTGGATACTGGTTTACCCAGTCTCACATCTGCAAATGAAACAAATAACTGATCTGTAATTCTGATATCTTTTGTTCTATATAGATAGAAGCACAGTTGCCTATGAACATCCAGTAGATGAAGTAAGTATTCACCTTTGTTTGAGTAATTTGGAAAGAAAACTGGTAAATTGATGGACTGGTAAATATAGGATTCTGATACTGTTTTGGGCAAAAAGGATGCATTAGTCCATAGTGTAACCCTATATTTATGAAAAAATAGATATGGGGGCTTCACAGATAAGGCCTGGATTTCTAAAATTCATCTAACAGAAGTAATGGCCAATAACAATAATGTTTTCCAAGAAAGAAATTTAAGACTACAGTCATGTGCAGGTTCAAAAGGTGAATGGATCAAGGCTTGCAGTACCATATTAAGATCCCATGGAGAGGTAGGATCTTTAAATGGAGGTTTCAAAAGGAGTGTGCCTCGCAAAAATGTTTTACAAAGTTTATGAGAAGTGAGTTGTGATGTCCAGACAATACCCCAACTGGACTGCCACCAAATAATGTGGCGTACAGTTAATATCTTACTATACTGCCACCAAATAATGTGACATCTCCCACTATCCTGAATCAGTAATTAAGGAGCTTCAATTCTCATTACTGACTCCAATGTGAGACTGTCACTTAAAGAGGAGCAATATTTCACAATTTTTTCCTAAGAGCACAACAGGAACACGCTCTACAACCTGGGACTGGACTGTATACTTCTGTCCACCCCTAATGTAACTCCTTATTACACACTTCAAAGCAATGTGTCCCAGTTTAAGACCTCTAATATACTCACACTTAAATAAATTAAATATCACACATCCAAACACTTCTGGGAAAGCCTGACACAGATTTCCAGCTGTGTCCATTCCCCAAAATAATATGGTATGTTGCCACCAATCAGAGTGTCTTCATGCCCTTTTAAAGGGGTGTCCAATTATGAAAATTAGATATTAAAACAAATGATAGCAAATGACCTAAGCAGCCAGGCTTTTGGAGTAGTCCAGGAAGTTATCAAGGCAAGTATAAGCACTCTCAAATCACTAAAGAAAACACTGATTGACCAGCCACAATGTAAGTTAATAAAAATATATAATAATAAACAAAATGATTAAAAAATATAAAACAGTAATTCCCAATAAACAAACAGAACTCAATCACCAGGAAAATAAAATCAATACTGAAGGATAGAAATCCAACATTTAGAAAAACTCTAACTGATTAGTTATAATTTCCTATCTGACTAAAAACATTGTCCCTGGATCTAAACTAAATTATTGCAACAGAGCAAAGGTAGGCTTATAGTTCTTGGTGAGTCCTTTTTGGGTATTCATTGCACGGCACAACTGTGAACTGCAACAGGCTGTTACAACTGGCAACTGACAGTTGACAACAAATTTCAACTGTCTTCAGCAGCCTCTTTTATATGGGGGGAGGGTGGCCTAAAGGTTTAAGGTGTTTGCCTTACAAACACAAGTTGCAGGGTTTGAGTCTCACAAGGGATAACTGGCTAGGCTTAAAATGGCTCACAAGGTCAGTTAGCCTAGTATGAACCTATGAACTAGCCTAACTGTCACAACTGTTCTGGTGCTAATTTTCATTTCATCTTTTGAAAATCAATCAACAGCTGTTTACTAAAGTTCCTTCCTGTTTTTCAGCTTCTGACAGTAACACACAGCAACTGTCAACATTGTGATGACATCATCTACAGAGTAACTGAATCAGACTGTGACAGTTTGCCTTTAGAATCTTTCTTCACAAACATGCATAGTTAGAAATGTAAAAGGACACTGTTCAAGTCTTTAAAGCATACTGTACACATTATAAATCAACACGTAAGGACTTATTTACAATACCACAGTTAGTCATGCTGGCATAATAATACACAGGCTAATCTGAAATTATGTACAAAACTTCAGCCAGACCTGCTAGCACAAATATCAGTGTCTAATTTCTTCACATGAGTGATGAACCATAAAATCCACTATGGACATTAGAAAATGCTGCCAACTGAACTTTAAATGTTGATGCACTGACTATTTGACTAAAAAGCATAGTCAAGAATGCAGTGAATCAGGGCAGAAAAGGGATCAGTTTAATGTTGAACAGTATATAAATCTCTTCCATTTAGTGGCATAAAGCTTCCTTGTTGACGGTTTAAGGGAAGATAGCAAAATGAAGAGCATAGGTTGCCCAGCTATTACTGGAAATGGAGAAACCAAGCAATCAGCTTGAGATTGGAAAGGTTTGGATGAATCAGCAGATCTGGATCTGGGTTCAGAATCCAGGGTTGATGAACTAGATGAGGTCACAGGAAGCAAGACCAAATCTGTTGAGGTCAATAGGATGCATTGATGATGACCTTGCTCTTCAATCTGCTAGCTCTCTGTAGGAACTTTGGAATCAAAGGAATTGGGGGATAAGCATAAAGTAGAACAGGGACCAATCATGGAGAACAGCATCCCCCAGTGACTCCCCCTGTTGGGTGGATTGGGGCAAAGTAGCTGCTGCACTTCTTGTTTAGGGGAGATGCAAAAAAATTGCAGCATGGTTGTCCCCACTGTTGGAAAATCTCTTCTACTACATCCTTGTTGAGGGACCACTCGTGAGGTGGTAGAATGTACCTGCTCAGTTTGTCTGCTAATACATTGGACTTCCCCAGAATATTCGTTCCTATAAAAAAAAAGGTTGGAAGAGATTGCCCATTGCTAAATTCTGAGTGCTTTTCAACACAGGGAGTAAGGTCTAGTTCCCCTTTGTTTGTTGATGTACCAAACTACTGATGCAGTCTTAATCACAATCATTCCTGAAGAGAGAGAGAGAGAGCATTCCGAAAGGCCTGCAATATTAAAAGCACTGCTATCAACTCTGATAAGCAAATTGGCCTCTTCATGGGACCAAGTGCCTTGGACTGTCTTTCCCAGGTAATGGCCCCCTTCACCCCAGCTGAGAAGCATCCATGGTCACAATTGCCTTGGGCTGAGATGGAATGAATAAGCATCCTTGTAGAACTTCTTCTGACTAAATCCACCATAGTAGATCGCTTTTGCAAATTGTAAAAATTGCTAATACTGTACTGTACCATAATTAGCTGGAAACACTGTATGCAATGAGACTGAGAAATGAAAGTCTAAATTACCCAAGCTCATGCTGAACAGGTGCCAGTCTCTCCTTTCTGGACCAAGTCTTGTGCACTTTTCAGAATGAATTTTTCAAACACTGTAGTTCATTTAATAAAGTTTTATTAGATGTTCACAATATCTGAATACTGTCTTCATTAACAGTACTGATAAACAATTCAAGTTGCTGCACGTCATATTCTGATTTTCCTGAACAACGTAAACTGACATAGTATCTAGATAACCTGTTTTCTGTACTCAGGCTCAATTGTTTGACATCTTCTCTAAAGCAACAGTTCAAATGAACTTCCTAACCTTAACTGAACTGCTATCCTGAACACAACATATTATATTGCATTAGTCTAGTAAATTTCCTTATTTACTTTTCCTAACCTTGGTCTCAGGCTTCGTATGTGCTTACTTTAACATTCCATTAAGGAACATTCTATAGCTGATCTTTCCCTTGAGAAAAAAACATTCTGTTTTAATAGTACTGAATGCTGCAACAATTTATTATTACTGTCTATAATTTTCGTGGATAAATACTAAAACTGTAAATGCATCAAAATGGATTTTTGCCATATAGCCCTATGGCATATAGTATTGTCGTTAATTCAGTTTGCTAGGCTGACTGTAATCTGAGATGATGTGCTTGGCAAACTGCCATTTCCGTACAAAACATGTACAGTCTGAAACTGATTACATAATGCACTCATACATAGGATCTGATTTTTTAACTGTGTTGTCACTTTTACAATGTAGCATTGACTTACATTCTGTAAACTAGCAAACATTATTTTGTATCCATCTATATTACAATAGTGTTTATGCATTGCAGCACTTTAATACAAAGCTCTTAACAAATGACTGCTAAACAAAATAATAATACAAAACAATAATTTGGCAACTGTAACTGCAAACCCTTTATTCTGCTAATTAATTTGACTGTTAGTTCTGATATACCTCAAAACATAGAGGCATACTGTTACCCCTTTTTTTAACTGACCACACCCAATATGTCTTTCTGAGCACTTCAGCTATGTCAGCTGAACTGGAATTTATTCTATCTTTAACCCATAAATCTGCATATTTCTGTCGTAACCAATTCTTTAAAATCTGTACATTTGCACATATCTCTTTACTGAAGTCTAAACCAGTATATATAGAGCTGTTACACTTTGAACTGTTAGCTGCTGTAATCTTTTTTGACTTTTTAAATTCTGACAAGACCGCATTTGTGTCTTTTCTATGTGTACCTGAAATTGATTTGTCTGTAAACAATGAAATAACCTTAAACAATGACAGACTAATGCTCTGATTTTTACAGATAGCTATGGAATGTATTTTTTACGTAGCAATGAAGTCTGGTCTTCAGTTACAAAATCTGCACTTTGGTTCCTCTTATTTCTCTTCAGTGCAAACACTGCACTTGATTCTGAAAATAAGAAACTAGATGAAGTAATGTGAACTTGAGACATTGCTTACGTTAGGTATGTAGACTGCGTTGACATTTGTCATACTACAATACACTTCTGTATTCTGAACTGTATGTATTATATTCTGAAAATTTGCATGTGAAGCTATACTACAACTGAAATTATTATGTTGAATTGCATGTGCTGAAGCATGTACATTCAAACTGGAGACCATACTGACTTCTGAGTCATTAGCTTGCTTCTGTGATTTAAACCTTTTGTTTTTAGACATATTTAACATTTTTGAACTAATAACCTTTAACTTTAAGAGAGCATTTTTAAACTTAAACCAAAAATTTACTGACGTTTTAACTGTAGCAGTATTACTTGACATGTTTACATGCAAATAACGTTAATTGATTAATTTAAAATTTTTTGAACTGTTAACTAAAATGTGCATATAAAGTCTTACATAACTTTATGGTCTTGGAAGAAATGTGAGCTGTCTGTAGCCTATTAACCTTCTTCTTGCTTCTTGACTGTGTGACGTCATGAGGGAAACATGAACGTTTGTGGATACAGCTGTTAACTGGATAATGTCTTTTATGTTCTGAAGGAACACTACTTTGATTTAATACTGGTCTGCTGAAGTTATGTGAGGCTTTTCTGAAGTAAACACTGGTGCTGCACACTATGCTGTGTCCGTTTGTTTCATGAAGTAATGCTGTCTTAATGAGAAACTTGTCATGGCATATTTTTTAGCTTATTCTGTACAGAGTTTACATCTTTATTTATAGAAAAAATACTGATATGTTGCTGAAAAGTCTGTTATGAAACATTTGATGTTACTATAAACTGTTAATGAAACCTCAAAGTTAAGCTGGCTATTGTAGTAAACCCGTACCTGAAAAAATTACTTACTGCAGTTGTTTTTGTTGATAAGGCTGTTTTACTATGTAGAACACATGTAGTTGAATGAAACATGGAGTGCTGCACTTGAATGAAAGAAATCTTTATTTTGTAGTCTGTACAACACATGAAGTTGAATGAAACACTGTTACTTCTGTAGATTTTTGTAGAACACACATAGTGTAACAAAGCCTGGAAATGAATTATACCTTTACTGAAAGGATGGTATGTAGCACTGTTGATTACTTTTATTGGGCCTCTCAGCTGGAAAGCTTCCAGAGTGGTGTAGTACTTCTGCTGTATAAACAGTCACTGTGAACTTAAGAAAATATGTGTACTGGAAATTGGATGTGAAAGGATTTCAGCTACTTGCTGGGTTGTGAGAAGTACATACCTCTCCCCAGACAGCAGGTCATGTTGAGCGCCATTGTAAAAATTGATAATACTGTACTGTACCATAATTAGCTGGAAACACTGTATGCAATGAGACTGAGAAACAAAAGTCTTAATTACCCAAGCTCATGCTGAACAGATGCCAGTCTCTCCTTTCCGGACCAAGTCTTGTGCACTTTTCAGAATAAAATTTTCAAACCCTGTAGTTCATTTAATAAGGTTTTATTAAATGTTCACAATATCTGAATATTGTCTTCATTAATAGTATTGATAAACAATTCAAGTTGCTGCACATCATATTCTAATTGTCCTGAAAAATGTAAACTGACATAGTCTCTAGATAACCTGTTTTCTGTACTCAGGCTCGAGACTTTGACATCTTCTCTAAAGCAACAAGTCAAATGAACTTCCTAACATTAATTGAACTGCTATCCTGAACACAGCATATTATATTGCTTTAGTCTAGTAAATTTCCTTATTTACTTTTCCTAACCTTGGTCTCAGGCTTTGTATGTGCTTATTTTAACATTCCATTAAGAAACATTCTGTAGCTGATCTTTCCCTTGAGAAAAAAAACATTCTGTCTACACACTTTATGCTTATAAGGTTATTTTCTTTTTTGCTTAATTGTCTTTTATGCATAAATAAAACACAATTTAGTTTACCCTTTAGTCTGTCTAATAACTACTTTAAAATGGAAGTCCCTAATCTAACACATATATTAGTGATTTATATCAGAGCAGATAAAGGAATATGAAGGACTGATAACTGTAAGGCTAGCATCCATCAAAGAATTCTCACAGGATATTTGGCTAAGGGTAGTAGTGTTATTGCTGCCACCATTAATCCTATAGCCTGAAGGACCAAGCCGGCTGTGATTTTATTACTGCAAATATCATTTCAATTGTGACCTTCTTGTCTGAACTCTGGAGAGGGGAAGTGAGGCTATAGTGGATATTGTATTGAGGAGTGCTCCTATGAACTTTAGACTTATTTTATTTATTTTACATTTATTAACCGGGAAAGTCCGACTGGATACAGGTCCATTTTCACTGGAGGCCCGGGGAGAAAAGCTCCAAATGTACAAAAACAAGTGTAAATACAGTGAAATTATTACAGTGAGTTATCAGTTATAGAAAGGAGAGGGGAAAAAGATAACTACCTACAAAGGTAGTTACGAACTATGACAAGTCATAGAAGATAGAAAACGGGTAAAGAGAGATAGAAATTACTAACAGTAGTAATTTACAGGGTATGCTAGTACAGTAGAGAAAAGAAATGGAAAGAAAAATCAAGAATAAAGAATTTTGAAATAGGAAAAAAATACTTATCTAAAACTTAATGCTCAAGAGTCTATAACAATGTCTTTTGCTGTGAAGTGGCAAATGAGAAATGGGGTATTCTGGGTAAAGGAGAAGCTCAAGAGTTCCCTGATGCCATGAGCTTTTGCAATGACTGAGTCGTATCCAATGGTTCAGATCAAAATCCATCAGTTGAGGACATAATGAAAATTGACAACATGAGATCAGAGCATTCTCTGGTACTGCAGCTACTGAGCAAGAAAGTACAGTTGTGTAAGTTGTACTTGCTATTAACATTAGATGTTCAAATTCCTCACTACTGCAATAGTCTTTAGGTTGTATCCTGCCCAGGACACAACTGTCCATCTTCCAAAAACTCTGTCTCCTTCTCACACATTCACTCTGACTGCTGATTGGTCAGCCCTGTGGAGGGAAATCAGCAGTCAGAGTGAGTATTTTGTCAGGATGTCTTGACCAAAAATTAAGGAGTGCACTCATCCTGAATCATTAACAGATATAGTAAAAAATGATTTTATATTCCATCAAATAACTATATACAATAATATGGCAAATGAGAGTGGGTATGTCTAGTGCAGCAGTGATGAATTCAAACATATACTCTTATGGCTAAGTACAACTAACACAACTGTAATACGTTTATCATTCCCACTGCTACAGTAGCTTTTAGGCTACACAGGTTGTTTACCAAAGCCAATCCAACCTGGGAGAAGGAAGTGTATTGATTCATTAGCCCCTGGAGAATGGTCCTAGCAAAGCTTGCCCTGGATCTAGAAAAGGAATTCAGTTTGTAATGCCTTATAAAGGTATTTACAGAGAACCGTGTAGCTGCATCTGGAATACGTCTAGAGTCCATCCCTTTCCAATATGCCATCAAAGAAGCTAAGGCTAGAAAAATGATTCTTTATACTGCCTAGTACTGGTTTACTATGGTAGGAATAACAAAAGACAATAATGGCGGACAAAGATCAGGAAATAATATTTATTTTTTTTGGCAGATTGCCCTTTTTTTGCTCCAGCATAAAACAACAAATAGCTTTTCTGCTTTTCTAAAGGACTTAACTTTGTCAAGATAGTACCTGAGCTGCCTATGCACATCCAGAGTATGTAGAATCCTCCCTCTCTAGTTCTGAGGATCTGGATAAGATGGATGATTTGATTCAAAGTAAATTGTGAAATAACTTTGGGCATGAATGAAGGGATTTATTCTTAATGAGACCCTATCTCTACAGAAAATCAGACAGGGTTCAGCTACTATGAGAGCTTGCAACTGAGATACTCTTCTTGCAGATTTCAGAGCAACAAGAAAAGGAAGTTATGTCTTACCATAACATTCCATCTGAGTTGTCGATCTTCATCTGTTCTTAACTGACGGGTTACAGTTCAGCTCATGCCAACCAAAAAACTTTTGAGCTAAAGGTCTACCCACAATGCCCCTGTCTACATTACCTCAGATCGAGTTTGCAATCTTATAGAAGGAAATATGTATACATACATAAAAAGAATACATAAAGAGAGGAACTTAACCTTTATGAAGAAGCCATGTACAAGGAACATCCTAATTGAAAACCCAGGACAAAGATTGCTCCATCAGGAGTCCCAGGAGGGGGAGGAGGGGGGATGTGAAGAACAGATGAAGATCGACAATACAGATGGAACATTATGGTAAGACATAACTTCTTTATCTGATGTTGTCAATCTTCATTGATTCTTCACTGATGGGACAGAGTCCCCAGCTACTTTAAAGCCTGGGTGGCCCTATGGAAGAATATTCCTGAGAACCATAGAACCAAAGGCGGCTCTCCCCCTGGAGACCAAATCCAATTTGTAATGGTGATGAAGGTACGCAGACTAGCCCATGTTGCTGCTGCGCATATCTCATCCAAGGAAGCCTTTGAATAGAAAACAGCTGAAGTGGACATCAATCTGCTGGAATGAGCCTTCACCAGCACTGTTAGTTTTATACTGTTTTTTTGTGGTAAATGAAGGTAATATGATCTCTAAGCCATCTTGACAAGGTAATTTTAGAAACAGATTTTCCCAAGGTTGTGCCAGCAAAGGAAATAAACAATGTTCTGATTTCCTGAATTCTTTAGTTCTGCTGAGGTAAAAATTTAACTGTCTATGTATGTCTTACAAGTGTAGGCAGTATTCTCCCTTACTGGTAAAATTTGGAAAGAAGATGGATATGTCTATAATCTGATTGATGTTGGAATATGAGAGCACCTTTAGAAGGAAAGATGGATTGGTCCTGAGTGTAACTCTATCCTTATGGAAAATTAAGTAAGGGGGCTTTGAACATAAGGCTTGCAATCTTGCAGAGGTCAGAGCTATAAGAAGTGTCTTCCAAGACAGAGAAACTTCAAGTCACAAGAAGCTGCTGGTTCAAAAGGAGAAAGTACCAATGATTGTAGAACAATAGTTAGGTCCCATGGGGGTAGAGGGTCTTTAAAGGGAGGCTTTAATAAATTGGTTCCCTTGAAGAAGAATTAAGGGTAGGTCTCCGAAGCCATTATGAAAGTTAGAGATGGCAGCTAGAATGACTTTAATAGTAGATGCAGATGCTCCTTTTTTAAAAAGGCTGTCCAGAAATTCTAACAATTTTTCTACTGGTGCTGAGAAATGGTTGAGACCATTATTACAAGCCCATATTGAAAACATCTTCCACTTACTGAGGCAGAGTTTCTTGGTGGATGGTTTATGTAATGCTACAATATTTTCCTTACCGGGGATGATATATCATCATGCCTGGTGACTAACGGAATTAGAGGAACCGTGCAGTTAACTTGAGGCTTTGAAGATTGGGATGCACCAATCCCTGAGAGTGAGACAGAAAGTCAGGAACTGGGTCCAGAATCCATGGATGGTGAACTAGATGAGGCCATAGGAGGGGAAACCATATTTGTCAAGGCCAGTACAGTTCAATGAGAATTACTTGGCTTCTCAACTTGGCTGCTTTCTTTAGAAAGAGTGGGATCAGAGGGAAAGGGGAAAAGGCATAAAGAAGTCCCAGAGGCCAATTGAGGAGAAGAGCATCTCTCAATTATTCCTCCTGAGGGGGGAGTAGGGCAAAGTAGTTTCTGCACTTTTTGTTTTGGGGTGAGGCAAAAAAGATTGCAGCAAGGCTGGCCCCAGCAACAAAAGATCTTCTTTGCTGCCATGGGATTGAGAGACCACTCATGAGGTGAAAGAATGCACCTGCTCAGTTTGTCCGCTATTACATTTGAACTCCCCAGAATCTGTGTTGCTATCAGAAAGCAGTTGGAAGCAATGGCCCATTGCCACACTCATAGGGCTTCTCGACACAGGGGGTAGGACCTGGTTCTCCCTTGCTTGTTGATGTACCAGACTACAGACAAGTTTTATGAGTAAATAGCAATTGTTCCTTAAGGGAGGAAGGGATGAAATGCCTGGAATGCCAGAAGCACTCCAGGACATTGAGATGCAGATTGGCCTCTATCGTGGACCAAGTGCCTTGGATAGTCTGTCCCAGATAATGCCCCCACTTCATCTGGGAAGCATCTGTGGTCATTACAGCCTTGGGTTGTGGAGGGACAAATGGGAGACCAAGAAGAATTTGCTCTGATTCTATCCACCAGGATAGGTCCTTTTTGCAGTGCCTGGTGATAAATATTGGATGATTTATTAGATGAGTTAGAATAGATCACTGGTTCACTAGCAACCATTGCAGTAATCTCATGTGATATTTCACTAAAGGGACCAGAGTTATCACCAGTGCCATGGACCCTAAGGCTTGAAGCACCTGGTGAGCTTGTACTTTGTCTGTGGTGAGGAGATAATGGACTTGAAACCTTACTTTATTTAACCTGTGAACAGGAAGGGAGGCAACGCAAGAGTGCATGTTTAGACGAGCTCCGATAAATTCCATATCCTGAGAAGGATTCAGTTGGGACTTTGTTTGATTGACCATGATGCCTAGATTCAAGAACAAATTTAGAGTGATCTCTACTGCCTGTAGCAGTAGATATCTGCTGGGAGCAGTGATGAGCCAGTCATCTACATATGGAAACACCTGGAATCCATGCAGTGTCAAGTGAGCTGCTACTGCTGCCATACATTTGGTGAAGACTCTGAGGGCTGTGGTGAGACCAAAGGGAATGCTGAGATCCAAAATTGGTCTCCAGTTCACTGTCTTTTTTGGCACTAAAAAGAATCTTGAGTAAAATCTGGATCTTCTTTGGTCTGTTGGGACTTCTTGGCTGACTCTTTTTTCTAGCAGTTTTTGCACCTCTAAGGCTGCTTGGTCCCTCTGACTGGGTGGAATGTCATGGAGACTTGATCGTGTTCTTGGGTAAAGGGAAAAGGGGATAAAGTAACCTCTGGAAATTGTTCTTAGCACCCAGGTATCTGTAGTTATAAGTCACCAGGCTGTTGGCTGCAAAGAAAATCTTTCCCTGACTGCTTCCAGAGATAAGCAATCGGGCCTCACTTCAGGAGTGCTGATAGGGTTGGCCAGAGAAAGACACCCTGGAACACTGGTCCTGTGGGCCACCTCTGCCTCTAGGTTGGCTTCTTCCATTTGAACCCCCCCCCCCCGCCCCGAGGAGAGTCTGTACCACATGTGCCCAGGAAAGGCTTCTGGGACTTTTTGAACCTCATCTTCCTGCTTCCTGGAATAGGCTTGTTGAGGAGCAGAAAAATGTATGCCAACAGCAGACAGAGTCTTTCCATCTTTCTCACACCTGGATAGAGTTTCCTTAACCTTGGGGCTAAAAATAAGATGGTCCATCAACAGGAGGTTTGATGAAAGAAGGCTTAAATGGCTCCGCAAAATCACACAGGCACATCCAAGCATGTCATCAAATAGCAACACCTGATCTGGTTGCCCCTTTGGCTGCATGTGCAATGAGCCACATGGATGAATTAGATATAGACTCCATGGTAGCTAGCTGGGAGGCCACTTTTTCCTGGACCTCTTCAGCCACATCTCCCACCAGGGTATCCGAAAGCTCTTTGATCAGATTCTTTGGAACCTAATAAAATGTGCCATAAAGTCTAAGGACTTAATAGTAAAGGTCGACGATGCATAGGCCTGCATCCCAAATTTGTCCATCACCCTGGACTCTTAGGGGGATGAACAGTGGAACTTTCATCAGTTAGTTCCTTCTTAGTGGCAGTGGCTACCACCATGACATCTACTGCTAGTCCTTTTGCCCAATATTGGTGATCCTCAGGAGCTGAGACTATCCTATCTGGTCTCTGGGGATTGGTTCTATTGAATCAGGAACCTTCCAACCCTGCTGAGTGATCAGCTTAATAAGATTGTCAGTGGGAGGAGTCACCCAAGAAGTAGATGGACAAGCTCCAAAGTCCTGTAAGTACACAGATTCCTCATAGGAAAGGTCTTTGAATTTCCAGTTACCACTCTGTTTTAGGATTTTTAGGATGTCTCCAAAGGAGACATCTTCTGGGGTGACTGGGAGGAACTCTCACCCTCATTGAAATCTGTGTCTTCAGTGACAGACTCTTCAGGGGAGTCTAGATGTTTCCTCTTGCACAGTCTCTTCCGAGGGGGCTCCTCAGTGGGAATGTCTGAGGAAGACTCAGAAGAGGGGTGGTCTTTGGATGGTAATTTTTGTGGCCTTGGAGATTGCTGTCTGGGCACTGAGGTTGGTGAAAGCTCCTGAAAGACACGAGTCAAAGGGTGAGACAGAGGTAACACAGGAGGGGGTCTACTTTATCCTCTTGAAAACTTAAAACCTCGAATATGTAATCCTCAACACATACAAATCGAACGTAAAGTAAAGCGAAATGTATTTGTGCCGAATCTAAAAAGATTGAAATGCATTACTTGGCCAAACTGTTTTGTAAATTAAGGCTTAGTGAGGTTAAGAACGTGATGATACACTACCATGTTATGAAATGAGCACGTACAGCTTACGCTCAAAATGCAATGTGTTAGTACGTTAACTGTTAAATAAATAAAGTTGAATTGCATTCAAATAACTCGATGTACAGTTGAATTTACTATATATACTTAGTATCTGTGACATATTTCCGTTTGGTGAAATTTGTCCGTAATGGTAATAACGGAGTAAAAGCGTAATTTACTTTCATTGCAATTTTTTTAAGTTATAAAGGGAAACGTAGGTGCAGACAACACGCTAGATGAAAAGCGTGACTTATTTGAATAATACGCTAAATAATAAGCGTGATTTCTTTTTTGTAATATCTCTTTGCTATGTTCTTACATTATCAGTATGTTTCACTTTAAGTAACATGTGTATATTGCAGGAACATATGTACATATGAATTGTATATTGCAGGAAATCCATGTTTAGTTTACATTTAAGCACACCGGTGACAGGGAAGTTGGCCAACTAAAAGTTTTCAATCTTTTAAGATTCGGGATATTTACATGTCGAGTTACTTCACATTCGATTTGTATGGGTCATGTTCTTTGTATTCGAGGTGTTAAGCTTTCAAGAGGATAAAGTAGACCCCACAGGAGCCACCTGAGAAGTAGCTGTGGCTAAGGCTCTGTCCATGGCTTGGAAAGCAGGCCTCCCTGAGAAGGGATGGGAGCCTGGAACCGAGAGCGACAAACTCAGAACCGAGGTCACACCCCACCCCGAGAGACCCACTCCAAGACCTGAGCCAAGGAAGGACCCACAGCCAGCGCAGACTGAAGTGGCAAGGTCTGAATAAAACACAGAAGATGACTCAGGCCCTCTGGACCCGATGGTGGAAGATCAATCCCAGGAAAAGTTTTCGATGGCATTGAGGGAGTTAGAGCCATGCTCAGAACCAAAGACAAAAGGGTTGTTGGTTCTGAGACGATTGGAGCTTGTATGGTTTGGAGTAGACAGCTCTAAAGCCTCTGAGGAGGTCAGAGGAGGAATATATGTAGGTGTACAGGGAGACAATTCCCCTACTCCTGGGGGGAGAGGGGGCTTAGAGGGAGGAGGAAGACACCCTAGCCATCAGAAGCTGGTCCACCAACCTCACAACATCAAATTCAGAGAAACTCCTGGTGGAGTGAATGGACAATCTGGAGGGGGAATCGGGCCTTTCTAAAAATGGGCTTGGCAGTTGACCCAGAAAGGAGTCGATTGTGGGGAAATATCTTGTCCTGGGAGTAAACAAAGTTTCACTTTTCAGCACAGAGGAAAGGGTTACAGGCTGTGATGCCATGACAGATGCCGGTACTGGCATAGTAATTAAAGACGCCAGTGCCTAAGTAGTTGTCGGTGTTGAGGTCATAGTCTGTGCGGGTGTCGTAATAGGGATAGACAACACTGACAGAGTAGTCATTGCTGAGGACTTGGTAACTTGTTATGTTTTTGGAATCTTGGATCTCGGTTCCTTAGAAGATCCATCAGAATGGCTTTTATACTTTTTCAGTGTCGGCGCCAATGGAGATGTTGGCACCAAATGACTGAATTTTGAACCAGAGGCTGGAGGAGACTGGTCGGCCTTGGACAAGGCTTCTTCAAAGGGTGCCCTTAGGAGCCCTTTGAGAATAAGTTTATTTTTATGTTCTACCAGGGTTCTGGTACTAAAGCCCTGGCAGATGGAACACTTAAGGTCGAGGTGTGGAGCACCTAAGCAGTAGACACATTTTTCATGTCTGTCAGAGTTTGGCATTTTCCTGCCGCACTCCTGATACTGTTTAAATTCAGTAGTTGTTGATTTAGATTTATCTGCCATTTTAAGAAGAAAAAAATAGGAAAGAAGAAGCAAAAGTAAAAGCACTATAAAGATCCTACCAACAATGGTAGAAAAGATTACCTGTTGGTAAGAGAAAAAAGGAAAGAGAAGGAAGGAAAAACTACCAGCTATGGTAGGCAGGAATACCAAGTGGTATAAGGAAAGGGGCAAGTAGTTACACTAAGAAAAGGGGACACTAAGTTCAGATATATCAGAAAGAACAATTTAGAGTAAAAGGATTATATAATGGAAAAACTTTAGTTGTATATCAAAAAAATTCACTTAGCTGCAAGAGGGAATCAGTTGATGCATCTTTCTATAAGAGTGGCAAATGAGATCTGAGGTAATGTAGACAGGGGCATTATGGGCAGACCTTTAGCTCGAGAGTTTTTTGGCTGGCATGAGCTATATAACAGCCATATCCATTCCGAGGACCATAACCGTAACCCATCAGTCAAGAATCGATGAAGATTGACAACATCAGATGAACAGTTTTTTATGTAATGAACCTTAAGTCTGCTTGATGAGTAGGCTCAAATGGGGACATGGGTAACTTTTCCAGCACAAAGTTAAGATTCTAAGAGGGAGAAACCTGATTATGAGGAGGTCTCAGTTTTAAAACTCCCTTAATAAACTATTTCACTAACAACAAAGAACAAAGTGGAGGATTCATGGACAGACATGCTGAAATGGCTGCAAATTTACCTTGTTAGAGGAATATGTGAGGCCAGTGGATAGTAACTCACATAAATATTTAAACACTAGTGTTACATAATCCCTAATAAAGCCTTGGTTATTGGCTAGGCACAAACTTGAAAATTTGGGCAAAGGTTTCTATTCCAGAATGTTTCTGGTTTACATTTGCCAATATAAAACTTCCTAGTAGCAGGTTTTCATGCCTTCTTTAGTACCTGATGCATGTCCTCTAGAAAAGGGTGCTAAATAGGAATCAGAATTTAATCATCCATGCATTTGAAAATGGGGTGTATCAAACTCCCTCTGTCTTACGTGAGTAGGTCCAGTTTATGAGAAAACTTGTGGTATTTGCCCTTGGTCAATTCCATATGAAGAGGGAATCACTGTTGCCTGGGCCAAAAGGGGGTCACCTCAATTATCTGGTGTTCTTTGCTTATTTATGCACCACATCACTGTGGTATTGTCAGTAATTACCTGAAAAGGTCCAGGGAACCATAGATGATTATGAAATTTTAGATCATGGATCATAGCTCACATCTCTTTGAGACTAATGTGCTTTTGGTCTGACTAAGTTGTTACACAGGCCTTGCACCTTTACCCCCATAGAAACTATCTCTCTAAGCAAAACTTAGTTACAGACTGGCTTTGAGGTAGAGGAGAAAATAGGAGACCTGTATTTGCTTTTATCTGTAGTCTATACTAGTGCGGTTCATTTTTAACAAAGCTCAGTACTAGAATCAGAAATTCCAGAGGATGCAAATGTTGGGTCCATGTGTCTTCTAGAAATCACTGAATATTTCTCATGTGTGACCTGGTAACCGGAATCATGAGAATCATAGAGGCCATGAACCCCAGGATCCTTTGATACTCACTCTCTGTGGTCTGAGGCTGATTTGAGAAGGTTAGAATAGTTTCTATATAAAAATTCACCTTCTCCTGTGTCAAAAAAAGCCACTACTGAAAGGTGTCTATAATAGACAGCTCAGAAAGACAATCCTGGATGAGGTCAGGGAGGATTTCTGAAGTTTTTCTAGAACCCCAGATTGGTCAGAAGAGAAGAAACCCATTATAATGACATCTGACATCTGGAAAAAGACTCTGCAAAGATGCATAAGTTGTCTAAATAAGTAAATATGTGAATGCCATTCAGTCTGCAGTGAGCTATGGCTGGAGTTAGACACTTTGTAAACACTCTTGGAGCTACAGATAACCCAAAGGGTAATGCAGAAAACTGATAATGTGACCAGACATACAAAATTTGATACATTTCCTGAAGACCTTGGCTATGGGGATATGATTTTATACATCTTTCAGATCTAATTTTACAAAAGAACTTTCTTGTTGAATGAGAGGTAACAGATTCTGAAGGGGCAATAATACCCTGCATTTTGGAACTTTCACATACAAATTTAGAAAGAAAATATCTAGAACTGGTCTCCAAGCAGTATCTTTCTTTAGAACTACAAATATTCTAGAATAGAAGCCTTTGTTCCTTTGATTTACTGGCATTGGTTCTGACTCCTAAGGAAAATAAGAGCTGAAGACCCTGAAGAAAAATTATGTCTGGTTCGTAGGGTGGGGAGTAACTCCCCTGATACGAGGTGTTTATATCCAGTGACAACTGTATCCTTTCTGAACCACTTTTAATAACAAGAGTCTGAAAAAACAAGTTATGCCTTACCATAATGTTCTATCTGTGTTGTTGATCTTCTTTCATTCATCACTGATGGGTTTGGTTACGAGCCCTCAGAACTGAGTCGGCCTAATACCAAGCTCGTGCAGGCCAAAAACTCTTGAGCTAAGCTTCTGCCCATAGTGCCCCTCTCCCTGTTAACTCAGATTGAGTTTGCCCATGTTGTACTAGTAAAGCAGATCCCATTTCTGCGCAAATGCCCTAAGTCACCATTTGGACCCAAAATATCCCCCAGGAACCTTTGGCGAGGGAAGGAGGGTGGGAAGTGTTGAATGAAAGAAGATCAACAACACAGATGAAATGCTGTGGTAAGACATAACTTCTTTATCTGATGTTGTTAATCTTCTTTCCATTCATCACTGATGGGCCAGAATCCCCAGCTACCTTGCAATCCCTGGGCAACCCTTATGGAAGAACGTTCCTGAGCACCACTGAACCGAAGGCAGCTCTCCCTTTGGAGACCACATCCAATTTGTAAGGATTGATAAAAGTGTGGGGTTTAGCCCAAGTGGTTGCTGCACAGATATCATCCATAGAAGCTCCAGAATGGAAGGCTACAGACATTGCCATAGATATAGTAGAATGAGCTTTAATATTCTGTGGCATAGGTTCTTTTGCAAGAGAATAAATGTAGCATATGCAGTCCCTTTACCATTTTGATAAAGTGACCTTAGAGACAGAATTTCCCATTCTAGGCCCAGAGAAGGAAATGAAAAGTTGGTCAGTTTTATGTATTGCTTTGGTCCTGTATAAATAAAATCTCAATTGTCTGTGTGCATCCAAGGAATGTAAACAGTATTCCCTTTTATTAGAAAAATTTGGGGAAAAATACTGGCAAATCAATGGTCTGACTGATGGAAAAGTCCAAAACAACTTTGGGGAGGAAAGATGGATTTGTCTGGAGTGATACTCTGTCCTTGTGGAAGATTAGATAGGGCCTTTTGGTGCATAATGCCTGAAGCTCAGAAATCCATCTGGCTGATGTGATGGCTACCAGGAAAAGGGATTTCCACAACAAGAATTTGAGGTCACACTTCACTGCAGGCTCAAATGGAGATTGAGTTAAAGACTGGAGAACTAACGCGAGGTTCCATGGCTCTATAGGTTGTCTGATTGGAGGCCTAATATGGGAGACCCCTTTGAGAAATGTTCTGCATAGCCAAAGTGACATGAGGGAAGAATCATCCAACCCATTATGATAGTTAGAGACAGCTGCTAGATGTACTCGTATGGTAGAAGCTGCGGCTCCACCTTCGAAGAATTTAGATAGGTATTGTAAAACTGCTGTGACTGGAGCCGAGTACAGATCTAGCATCTTTTTCTTTGACCAAATAGAGAACCTTTTCCATTTGTCTAGATATAGTCTTCTGGTGGATGGTTTATGAGAGGCCAGAATAATGTCATGAACAGGTGAGGTGAGGTCATCCTGCCTGGCAATTAATGGAAGTGGAGAAACCAAGCTTGTCAGCTTGAGACTGGATAAGTTCGGGTGACTCAACCCTTGGGGGTGAGAAATTAGGTCTGGAAGAGGTTCCAGAATCCACGGACAACATACCAGATGAGGCTAAAGGAAGGGGAACCAAACTTATTGAGGCCAAAAGGGGGCTATGAAGATCACTTTGCATTTCAACCTATTAGCTTTCATTATGAATTGGGGAATCAGGGGAATGGGGGGATAGGCATATAGCAGTACTGTGGGCCAATCATGAATCAGAGCATCCCTCTGGTACTTCCCCTTTGGGGGGAATAGGGCAAAATAGCTGCTGCATTTGTTGTTTGATGGGGAGGCGAGTAAGTCGCAGCAAGGCTGGCCCCAACGGCTGAACATTTCTGCTGCTATGACGGGATTGAGGGACCACTCGTGAGGCAGGAGAATACATCTGCTCAACTTGTTTGCAATCACGTTTGAAATCCCTGGGATATGCGTTGCTATCAGAAAGCAGTTGGAAGCTATCACCTACTGCCAAATTCTCATGGCCTCTTGGCACAGGGAATAGGACTTGGTTCCTCCTTGCTTGTTGATATACTAGACTACTGACATGTCTGACTAAATTGCAATCGTTCCAGAAGGAAGAACAGATTGGAATGCTTGCAATGCTAACAGCACTGCTCTCAGTTCTAGAACTCCAAAGTGGACCATGTGCCTTGAGCTGTCTTTCCCTGGAAATGTACCCCCTCAACTCTATCAGGGAAGCATCCGTGGTCACAATGGCTTTGGGTTCGGGGGGCTGGAATGGGCAGGTCCAAAGTTCTGTGTCTGGTTTCATCCACCAAAGAAGGCCCTGCTTGCAAGAATTGGTTATCTGAATTTGAAAGCATAGAGGGTGGTAATTCGTAAACCATTGAGCGAGTAGAAGCCATTGAAGTATTATATGCAGTTTTGCAAGAGGCACTATTGGTATGGAAGCTGCCATGGATCCTAAAACCTGAAGAACCTCTCTCACTGAGACTTTGTTTTGACAGACTATCACTCGGAGCTGGAGCCTCAATCTCTGAAGTCTGTGAGCTGGGAGCGACACCAGACAAAAGCAGGTGTCGAAGACTGCTCCAATGAATTCTATGTTCTGAACTGGAGCAAGATTGGATTTCTCCCAGTTTACAGTTATCCCCAAAAGTTTTGCGAGGGAAAGAGTGTATTGCAGGGCTGTTACCAGAGGATGCTTGGTGGGGGCAGTAAGGAGCCAATCATCCAAATATGGAAAAAACCCGGAATCCTTGCAGTCTCAAGTGAGCTGTAACCACTGCATGCACTTTATGAACACTCTGGGGGCTGTAGAGAGTCCAAATGGCAAGGCACGAAACTGGTAATGATTGGCTCCTAGCCAGGAGTGAAGTAGACTCCTGGAGCATTTGTCCATTTTGATATGATAACATGCGTCCCGGAGATCTATCGAGCACATCCAATCGCCTTCCCTTAGAAAAGGAAGAATGGACTGAACCGTGACCATCAGGAATTCGGTTTGGACAACTTACTTATATCAAATTGCTGAGATCTAGAATAGGTCTCCAGTCCCTTGTATTTTTTGGTACCAAAAAGAATCTTGAGTAAAATCCGGATCAGCATTGGTCTAGTGGGACTAATTGGATGACTCTTTTTTGATACAGCTTGTCTATTTCTGCAGCTGCTTCTTCCCTTTGATTGGGTGGAACGTCGGGAAGTTTTGGATAAGTGATGAGGGAAATGGTGTAACCTCTGGTTATGATCTTCTGTACCCAACAATCAGTGGTTAATGAATGCCAGACAGCTTGGTGCAGAGAGAAACAACCCCGACTGTTTCCAGAGGAAAGCAATTGGGCCTCTCTTCAGGAGCGCTGATAAGGCTGCCCAGAGAAAGAATCCCTGGGTCCCTGATTACATGGACCCCCTCTGCCTCAGTAGAGGCGTCTTCCAGAATTGTTACTCCCTCTGCCCCTGGGGGTATCATCACCATGTGTAGCACGGAAAGGACCCTGAGATTTTTTTGTGTCACATTTTGCCACTCCTCTGGTTCCTGGAAAAGGAACATTGAGGATTGGAAAAACATAGACCTACGGCAGACAGGGTCTTAGCATCCTGTTCAAACCTGGCCAGAGTATCCTTCATCTTGGGGCCAAAAAGGGAAGATGCTTTGATGGGAGCATTCAGGAAGGAAAACTTGAAAGGGTCAGCAAAGTCACAGAGGAGCATCCAGGCATGGCGTCTCATAACTATGCCTGAACCTACAGCTTTAGCCATCCCTTCAGTTGCATGTGAGAGCAACCTCATGAATGAATTGGACATCAATTCCAGGGTTGCGAGCTGTGAGGCAACTTTATCCCTTACCTCATCAGACACCTGTCTTGTGAGTGTTCCAGAGAGTTTGGAAATCAAGTCTCTTTGGAGCCTCGTAAAATGTGCCAAGTAATTCAAAGACCATATGCAAAGGTCGCTGAAGCAAAGACTCACTTCCCTAATCTGTCCACGGCCTTTGACTCTCTGTTGGGCAGGTGAACAATATGACTCTCTTCGGCAAGATCCTTTTAATTGGCCTCCACCACCACCATAGCATTGACTGGTAAACCTCTGGACCAATGTGGGTTTTCCTCAGGGGGAGAGACTATCTTGTCAGGTCTCCGAGGGATTGACTCAACAGAATCAGGGTTCTTCCAAGCGCGCTGCACCATGAGTTGTACTAGCCCATCTGCAGGAGGAGTCACCCAAGAGGTAGATGGCCGGGCACAGAAAGCCTGCAAAAAACACAGACTCCTTGGAAGAAGGATTAGTGGGCTTCCAGTCACCCCTCTGTTTCAACATTTCAAGTGGGGACTCTTCACCGTCATCAAAATCCATGTCCTCTGCCAAAGACTCTTCAGGAGAATCTATGTGCTTCCTCTTGCATGCTTTCTTCTGTGAGGGCTCCTCAGTGGAGGCTTCTGAGGAGGACTCGGAAGAGGGGGTGGCCTGTGACTGCTGTAGCACAGGTGGAGAGGTCTGGGGTTCCGACGTTGGTAGAATGCTTCCAGAAGCAAGTGTCCTCTCCATAGCTCGAAAAGCAGGTCTGCTCGAAGAGGGATGAGAACCCAGAACTGAGAAGGGCAACCTCGGAACCAGGTTCACAGCCAGCTCCATTGAACCCACTCCCAAGGATGGAGCCTCAAGCAGGATCGGTGCCAAGAGGAATCCCAGCTCTAAGGACGGAACCGTAGAAACACTTGGAACTCTGCCACAAACCAAGGAGCCTGCAGCCCAATCACAGAGTTGAGGAAGGCCTGGTTCATCAGGGACCAAAGGCCATAGGGACAGTCCCGGAACCGCAGTGAGGTCCACTACAGGCACTGAGATGAGGGGCTGTTCCGAAAAAGACATCAGAGCAGAAGGCTTTAGAACCAGAATGGTCAAAGAAGGAGAGTAGGATGGAGTACATGGAGAAGTCAACCCAAGTCCTGCAGTAGGATGGGTCCTAAAAGGGGAGGGTATCCCCTGGTTGTCAACAGCTGGTCCACAAGACACACCACATCAGGTTCTGAAAGGCTCCTGGGGGATCTAGTGGATACTCCTGATGGGAGTCAGGTCATTCTAAGAACAAACTGTACACCTGCCCTAGAAATGGGTCTGTAGCTGTAGAGTATCGGGTCCATGGTGTGGAATCTACCAGCACCGATGCCTCAAGTTTGGAGACCTGAAGCAGTGGAGTCAAATTCATATTTATCTGGACTGTAAAAGGGCTCGGTGCCAAAGGGGCACTCGGAGCCGATGCAGAAGGTTCAGTCATAATTGCAGAGATAGGCATCAAAGACATGCACTGTGACAAAGCGGCACAGTTGTTCTGCCCTCCGAAATGTCTGGAACTGTTAAATAAAACTGGAACTAATGGTGCGAATCCAAGATAGGAAGTGCTCTACCTGCCCTTGTTTCCAGCTCAGCAAAGAAAACAGGGAGATGAATGGACAATTCAGAAACCTCATCTAGAAAGAAATGTGAGCTGGTCCTGAGGGAGATCCAACCCTTGTGAAAGACCTCATATGGTTTCCTACACATGAGAGTTTGCAGCTTCAGAGAGTTTTTAAGCAAAGGTGATGAGCCACCAGCAAAACCATTTCCCAGGATACAAATCAATGCTACTGAATCAGTAGGCATGAATTCAGGATGGTTAAGACTGCTGAACACGAATTTCAGATTCCACATAAGGATGAGTTTTAAATGGTGGGAGAAGATGCAGAAAATCTTTAAAGAACTGTTTTGTGTGCTGGTGTCCTGCCCCACCCCACCCCCAGGTCAAAATGGGCAGAAATAACAGACACATGCATCTTAACCATGGAATAAATTAATCCAAATCATAAAAGGTGCCTCAGATGAGCCAGGGTCACCAACAACTTGACTTGTTTGGTTGACACTAATTATTACTCAGCCTAAATGTAGAACCTTTTGTTCTTAGCTGAGAACATCTATTAAGGCATCCTATCAGTGTCAGTCACTTCTAACACCCAAGGCAAAAGATCAAGTAGGATCAGAGGGTCTACAGCAATAGCCAACCCAGTGAAGGAGCCAGTGTCAAAGAAACCATGGGGGGTGCCTGGCTAGAAGCAGAGGTTTTCTGTACTGCCAGGAACCTAAGAATCTGAAACAACACCCTTTGTGGTCATTAACAGGTGTTGATGAAGTCATCGGGATGGTGAGAAGGTGGAATTTCCCATTTTATGAAATAAACAATGTATCCATAGGGAATTTTTTTTGCCCTGCTGCACTGAACAGAAGAGGTGGAGAGCTACATCTATCCAGAAGGCAAATGTGCCTCCTATAGAATTTACCTTAAATAACATCTGTTTAGGACCATCTATTAAACCTGGCCAGAGATTCTGTTAAAGTATTTGTAATTCATACATTATTAATATTTTAACCATGTTACATTATTTTACTGTTGGTTTGCAATTGTTTTGTTTTTTTCTTGTTAGGCTTCAAAATAAAAGAAATGAATGATTTGATCAATTGATTGATCTCCACAATGCTCTGCTTTTGGAAGATATAAACCAGACTCCGCTACTGAAATTGCAGCTCCAACAGAGTACCAGAGGATAGGCTTGGAATATCCTAAATCATGTTGAGGTGCATATCACAGTTTAGACAAAGAGCAAACTGTACATAAGCACCCTGACTTAGAATGAATGTTCTCCAGCAGGGTATTACTGTACAAGTAATGCCCACTGAAAAATGAGTCCACCACTTCACGGCAGCATATCAAGCTGCCGTGGAGCTCGGATTGAAAAAAAAAAACTAATAGTCGCCATTACTTTACACTCACTAATCAGCGCTTTTTCTGTTTATCGAGTGTAAAAAAATAAACAGAAAAAAAGTGTATGTATGTGTATGAGGGTATTTATGTTTCTGTCTGTGTGTTTGAGAGAATGCATGTATGAAAACAGAGGAGACTGTGCATGAGAGAGATTGAGAGGGACAGTGAGAGCGATCTTGTGTGAATGAATCCGTGTATGAAAGCAGAGCAGACTGTGTGTGTGCAAGATCAAGACAGAGTGAAAACGATCTCATGTGAGTGAATGTGTGTATGAAAGCAAAGAGCACTGTGTGCGTGTGTCAAGTTGACAGAAACAGAGAGAAGAGAGAGAGCGGTCTTGTGTGCATAGCTCTCAACTGTCCAAATTTTTGCAGAATGTCCAGAGTTTGTCTCATATTTTTTGTCTAATCCTCACTAAATTTGTCATTTTCTAAAGTCCTGTAGCAAATCAGTCAGGAGTGAATTCACTAAATAAAGACAGGCATTTGAATTTCAGGGTTTATATCTTTCAGAAAATGCATTGTAATACAAGATCTTTTATTCCAGCAACTTTCTAAGTTTATAAGAGCAATATTTAAAATGTATCCATATTTTGGGGGCTTTGTTCCCCCACTATTTTTGGTTTTGTCCAGATTTTTTGTGCAAAGAGGTTGAGAGTTATTCTTGTGTGAGTGAATGTGAGTATGAAACCATGAGGAAACTGTGTGTGTATATGTATGGGTGTGTGAAACCAGAAGAGACTGTGTATGAGAGAGAGAGAGAGACATAGAGACAATGGGCTCTGTAAATTGTTGTTTTACTTACTCATTTATTTTCTACATTATTTTTTTTATATATTTTTGATGTAAAATGCTTCCTTATACACCATTAACATATACTACAGAAAGTTTGAAACATTAGGCAGAGGAACTATTTTACATCAAAAATATATCTAAAAAAATAATATAGTACTTTAAAAAAAGGTAAGTAAAACACAACAATTTTACAAAGAGCCCATTCTCTAAGCTCAATACTGCCCTCCAGTGTGTATATTAATGTGTAAGTAACACCCTTCCAAGGGTGTAGAGGCCCTCTGCCTGCGGCATTAGGCCTCATAACACCCCTGGGCAAGTGTTAATTATACATTAATCTAGTGCTAGTGCAGATAACTAAAGAACCTGAGCCCCAGCATGGAAAAGGAATCCACCCTCTTATCCACCACATCCAGGACCTTACACCACTTATTCAGTTCTAAGCTATAAATGTCTTTGGGATCTACCCTGAATTATACATGTCATGAGGAGCTGGCCCCAGCATGCTTTAAATGGATTTTACTCCAGTCAGCTGGGGATCTGAAGACAGACTCAACCTTTTTGGGAGTAAAGTTGTTTTGAGATCCTTCTAGGCTGTTATGATAGCATCCTGACACATAATGCCTAGAAAGGATGTTCTAAGGACCCTGTCCCTTCTTCCTTGGGTATTTATTTAGGTATTTCAGGGGAAGAAGGCAAATAGGGTTGATGACAAATCCACAGATGATTTCATAAGCTTGCGGGTTTCTCCGAGGGAAGAAATCATCAAGAACAGGGACAGCTCTTATTCTTCCTCTTTCAGAGATAAGGACCTCCGACTGTTCTGAGTCCACTTTCCAAGGAAGAAAATCAGAGGGTTACAAGTTAGTCCAGAAATAATTTCTTAAGAGATGTTATCCAGAGGGGAGCTACTAGGAGGAGAAGTATCATTCTTATCTATGTCAGAAACAAGGACCTTTGGAGCTTCTGAGTCCTCTTCACAAGGCAGAGACAAAAAGAGAGGACTTTCACTAATCTTGGTCTGGAATGGTTGGCCCTGATCATAGCTGAAGCATGTGGAGTTGAAAGTGGCAAAAAAGAACAAGCTGCGAAGCAATTCCACTCTGGAATTCAGCATGGAGACAATTTCCTTTATTTCAAATGCAGACTTTCATCTACTACTTTAGCAAAATGACCTGATTAAATACAAAAGAATAACAGCCAATAACAGTATTATATGATTGCAAATCATCATGAAGCAGTATGGTGCTTAGTAAAATGTCATTTATTTTCACATATCGCTTACCTTACTCGTGTGCTAACCCAAACCATAATCCTACCCCTTCCCCTAACCCCAGCAGTAAGCACTGTATTACTAACAATCCTTTCCATAATAGTACCACTAGACAAGACAAAAAGACACAGAACACACACACCACCTAATAAGTGCAACAAAAAGTCTATCCCCTTGTCTAACTCTTACTCCAACCCTAACCAGCAAACACATGCACATGCACATTAACTGCTAGACTGCAAACTTGAAGATTTTCACAATCAACACCTTTTCAGGCAAACATTCACTTTTCTACACACTCCTACTTACTAGCACTACATAAAACATGAATTTAACCATACGTGATTCACCCAAATTAGGTTCACTCATTTACACAGTTGCTTTTTTTCACACTTTACGCCCACACAAATCTGTCATCCAAATGAGTTCTCAGCTATATACTCACATATTTGAACTGACTGTGCTTCCCAAAATGTCATTTATTTTCAATACACCTCTCTGTGTAGTAATGCATCTGCTTATTTATATATATATATATATATATATATATATATATATATATATATATGTATATATACATAAAACCTTCCAAAGGTATCAAACGTTTTATTAAGACATAAAAATGTTTAAAAAGTATTCATTGAGCGCTTTCATCCCCTCAGAACAGGGACTTCATCAGAAAACATGCCTTCTATTAAATCCAACATTTATAGCCTAGTGTGTTGATGCATTAAAAGACACAACCACTTTTTTTTTTTTAAATACAGCTTAAAAAACATCTAAACCATATTTACTACACTTAAAATAAACTTTCCTAACTTCATGGACATTTTTAACATAGCCTTTTGTCCCTAGCTCTCTTAATTAACAGGGGTTTTACAGAAAAAAATTAATTCAAATCAATGCCCTCCCCTGACTGCAGCTTAATCTGCCATTTGACTTCTTTTTCTTCCATTAAATTTCTGTAGTCCCCCCCCCCCCCCCCCGGTTAACTAATACTTTCTCTAAGATCCCAAATTGGAAACCCTGAAAATTCCCACAAACCAAAGAATGCCTATACAGTGCATTATTATTATTCTTAGTGGATATCTGATACATGCGTTCATATATCCTATTGCGTAATTGCCTTTCGGTTTTGCCAACATAATATATGCTGGACATCCACTTACACGGTGCAAGGTATGTGACACCTGAAGTGTGACAGTTACCCTTAACAAATTCTACTTTTGATTTGACGGTATTTTCTAAGGGTAATTGTCACACTTCAGGAAAATTAATAGAAGAAAAAGAAGTCAAATGGCAGATCAAGCTGCAGGCAGGGGAGGGCATTGGTTTAAATTAAGTTATTTCTGTAAAACCCCTGTTAAATAAGAGAGCTAGGGACAAAAGGCTATGTTAAGAATTTCCATGAAGTTAGGAAAGTTTATTTTAAGTGTAGTAAATATGGTGTAGATGTTTATAAGTGTTTTTTAAGCTGTATTTAAAAAAAAAAGTGGTTGTGTCTTTAAATGCATTTGTGTGGCTGTGATGTCATCAACACACTGGGCTATAAATGTTGGATTTAATAGAAGGCATGTATTCTGATGAAGTCCCCGTTCTGAGGGGATGAAAGCGCTCAATGAATACTTTTTAAACATTTTTATGTCTTAATAAAACGTTTGATACCTTTGGAAGGTTGTGGAGAGTTTTGGCTGCAACACAGTGATTTTATTATTTTATTTTCATTTTGGTTGTCACTGGGGTTGTTGTTTAAACAATATATATATATATATATATATATATATATATATATATATATATATATGTGTGTGTGTGTGTGTGTGTGTGTGTATACACACACACACACACACACACACACACACACTCACATTCCTGAAAAATCTCTACATTTTAAATACTTGATGTCACCTATTCATTGCGTTTATTACCACTCAATCTCTTCACATTTAGAGATTACTCACATATCTAAAACCATAAACGGAAACACAAACTAATAAAGTAAAAAGACACTATGGCTACTGGCACTGCAAACTGCTAGATCCGTATATACTGTATAAATCGGCTGAAACAGACGCCAACGGAACCGAACTAATGACAAAAAAATCTTTATTATAAAAGTAAGATGCCTTTCGTTCTTGAAATAAAACAAACTTCATCAGATTAATACAACTACATATGTCATTTCCTTTTATACAATCAAACTCAGTCACATGCTCATTTAATCAAATCCCTCCAGTGCAAAAAAACTTAATTGCTTATGTAAGTAAATAACACTTACTGAATCCATTTGTCATATAGCTAAAAACTTTAGATATAAGCAAATATTACAATTTAGTTATAACTTACATAAATTTGCATGTGACTGAGTAGCCATAGTGTCTTTTTACTTTATTACTCACATATCTACTAAGTTCAGCAACTCCACCACACTGACATACTCACAATTCTCACACCTACCTACTTCCAACCTTACAAATCAATTGACTTTGTACTCACAGTACTTCACTGAAAGTGCAAGCCAACACCTGGAAATGAACAACACCTGTTACAGCTGAAGACCTCCTACAGTAGGCAGAGAAGAAGAATACAATATTAAACTAATAAGCTGCAAAAGGTGCTGAAGTAAGGGTATCTCTTTTGCAGACAGTCCCATTTGTTCAACCGTGTATTCAGTAACACTCATCCCAAAAAGGAGGGGGATGAGATAGGAAGAATACTGCTGAAGGAACTATTTCCAGGTGTAATGAATGAGGGGATGAATTCTGTTAAAATACCTGCTGTGAAAATATTATTTTTATAAAGCTCAAAAATATCCACTACTTAGCTGGTTCTATGGCATATAGGGTTAAATGGCTGAAGCCCTGACTGCAGTCCATTCAAACCAGAATCCTTAGTGAATCTGGTGGTCCTTAAGGAGTCAGCATTACATAGGTACATAGGTAAGTACTAGGCTATCTGCCCTTGTGGGCTGTTTTAAGCCTAGCCAATTTTATTTTCAAAGCTGAAAATCAAACCCAACCCTATATCTAGCATTAGTTAGTGTTTCCAGTTTGGTCCCATCAGATACTACTAGGTCAGGCTTAAGACTACTTCAAGACTATTGTGTTCACATTTAGTGATTGAGAGCTCAGTGTCTGTTATGGTGTTTGGGCTTTTTAAAGGGTTTTTGCAAGGAAGGGATTAGGCCAGTTATTCCTCGTTAGGAGAGGTTCAGGTCTGCGCCTTTCTGAGCTGAATAGCGGACTTTGCTAAGTATAATTTTGTTTTTTTTGCTTGACCACTTTCTAGCGACTGTCTTACTCCCGCTTTCTGGCCTTTCTAGCGCTTTTTACCTACTTTTTAGAACTGTTACATGGAACTGTTATTTGTTTGTTTTGACTGTAATTGTGCAATTATTGTTCTGCTTGACATAGCTGTATTAGCTGATTCATAGCATTTAGATTTAAGCCATCTAAGCTGTACCTGCTTATCTAAAAAAAAAAAAAAAAAAAAAAAAAAAAAAAAAAAAAAAGAAAAAAAAAATCTTGTTTTTTCCTCTTTTTTTCCAGTTCCAGTTTCAGAGTTGCTGCTTGGTGGTTGGGGTTTGTGTGGTTGTGTGTACTGTTTCGTCTTTATTTGGGGGAGGAGGAATTTTTGCTGTACCCAGTGGAGTGGGAAGCATTGAGCTGCCTTTTGTCCAGTTTTGTGAGGGTTTCCCCAGTAAACTAGTAGTTTATTGTCGCTTGGGCCAGTTTTCTAGCTTTCAGCCCCTGGTATAAAAAGCTGTGAACGCCGCTAGCTAATTTAGGAGGAGCAGGAGCTGTTGCTGGGGCGAGGCAGCGCGGCAGGCAAGGGTTTAAAATTCGAACTACACCTAAAGTCCTTCCAAATTTTTTTCCCTTAAACCTTCCTCGAACTATACTACTGATCTCTAATACTTTATCCTAGAACTAAAAGATCATCTCCACTTGATGATGCCAATACAGAGAGACAGATGATCAGCTTTAACAATTGGCTTAAACACTGGTGTCATTCAAGGGGGATCAGTATCTGTCTGCCTGGGATGACATGCTGGACAAGCAAAGACCCTGAACTTCATATAAGAGGGTATTGGAGAATGAATGAATGAATGAATGAATGAATGAATGAATGAATGAATGAATGAATCCTCTCCCCATTAGTCTTCCATTTCTTCAATTTACAGACTCCATATTCCTGGGTCTTGTCAATTGCAAGCTCCATTTACCAGAACTTGACTACTTTCTGCTTACTAAAAATGTACACTACTCTGCAGTCAACTGACATCCCTTAAATTTTATTGCAATTTTATGTTATTTTACTGTATTCAGTTACTAAATGGGTAAGATTCAATTTGACACAGCTGCTTCTATTTAAGGGCAATTGTAAAACCCATTGTGTGGATCTGTTTCATTTCCTCCCCTTATTTCTGTTAAAAACACAATTAAAATGTTTTGTTTTTAATTTTTCCTCTCCATTTGTCTCAAAAGTTCTGCTCTCTCTTTATTTATTGTGTTGGTATGATCACAGAGAGGCAATATCCATCCCAAGAACTTTCACTTCAAGTGACACTATGGTTGACAATTCATGAAACAACAGCTAAGAACAAAATAGGATAGGATAGGATCGGATAGGATTCTACAGCTACGTGCACAGTATTTTTAACGTGCACTGTGGAAAACATGTGCGCGCTCGCACACACACACACACACACACACACACACACACACACACACACACACACACACCACACCACACACAAAACAGTCATTGGCCGAGCAATAGACATCAAAAACTGCACAGTTACAACTAATCACATTTAACTTATACACCTGGGCATGTAAAATGCCACAATTAGTGCATTTTGCAAACACAGATGCAATGGTATTAATCCAAAATTTTAACTCTTGACAGATCTGTACCTACCAAATTGTTCACTCTTACACTCATAGCCAGCATTAGGCAGAGGCCAACTAGGCAGCTGCCTAGGGAGCCACTCTAGCAGGGTATTTATTTGGTGTGGGTAGACCAGGATGGAGGCATCAGGTGGTTGTGGTGTGGGGGCGTGGAGCCCCTTTGCCTAGGGCACCAGTTGACCTAAGGCCGCTCCTGCAGTTACACTGGGAAATATGTGCTATGCAACAAGAAAGATGGGTCAACACATTAATTCCACATAACCCAGCCCGCAGTATCCTATTTCTGTCAAAAACAAGCAGAAGGTAGGATGACTTCTCTGTGCTTCAATGGACACATAGTGTTGAATGAATTATGGCAAGCTACCCCACAAATAGAGATGAGAAAGTAACAGGTATAAAAAGCAGGAACATTCCCCAGTGTCCATGTAATTCCAGGCATCTCTGCTTCACTAACAGTGTGCCAGAGGAACAAAAGAGGCAATCACTGACACCAAAAGTGATATCATCCATATTGTGGTCTTCAGTTTTTCTTATGAGGCTTAAGGCAAGCAAGCCAGTCAGAGAAATTTGCTGTTTTAACTTTTGTTGAGCTGTTGTTTGTCAGACTTCAGGTGGATAACATCAAGACTGTTGCCAGTCAAGCCTATGCAACAAAGACAGCTAACTAACACTACAGAACCCAACAGCACAAAAAAATGCATATGCATATAAGAAAATCTCCTTATGTCCACACAGATTTTCATCTAGTGCTGTAGTTTTCTCCCACTATCCCAAAATACCATAGGTAAACAGGCAATCCTCCAACTGCCCATAGCTGTGTATGTCATGCATGAGTGAGTAAACGTGTGTGTTTGCATGCACATATGTGCATGTGAAGGTGTGTTTAAGTATCATATGGCCGATATCCTGTACAGCATTAATTTCTCAGTCTTGGGCCTACTGAGTGCAAGGATAGGCTCCAGCTCCCTAGCAAATAGAATAAAGTAGGTATCAGAGAATGAATACAACAGAATTAATTTCAGTACTTTTCAAGCCCTTGAGCTCTGTTTCTCTAGTAAATACAGCACAACAATAAATTTCTCCAGCAGTCATTCATTTAACAGCTAAAGCCCACGCTGCATGTGAAAAAATAATAACCTTCATAATCTTGCAATTATTTAGTAGTTATCAGTAAACCTGCATTATGAGGGTGCATATTAACCTGCCTCACATAGACACACAGAAATTACCAGTAATCCCATAAACTATTGGCGGGGCTGAACATCCTACTTGAGGCCTTAGTCACTCATACTTTTGGGATCCAATATGCATCACCATTAAACTTTTAAATGAAGAAAAAGGTAAGTCTGCCTTTTCAGTCTTATTTTGTCCCTTGAAGCTTTTTAACAGCAGCAAGAAAGCTAACAATTCCTAATTTTGTAAAATATAAAAAAACAGTATGTGGGGCCCAAGGCATTTCCCATGTGAGACACACAGAGACAGAGAAGAAAGACACACACACACACAGACACACACACACACACACACACACACACACACACACACACACGCACACACACGCACACATGCACGCACACACGCACACACGCATGCATGCATGCACACACACACACGCGCACACATGCACAGTCACACAAATAGAAACAGTGAGGTGTTTCTATTCACTACAAATGGATCTGCTTGGATACTTCCCACTGCAGCATAGCAACAGGACTTTAAGTCATCGTAGTGCAATGAGGAGTGGATCATGTCCATTATAAGCCCTCTGTGGACAAGCCCAGGGCTGCACAACACTGTAAGAAATAACTGATCATATCTTTGTTTCTGTTTTAATAAAATAAAATGGGAGACAGCAAAAACAGAATGAATGATGATAACAGAAGACAATATACTCAGTCTTGAAAAAAATCACAGAAATAGTAAATCAAACAGTACTACTTCTTTTAGATAATAGCACAGCTAGTCTCCATTTAGATGAACAGTATGAGGGACAGTATGTGCTTTGAGAATAATGTGCCGGATTCACGAAGGCTTGCATGGAGTCTAAGAGTAGAATAAGACTCCATGCAGCCAACATGTCCGCTGAGCGATCCAGGAACAGCCGGTAGGGGCTCGCAACTGAGCTCTCCAAACTAGCCCTACACGGACAGGGCTTGGATATGCAAATTACCTCAATTGCAGGCGAAAGCTATGCAAAAGAGGTAAATTTGCGATCCAGGAAACCTGAACCTGTCCGAGTAGGAGTAGTGTTATTTGCAGAAATGTATTCAGTTGATAATTGAGTACGGTTCTGCAAATAGCAAAACGGAGCCGTGACAGCTGCAAAAAAAGCATGCATTTACAGGAGGAAGCACGCCAATGGCCAAAAATACGGCCATTGGCAATGAGAAGTGATGCAAAATAGAAATAAAATAACTTTTTTGTTTTCATCCCGATCTCCGGGGTTTAACCGTAGAGCAGCACCGCTCAAACGCGCTGCGCCCCAAAAAACAGAAAATTAATAATGAAGAACCACAAATGTGGATTTTATAGCTAAAATGAATTTACAATGCAAGTGAATGGCAGGCTGAAGACAACATGGCCACTGAATAGAGGTTGCTAAGGGGGTAAGCTCAGTCTAAGAGATGTAACCAAGCATTAGTAGGCAATCCTATGCAAATGAGAGTTAGGATAGTGAATTGCAAGTTTACATAGGAAATGAGCACAGTCAGAGAAGTGTAGGAGTAGGATAAGGGGAGTAACAGAGTAGAAGATAGGTGACATCACGAGGGGGGGTATGTATGAAAGGAGTGAAGCTCATTGGAGCAAAGTGTCATGTGTCAGCTGACAATTACATATTATTGAAAGAGGTGTGTCAACAGGTAGGCTAGGTAAAGTCTAGAAATGGAAGGTGTATGCCATGGATAACACCAAAGTTTCTTGCTGAGCATGCATGCGTGTGTGTGCGTGCCAGTAAACCTGAGTAAGACAGTGTGCGCGTGTGTTAGCATGTGTGCGCGTGTAAGCTTGAGTAAGCATATGTAAAGCTGTGTAAACAGTTGTAAGCATGTTTGTGCCGGTGTGCATGCATTTTAACAAGAATAAGTGAGTTTTAGTCCGTGTAAGCATGTGTGCGCACATGTGAGCTGCTGTGCGTGTGTTTGCGCTTGTGTGCACGGCGCTCCCCCCTCAGGAAACAGAAAGAAAAAAGGAAGCACACCAAACAGTAGGGAAGTTACCAGGGAGTACTAGCAGAGCTAGCAGGTGAAAACAATCAGAATCAGGTAATTACCCAGGCAGAACACTAGCCCAGCCCAGCACTTAAAACACTGCAAACAACAGTCAATTATGTTTCTCTCAAGAGACTCTGCAACACTGCAGTAAGCTAATAGAAGTGAAAACTGAAAAGGCTGTACTGAGACAAAAAATGTTAGGAGCTGCCATTTCTGTTATAAGGCGATGCATGCAACATGCTGAGGGTGGTGATAATGCAAATGCTGCTGGACAACCCACAGTGAGGAGACGGAGAAGAGTGTACAGGCTGAGGGTAACCTACCAGGGGCTACAAGAGCTGGAGATAGTGGAGCGCTATAGAGTGGACAGAGACCTCTTGCAGCAAATTGTTGAGCTGTGCAGGCCACGCCTCACACACAGAACCAACAGAGGGGAACCCATCCCAGTGGAAACTAAGATATGTGTTGGCCTAAGAATAGTAGCAACAGGTACCTTCCAGAGACCAACTGGTGATATGATGGGAATATCACAGGCATCAGCATCCAGGGTACTGCACCAGTTCCTGGATGCCATGTCAGCACATGTCGGTGATCATGTATACTTCCCCAATTCCCATGAGGTATTGTCCAGCAATATGCGTCTCTTCCAGCAAATAGTGGAATACCCTGAGATAGTGGGTGCAATAGACTGCACGCACATAATGCATCAAAGCACCAGCCGGTGAGCAGGGTAGGGTCTACTTCAACCGCAAGGGCTTCCCCTCCATCAACTGCCAGGTCATGTGTGATGCCCAGGGCATAATACTGAATGTGTGTGCTGGCTGCCCTGGAAGCTACCATGATTCCCATATCTGGCATCTGATGCAACTGTACCAGACATTTGCCAATGGGGACATCCCACATGGACACCTAGTGGGGGATGCTGGCTATGCACTGGAGCTGTGGCTGATGACACCCATCAGAAACGCACACACACCTGAACAGGAACGCCATAATGAGGCACATGCACAAACACAAAATGTAATCGAGCATGTGTTTGGGCTGCTCAAGTCATGGTTCCGGTGCCTGGACACATCTGCTGGAGCCTTGCAGTACTCACCAACTACATGTACCCAAATTGTCATGGTATGTGCTATACTACATAATATGATCTTGCGAAAACAGCTGCAGCAGGACCAGCATAGGCCCGGGCCAAACAGCCCCCCCACAATTGCCAAGGCCATCACAGGCAGAGCGTGACTCAGAGGAGGAACAACCTGAGCCTGCCCCATTAGGCAGAAGGAGGCGTGCCCAGTATGCTTTGGCCTTGGCAAAGAGGCAATGCATAGCACATACACTGGCTCAGTAGGAACTCTGGACATGATACCTCTCTCTGACCCACACATATAGTAAAAGGGATGCCTACATTGACACTACCTGCTTTCAAACATGTATAGGGAGTGTAGTATGTGCATCTGACATAGGCAGCCCTGCATCAACACCTGAGGCATGACTGCCATGTGTTAAGCAATATAAATCAGTGCTAAACAGCATTTACCATCATGTAGTATATGTAAACAAAATCGCACACACCAACTAGTACAAATGTGGTCAATGTTGAGCAATATTGGCCAACGTCCAGCAATGATGGTTAATAGTGAGCAATGTTGGACAAGCTGGGTCTATGTAGGGCATAGCTGAACAAAAGCCAACATGCTCATAGTTGCTCTACTGGCCCTTAAGCAGTCTGGTCTGCTCAGTATGAAAATATAAGCAGTGATGGGCCTTGAACCCAGGATACTGTGCACTATAGTCATAGTACTGAACCACTAAACCATGACAGTATTGCAGTGGTTAACCTGTATGAAGAAATGTTGATAAGTCTATGCAAAGTATTCCATGGAAACCCTGCAGGCACAGCATAATCCCTGCTGAGTTATGACACAAAGGTGAGTCCTGCAGTAAGAATAGAATCTGACTTTCAACACACACAGTAGAAATGTTAATATTGGACATGTACACATACATCAACAAATGTAGTGGACCTCAGACAGCAACATGCTGAAATGTCACACTGGGCGTATTCCATGGAAACCCTGCAGGCACAGCATAATCCCTGCCGAGTTATGACACAAAGGTGAGTCCTGCAGTAAGAATAGAATCTGACTTTCAACACACACAGTAGAAATGTTAATATTGGACATGTACACATACATCAACAAATGTAGTGGACCTCAGACAGCAACATGTTGAAAGGTCACACTGGGCATGCTCACACACCTGAATACATGAGACAAATGTCAGGCAACAGAACACTGACAGTCTGAACTGGGCATGCTCACACACTTAGGCCATGTTGGAGTACAGCAGTGGGCCACAAGTATCAGGCAGTTGCATGTGTTAACCCAGGAACCTCTCACTATCCAGCAATCTGCCCTGTGCACACACTTATATGACAACAGACACGTATATAATATAGTGGAACCCTGTCATAATCAAATATGTTCTGCAGATACCTAAGCGGTTCATAGAAAGTGGGAAAGCAAAGATGATAAAAACCTGCAAACAGTATCAGCAATAAACATTGTGTATCATGAACATTATCATAGGTTCAGAGGTTGATACTAGGCTATCTGCCCTAGGGCATGTACAAGCATATAGCCAGAGTGTATTTGGCTGCTGCAACCCAGTCAAATCAGAACACTGTGCCCATGAATAGTAGGTCACACAAGATAGCCCATTTACAGTTAGTGTATTGTGTCTCTGTCTTGCAGGGACCCAGAAGATATCCCATGGGTGCACATACGATCACCCATCCACTTGTCAAGATGTCACCTGTAGGTGGTCAGTAGGTGGCTCTGCTTATGCAAAACTGGGACTAAATTCTACAGTGAGTGGAGCCTTTCGGATAATAATCTGTCCCCCCAGCATGTCCTATTAACATCTGTGCTGAGGTATATGCCCCTGGAGTGTGTAGCTCCAAGGGAGTTGGATATCCTGAGGTGGAGCATGTCCATTAATTCTGGGACAGATATTGCCTTAAACTACAGCCACACAACACATCCGTGTAGGAGGTAATTGACTGAGTAGAGCTAGAGTTACTGTATCTGAACTGTGAAGGGCATCCGTGTGACTCCCTACATCTGCTTGATGAGTAACATTTGTGGCCATTACAGTTGCTGCAGGTGTCAGGTAAGGTACATCCCAAATGTGGCATAGTAACCAAGCATGGTTGTGATGAGTATAGGGGCACTATGACCACACATGATCAACATGTGAAACCATGTGGGATATGGTGGGCTATGTAGAAGTACTGTCTAACCACTTTGGCAATGTGATTGTCAAAGGCGAGAGTACGAACAGGTCGTGTCCCCAAACCCGTAACAACTACTACCGTATGTAATGGATTACTACCTATGTGGTAATATGTGGGCATGTTGTCATTCTCAAAGGGGATGACTATGCAACTAATGGCATGTAGCCATAGGCCATGGCTCAGGCACCAGTCATCCTATCTTTGAGAGACCCTGTATGAGTATGCATGTGCCAGCTGGAGAGTTGATTATGGCACCCAGTTTGCAGTCATTTGCGAACATGGGCAGCCATATCCCTCCTGTGATAGCCTGTACGTCACACAAATATATACTGAACAAGAGAGGTCCCGGGACTGAGCCTTGTGGGATGACATGTGTAACTGATGTATAGTCAGACATGGCACCTGCAACACTGAGCATGTGGGTGCTATCCCTGATCCAGGTAGCAATCCATCGTGTGAGATATGTGTCGATATTGATGCTGGTGAGCCTATGCATAATGGTCATGTGGGGTATTGTCTTGAAGGCTTGTGCAAGGTCCAAGCAGGCTGTATGGACAACCGTCCCAACACTGATGGACCTGGTAACTGTTTAAAGAATACAAACAGGTCCAACAGGCAAGATCTGTCCACAACAATGCTGTAATGTGTAGGACCCAGTGTCTGTAGGTTTCCCATGTCTATGTGCATGAGTCCCATTACAATACGCTCCATAGCTTTGCAGAACAGGCTAGTTAGCCTTATAGGCCGATATTGTCTGTGGTCTGTTATGGCAGTATTCAGTGGAGTGGGACCACTATCGCTGTATGCCATTCCGTGGGTACAAATCCTGCAGTAACCCTGATTTCGAACAGTGACGTAATGTGAGGGTTACGTCTGTCATGAAGGCCATGTACGACACAAGCCGGGACACTGTCTGGTCCCATTGATGCTGTGTTGTCCGCTGTGGGGAGGGCAGCACTTACCTGTTTATTCGTGATGTCAGGGAGGTTACACTCTGTTGGGATGGACAGTACCTCCTTAGGGGGGATGGGGGGAGACATCTGCACTGAACCTGTATGCCAGGATGTTGGCAATGTCTTTGGGTTCAGGGTATGTTCAGTCAGTATGCAGTAACACACAGCATATCAGTGAATGTCCAGCCAGGTACCTGAATTAACTGAAGAAGGCCTTGTGAGTGTCCGATGTGTCTGGTGCAATTTTCCGTTAGAAGCGGGCCTGACATAAATACACGAGTGATTGTAGTTGTCTGCTGGTACAGATCACAGATGCCTTCCCTGTCTGGGATTGTGCTCCGTCATGTAGTAGCTTCCTCCTTTTGTTGTATAGCGTATCAATGGCCGGGGTACACCAGACAGGTCCCCTGCCATTGGAGGAGTGAGTCCAGGTGTTATTTTGGATAGCACAATCCATGCAGTCCACTAGGTGTCCATAGAATGTGTATGTAAAGAATTCAGCAGTCTGAGCCATACTTACCACTGACTCAGGGTCTCTGAAGGATACCACCGTGGTATGGAGAAGTGTGACGTTTGCTTTTGGGAAGTTCACCAAGATTACCCAGGATGGGTGTGGGGACGGGATATGGATGTCCAGTGAGATAAAGTATGTTCTGTCCTTACCAATGAGGGGTAAATCGCAGGTGTGGAACATAGAGTCCCCGTGTTGGTGATGATCATGTCCAATATGTTGTCCCCTCTTGTGGGTGTGGTGACCGGTTGTGCCATAGCATATGAGTTTACAAATTGTAGCAACTGTTGGACAAGGGTGTTGGGGCCTGAGTACTATCCCCAGTCAATGTGTGTGTATTTGACGTCACCCAATATAATGGCGTTTGGGGACACCGTCATATTGTCCAGTGTTCCCCGGAAAGACGGGTGTGGTTGCTGAGTTTGTGAGTGTGGTCTGTAGCAGGCAACAAACCAAAAGGCAGATTTGCACAATGTTAGGTGCATAGGTATGGTCTGTGATGCTTTGTGCAGTGCTACCAACCTGGAGGTATGTGTATCTGTGATGTATATGGATACTCCCCCTATTTGTGTTGGCCATTCCGAGTTATGTGGTCAGAAAGCATGGTATAAAATATAACCTGGTAGTGCTGGTGTGCATGTGGGAGCCTGAACCATGTGTCTGTTAGTGCACAGATATTGCTATTCTCCATACTGAGGAGATTCCTGAGTGTGGTCAATGTGAGGGTAATACATCTGGTGTTGAGTAGCATTACCCTCAGTGTCATGTACTCTGTAATGTCTATGGAGGTGGGTCTGTCTTTTGAGCCCCACTTAAATAAGGCAGTATGGTGGCAGCAAGTGCCTTAGCCAGTATTCAAATGTCCAAGGGTGACAGGTGCAAGCTGTCCATAGGGAAGCTACGTGGCATGTTGAGCATGTCACCCACTGTATCCCCTTTGAATAACACCAATATGTTAGCAAACTGTTAAACGTGATCAGTTTGTTGGTATACTGAGACATCATACTTGGTGAGTGTAAGATGCTAGACAAGGTCAGGGTCATACTGGCCTGGGCTACACGATCAGAGAGTTCCTCTCTGTATCATGTCATGTGGTCCAGAGAGGAACGTCTGAGGTTGTACGCACCAGCATGGACAATGATGGAGCCAGTCCTGGACTTGCTTTGGAGTGACCTGAGTGCATGTGTTATGTGGCGGATCCTGGCACCTGAGAGACAGCTCAAAGTGACTATTCCCTTGTTTGGCCTGGTGAGTGGGACGTCAGTGTGTCTGACATTAAGTGTCACCTATTATAAGTGTATAAGGTGTGTTGTTTAGCCCGAAGGGCAGTGACTGTGTGGCACACTGACATTGTGAACTATGTGATATGTGGGTATTGTAGTTGGGTAGCAGTTGTTTGTGTGTCTGGTTTGGAGGTCTCTGCTGCTTAGGCAGAGTGTATGTACAGCCTCCAAGTATGTGTATGTGTGATACTGTGGTTTGATTGCTGTCGCTATCGGTGTATGTGAGACTGATATGTGGTGTGTGTGGTCACCTTCACCACCTGATAGACCATGCCAGTCAAGGGTCGAGAGAGCTCAACCTCCTGTATGTCAATATTGTTGCATCTCTCACATATATCTGAGTGTGTTGGGAGGAGGAGAGGGTTGTCTGTGTACATGAGGCAGATGTGACATTGTGTCATAACCACAATATTCACTAGCTGGACTGGAGAGTACACACGAATCCAAACCCTGGACATGCCAGTATATTATGATGACATACTCTGTAGCCTGATCACAAAGGATCAGTAGGGTGTTAAGTGTGTAAAAGAGTACAACTGGGATTAGTGCTCAGGTTTGTTGGTGTTTTGTAAAGAGTAGCTGAGAAGGAGTCCAGACTGAGAATCATGACATGTCCTTCAGCTATGTCATAAATAGTAATGTACACATATATGTCCTGTGTCAGGGCCAACTGTACCTTACTGACAATGCCGACATCCTGTCAGACAGGCCCACACATACATACCCATCTCACACTGACGATAGTCCCTGACATCATACCAGGAGATATCATGTGTAGAATGGCTGACCAGCTCCCCCCAAAGCCAAAAGTATGGCAGCAATTGGATTACAATGTTTCCCAATATGTGTCATGCATGCACTACAGAACAAACAGACCCTGCTCCTGAACAGTCTGTTGAGCCTCACCCACTCCACAGGGTCTGGAACCGTCGAATGTGTTACAGCAACATATGGCAGTCACTACAAGTGTGGGTGCACAACACACCATGGGAAGTATAGTCCATTAAGCCTATAAAGTCTGATCTGCAAGGCCATGGAGTGCATCATGGCTGAAGTCATAAACAGAGCTATTGGAAGCTGACAAACACACAACCCTACCAACTGTGGTATGTTCATGTGCAGATTATGGTTCCCAAACATGCTACACTGTTTGCAAGGCAGCCACCCAGGACATACATCACTTAACAGAGCTACACATGTCCCACATAGACTTTGCTTAGCTCTTCATCAACATCTCAGACACATGTCGTATCCACAAAACCAACAATCTGTGCATAGATATGTGTTGACATATGAAGGGATGTCAATCTGTCCACAGATAGATCACACAAGGTGCGACTCAAAGGGTCCTGTTCAAGCTGTTGTTACCTGCTGACCCACATGGATCATTCCTGGGATTGCATAAAGAAAGTGCACACACATTTCCATGTCCAGTCTAATGATGTCAGCATCCTACAAATATACCAGGAGAACAAAAGCCACCCAGTAAAGCATATAGCGCGCCGTGTTAATGCATATCTCTCTACTATCATAACATAGTTAGGTAGGGGTTTGAATCCTGCAAGTGCTGACAGTGTGTGCTAGTGTGGGGGGGGGGGTATATGTGTGATTTCCTTTGAGAGGAGTAGCCTTTTAGGAGACTGGGAAAACACATTAAAAGAGGCACATCCCTCTTTGGAAAGTCTGATGATGTCAGCATCCTACAAATATATCAGATGAACAGAAACCCCCCAGTAAAGCATATAGTGTGCTATGTTAATGCGTATCTCTCTAGTATCATAACATAGTTAGATAGGGGTTTGAATCCTGCAAATGCTGACAGTGTGTGTTAGTGTGGGGGGTGTGTGTATATGTGTGTGATTTCCTTTGGGGGTGTATATGCGTGATTTCCTTTGAGAGGAGTAGCCTTTTAGGAGACTGGGAAAACACATTAAAAAAGGCACATCCCTCTTTGGAAAGTCTGATGATGTCAGCATCCTACAAATATATCAGGTGAACAGAAACCACCCAGTAAACCATATAGCACACTGTGTTAATGCTTATCTCTCTAGTATCATAACATAGTTAGGTAGGGGTTTGAATCCTGCAAGTGCTGACAGTGTGTGTTAGTGTGGGGGTGTGGGGGTGTATGATTTTCTTTGGGGGTGTATATGCGTCATTTCCTTTGAGAGGAGTAGCCATTTAGGAGACTGGGAAAACACATTAAAAGAGGCACATCCCTTTTTTGAAAGTCTGATGATATCAGCATCCTACAAATATATCAGGTGAAAAGAAACCACCCACTAAAGCATATAGCACGCTGTGTTAATGCATATCTCTTTAGTATCATAACATAGTTAGGTAGGGGTTTGAATCCTGCAAGTGCTGTTAGTGTGGGGGGTGTGTGTATATGTGTGTGATTTCCTTTGGGGGTGTATATGCATGATTTCTTTTGAGAGGAGTAGCCTTTTAGGAGACTGGGAAAACACATTAAAAAAGGCACATCCCTCTTTTGAAAGTCTGATGATGTCAGCATCCTACAAATATATCAGGTGAACAAAAACCACCCAGTAAACCATATAGCACGCTGTGTTAATGCTTATCTCTCTAGTATCATAACATAGTTAGGTAGGGGTTTGAATCCTGCAAGTGCTGACTGTGTGTGTTAGTGTGGGGGTGTGTGTGTGTGTATGTGTGTGATTTTCTTTGGGGGTGTATATGCGTGATTTCCTTTGAGAGGAGTAGCCTTTTAGGAGACCGGGAAAACACATTAAAAGAGGCACATCCCTCTTTGGAAAGTTTGATGATATCAGCATCCTACAAATATATCAGGTGAACAGAAACCACCGACTAAAGCATATAGCACGCTGTGTTAATGCATATCTCTTTAGTATCATAACATAGTTAGGTAGGGGTTTGAATCCTGCAAGTGCTGTTAGTGTGGGGGGGGTGTATGTGTGTGATTTCCTTTGGGGTTGTATATGCGTGATTTCCTTTGAGAGGAGAAGCCTTTTAGGAGACTGAGAAAACACATTAAAAGAGGCACATCCCTCTTTGGAAAGTCTGATGATGTCAGCATCCTACAAATATATCAGATGAACAGAAACCACCCAGTAAAGCATATAGTGCGCTATGTTAATGCGTATCTCTCTAGTATCATAACATAGTTAGATAGGGGTTTGAATCCTGCAAGTGCTGACAGTGTGTGTTAGTGTGGGGGGTGTGTGTATATGTGTGTGATTTCCTTTGGGGGTGTATATGTGTAATTTCCTTTGAGAGGAGTAGCCTTTTAGGAGACTGGGAAAACACATTAAAAGAGGCACATCCCTCTTTGGAAAGTCTGATGATGTCAGCATCCTACAAATATATCAGATGAACAAAAACCACCCAGTAAAGCATATAGTGCGCTATGTTAATGCGTATCTCTCTAGTATCATAACATAGTTAGATAGGGGTTTGAATCCTGCAAGTGCTGACTGTGTGTGTTAGTGTGGGTGTGTGTGTATGTGTGTGATTTTCTTTGGGGGTGTATATGCGTGATTTCCTTTGAGAGGAGTAGCCTTTTAGGAGACTGGGAAAACACATTAAAAGAAGCACATCCCTCTTTGGAAAGTCTGATGATGTCAGCATCCTACAAATATATCAGGTGAACAGAAACCACCCAGTAAATCATATAGCATGCTGTGTTAATGCGTATCTCTCTTGAATCATAACATAGTTAGGTAGGGGTTTGAATCCTGCAAGTGCTGACAGTGTGTGTTATTGTGGGTGTGTGTGTGTGTGTATGTGTGTGATTTCCTTTGGGGGTGTATATGCGTGATTTTCTTTGAGAGGAGTAGCCTTTTAGGAGACTGGGAAAACACATTAAAAGAGGCACATCCCTCTTTGGAAAGTCTGATGATGTCAGCATCCTACAAATATATCAGGTGAACAGAAGCCACCCAGTAAAGCATATAGCGAGCTGTGTTAATGCGTATCTCTCTAGTATCATAACATAGTTAGGTATGGGTTTGAATCCTGCAAGTGCTGATAGTGTGGGGGGATGTGTGTGATTTCCTTTGGGGGTGTATATGCATGATTTCCTTTGAGAGGAGTAGCCTTTTAGGAGACTGGAAAAACACATTAAAAGAGGCACATCCCTCTTTGGAAAGTCTGATGATGTCAGCATCCTACAAATATATCAGGTGAACAGAAACCACCCAGTAAAGCATATAGCGCGCTGTGTTAATGCGTATCTCTCTAGTATCATAACATAGTTAGGTAGGGGTTTGAATCCTGCAAGTGCTGACAGTGTGTGTTAGTGTGGGGGATGTGTGCGATTTCCTTTGGAGGTGTATATGCATGATTTCCTTTGAGAGGAGTAGCCTTTTAGGAGACTGGGAAAACACATAAAAAGAGGCACATCCCTCTTTGGAAAGTCTGATGATGTCAGCATCCTACAAATATATCCGGTGAACATATAGCGCACTGTGTTAATGCGTATCTCTCTAGTATCATAACATAGTTAGGTAGGGGTTTGAATCCTGCAAGCACTGACAGTGTGTGTTAGTGTGGGGGGATATGTGTGTGATTTCCTTTGGGGGTGTATATGCGTGATTTCCCTTGAGAGAAGTAGCCTTTTAGGAGACTGGGAAAACACATTAAAAGAGGCACATCCCTCTTTGGAAAGTCTGATGATGTCAGCACCCTACAAATATATCAGGTGAACAGAAACCACCCAGTAAAGCATATAGTGCACTGTGTTAATGTGTATCTCTCTAGCATCATAACATAGTTAGGTAGGGGTTTGAATCCTGCAAGTGCTGACAGTGTGTGTTAGTGTGGGGGGGGTGTGTATGTGTGTGATTTCCTTTGGGGGTGTATATGCGTGATTTCCTTTGAGAGGAGTAGCCTTTTAGGAGACTGGGAAAACACATTAAAAGAGGCACATCCCTCTTTGGAAAGTCTGATGATGTCAGCACCCTACAAATATATCAGGTGAACAGAAACCACCCAGTAAAGCATATAGCACGCTGTGTTAATTCGTATCTCTCTAGTATCATAACCTAGTTAGGTAGGGGTTTGAATCCTGCAAATGCTGACAGTGTGTGTTAGTATGGCGGGGTGTGTGTGTGATTTCCTTTGGGGGTGTATATGCATGATTTCCTTTGAGAGGAGTAGCCTTTTAGGAGACTGGGAAAACACATTAAAAGAGGCACATCCCTCTTTGGAAAGTCTGATGATGTCAGCATCCTACAAATATATCAGGTGAACAGAAACCACCCAGTAAAGCATATAGCACGCTGTGTTAATGCGTATCTCTCTAGTATCATAACATAGTTAGGTAGGGGTTTGAATCATGCAAGTGTTAACAGTGTGTGTTAGTGTGGGGGGGTTGTGTGTATGTGTGTGATTTCCTTTGGGGGTGTATATGCTGATTTCCTTTGAGAGGAGTAGCCTTTTAGGAGACTGGGAAAACACATTAAAAGAGACACATCCCTCTTTGGAAAGTCTGATGATGTCAGCATCCTACAAATATATCAGGTGAACAGAAACCACCCAGTAAAGCATATAGCGTGCTGTGTTAATGCGTATCTCTCTAGTATCATAGCATAGTTAAGTAGGGGTTTGAATCCTACAAATGCTGATGGTGTGTGTGTGTGATTTCCTTTGGGGGTGTATATGCGTGATTTCCTTTGAGAGGAGTAGCCTTTTAGGAGACTGGGAAAACACATTAAAAGAGGCACATCCCTCTTTGGAAAGTCTGATGATGTCAGCATCCTACAAATATATCAGGTGAACAGAAACCACCCAGTAAAGCATATAGCACACTGTGTTAATGCGTATCTCTCTAGTATCATAACATAGTTAGGTAGGGGTTTGAATCATGCAAGTGCTGACAGTGTGTGTTAGTGTGGGGGGGTGTGTGTGCATGTGTGTGATTTCCTTTGAGAGGAGTAGCCTTTTAGGAGACTGGGAAAACACATTAAAAGAGACACATCCCTCTTTGGAAAGTCTGATGATGTCAGCATCCTACAAATGTATCAGGTGAAGAGAAACCACCCAGTAAAGCATATAGCGCACTGTGTTAATGCGTATCTCTCTAGTATCATAACATAGTTAGGTAGGGGTTTGAATCCTACACATTCTGACAGTGTGTGTTAGTGTGGGGGGATGTGTGTGTATGTGTGTGATTTCCTTTGGGGGTGTATATGCGTGATTTCCTTTGAGAGGAGTAGCCTTTTAGGAGACTGGGAAAACAGATTAAAAGAGGCACATCCCTCTTTGGAAAGTCTGATGATGTCAGCATCCTACAAATATATCAGGTGAACAGAAACCACCCAGTAAAGCATATAGCATGCTGTGCTAATGCGTATCTCTCTAGTATCATAACATAGTTAGGTAGGGGTTTGAATCCTGCAAGTGCTGACAGTGTGTGTTGGTGTGTGGGGGTGTGTGTGTATGTGTGTGATTTCCTTTGGGGGTGTATATGCGTGATTTCCTTTGAGAGAAGTAGCCTTTTAGGAGACTGGGAAAACATATTAAAAGAGGCACATCCCTCTTTGGAAAGTCTGATGATGTCATTATCCTACAAATATATCAGGTGAACAGAAACTGCCCAGTAAAGCATATAGCACGCTGTGTTAATGCGTATCTCTCTAGTATCATAACATAGTTAGGTAGGGGTTTGAATCCTGCAAGTGCTGACAGTGTGTGTTAGTGTGGGGGTGTGTGTGTATGTGTGTGATTTCCTTTGAGAGGAGTAGCCTTTTAGGAGACTGGGAAAACACATTAAAAGAGGCACATCCCTCTTTGGAAAGTATGATGATGTCAGCATCCTACAAATATATCAGGTGAACAGAAACCACCCAGTAAAGCATATAGCGCGCTGTGTTAATGCGTATCTCTCTAGTATTATAACATAGTTAGGTAGGGGTTTGAATCCTGTAAGTGCTGAGAGTGTGTGTTAGTGTGGCGGGGTGTGTGTTTATGTGTGTGATTTCCTTTGGGGGTGTATATGCGTTATTTCCTTTGAGAGGAGTAGCCTTTTAGGAGACTGGGAAAACACATTAAAAGAGGCACATCCCTCTTTGGAAAGTCTGTTGATGTCAGCATCCTACAAATATATCAGGTGAACAGAAACCACCCAGTAAAGCATATAGCGCGTTGTGTTAATGCGTATCTCTCCAGTATCATAACATAGTTAGGTAGAGATTTGAATCCTGCAAGTGCTGACAGTGTGTGTTAGTGTGGGGGGGTGTGTGTGTATGTGTGTGATTTCCTTTGAGAGGAGTAGCCTTTTAGGAGACTGGGAAAACACATTAAAAGAGGCACATCCCTCTTTGGAAAGTCTGATGATGTCAGCATCCTACAAATATATCAGGTGAACAGAAACCACCCAGTAAAGCATATAGCGCGCTGTGTTAATGTGTATCTCTCTAGTATCATAACATAGTTAGGTAGGGGGTTGAATCCTGCAAGTGCTGACAGTGTGGGGGGGTGTGTATGTGTGTTATTTCCTTTGGGGGTGTATATGCATGATTTCCTTTGAGAGGAGTAGCCTTTTAGGAGACTGGGAAAACACATTAAAAGAGGCACATCCCTCTTTGGAAAGTCCGATGATGTCAGCATCCTACAAATATATCAGGTAAACAGAAACCACCCAGTAAAGCATATAGCGCACTGTGTTAATGCGTATCTCTCTAATATCACAACATAGTTAGGTAGGGGTTTGAATCCTGACAGTGTGGGGGTATGTGTGTGATTTCCTTTGGGGGTGTATATGCGTGATTTCCTTTGAGAGGAGTAGCCTTTTAGGAAACTGGGAAAACACATTAAAAGAGGCACATCCCTCTTTGGAAAGTCTGATGATGTCAGCATCCTACAAATATATCAGGTGAACAGAAAACACCCAGTAAAGCATATAGCCGCTGTGTTAATGCGTATCGCTCTAGTATCATAACATAGTTAGGTAGGGATTTGAATCCTGCAAGTGCTGACAGTGTGTGTTAGTGTGTGGGGGGGGTGTGTGTGTGTGTGATTTCCTTTGAAAGAAGTAGTGTTTTTGGAGACTGGAAAAACACATTAAAAGAGGCACATCCTTCTTTGGAAAGTCTGATGATGTCAGCATCCTACAAATATATCAGGTGAACAGAAACCACCCACTAAAGCATATAGCATGCCATGTTAATGTGTACCTCTCTAGTATCATAACATAGGTAGGTAGAGGTTTGAATCCTGAAAGCACTGACTGTGTGTGTTAGTGTGGGTTGTGTGTGTATGTGTGTGATTTCCTTTGGGGTGTATATGCATGATTTCTTTGAGAGGAGTAGCCTTTAGGAGACTGGAAAAACACATTAAAAGAGGCACATCCCTCTTTGGAAAGTCTGATGATGTCAGCATCCTACAAATATATCAGGTGAACAGAAACCACCCAGTAAAGCATATAGCACGCTGTGTTAATGCGTATCTCTCTAGTATCATAACATAGTTAGGTAGGGGTTTGAATCCTGCAAGTGCTGACAGTGTGTGTTATTGTGGGGGGGGGTGTGTGTATGTGTGTGATTTCCTTTGGGGGTGTATATGCGTGATTTCCTTTGAGAGGAGTAGCCTTTTAGGAGACTGGGAAAACACATTAAAAGAGGCACATCCCTCTTTGGAAAGTCTGATGATGTCAGCATCCTACAAATATATCAGGTGAACAGAAACCACCCAGTAAAGCATATAGCGCACTGTGTTAATGCGTATCTCTCTAGTATCATAACATAGTTAGGTAGGGGTTTGAATCCTGCAAGTGCTGACAGTGTGTGTTAGTGTGGGGGGGTGTGTGTGTATGTGTGTGATTTCCTTTGAGAGGAGTAGCCTTTTAGGAGACTGGGAAAACACATTAAAAGAGGCACATCCCTCTTTGGAAAGTCTGATGATGTCAGCATCCTACAAATATATCAGGTGAACAGAAACCACCCAGTAAAGCATATAGCGCGCTGTGTTAATGCGTATCTCTCTAGTATCATAACATAGTTAGGTAGGGGTTTGAATCCTGCAAGTGCTGACAGTGTGTGTTAGTGTGGGGGATGTGTGTGATTTCCTTTGGGGGTGTATATGCGTGATTTCCTTTGAGAGTAGTAGCCTTTTAGGAGACTGGGAAAACACATTAAAAGAGGCACATCCCTCTTTGGAAAGTCTGATGATGTCAGCATCCTACAAATATATCAGGTGAACAGAAACCACCCAGTAAAGCATATAGCACACTGTGTTAATGCGTATCTCTCTAGTATCATAACATAGTTAGGTAGGGGTTTGAATCCTGCAAGCGCTGACAGTGTGTGTTAGTGTGGGGGGATATGTGTGTGATTTCCTTTGGGGGTGTATATCGTGATTTCCTTTGAGAGGAGTAGCCTTTTAGGAGACTGGGAAAACACATTAAATGAGGCACATCCCTCTTTGGAAAGTCTGATGATGTCAGCATCCTACAAATATATCAGGTGAACAAAAACCACCCAGTAAAGCATATAGCGCTGTGTTAATGTCTATCTCTCTAGTATCATAACATAGTTAGGTAGGGGTTTGAATCCTGCAAGTGCTGACAGTGTGTGTTATTGTGGGGGGGGTGTGTGTATGTGTGTGATTTCCTTTGGGGGTGTATATGCGTGATTTTCTTTGAGAGGAGTAGCCTTTTAGTTAACTGGGAAAACACATTAAAAGAGGCACATCCCTCTTTGGAAAGTCTGATGATGTCAGCATCCTACAAATATATCAGGTGAACAGAAACCACCCAGTAAAGCATATAGCGCACTGTGTTAATGTATCTCTCTAGTATCATAACATAGTTAGGTAGGGGTTTGAATCCTGCAAGTGCTGACAGTGTGTGTTAGTGTGGGGGATGTGTGTGATTTCCTTTGGGGGTGTATATGCATGATTTCCTTTGAGAGGAGTAGCCTTTTAGGAGACTGGGAAAACACATTAAAAGAGGCACATCCCTCTTTGGAAAGTCTGATGATGTCAGCATCCTACAAATATATCAGGAGAACAAACACCACCTTGCAAAGCATATAGTGCGCTGTGTTAATGTGTATCTCTCTAGTAGCATAACATAGTTAGGAAGGGGTTTGAATCCTGCAAACGGTGACAGTGTGGGGTGTGTGTGTATGTGTGTGATTTCCTTTGAGAGGAGTAGCCTTTTAGGAGACTGGAAAAACACATTAAAAGAGGCACATCCCTCTTTGGAAAGTCTGATGATGTCAGCATCCTACAAATATATCAGGTGAACAGAAACCACCCAGTAAAGCATATAGCGCACTGTGTTAATGCGTATCTTTCTAGTATCATAACATAGTTAGGTAGGGGTTTGAATCCTGCAAGTGCTGACAGTGTGTGTTAGTGTGGGGGATGTGTGTGATTTCCTTTGGGGGTGTATATGCGTGATTTCCTTTGAGAGTAGTAGCCTTTTAGGAGACTGGGAAAACACATTAAAAGAGGCACATCCCTCTTTGGAATGTCTGATGATATCAGCATCCTACAAATATATCAGGTGAACAGAAACCACCCAGTAAAGCATATAGTGCTCTGTGTTAATGTGTACTTCTCTAGTATCGTAACATAGTTAGGTAGGGGTTTAAATTCTACAAGCGCTGACAGTGTGTGTGTGTGTGTGTGTATTTTTTGGGGTGTATACGTGATTTCCTTTGAGAGGAGTAGCCTTTAGGAGACTGGGAAAACACATTAAAAGAGGCACATCCCTCTTTGGAAAGTCTGATGATGTCAGCATCCTACAAATATATCAGGTGAAAAGAAACTACCCAATAAAGCATATAGCACGCTGTGTTAATGCGTATCTCTCTAGTATCATAACATAGTTAGGTAGGGGTTTGAATCCTGCAAGCGCTGACAGTGTGTGTGTGTAGTGTATGTGTGTCATTTACTTTGAGAAGAGTAGACTTTTTGGAGACTGGGAAAACACATTAAAAGAGGCACATCCCTCTTTGGAAAGTCTGATGATGTCAGCATCCTACAAATATATCAGGTGAACAGAAACCACCCTGTAAAACATATAGCATGCTGTGTTAATGCGTATCTCTTCAGTATCATAACATAGTTAGGTAGGGGTTTGAATCCTGCAAGTGCTGACAGTGTGTGTTAGTGTGGGGGTGTGTGTGTATGTGTGTGATTTCCTTTGGGGGTGTATATGCGTGATTTCCTTTGAGAGGAGTAGCCGTTTTGGAGACTGGGAAAACACATTAAAAGAGGCACATCCCTCTTTGGAATGTCTGATGATGTCAGCATCCTACAAATATATCAGGTGAACAGAAACCACCCAGTAAAGCATATAGCGCGCTGTGTTAATGCATATCTCTGTAGTATCATAGCATAGTTAGATAGGGGTTTGAATCCTGCAAATGCTGACAGTGTGTGTTAGTGGGGGGTATATGTGTGCGATTTCCTTTGGGGGTGTATATCGTGATTTCCTTTGAGAGTAGTAGCCTTTTAGGAGACTGGGAAAACACATTAAAAGAGGCACATCCCTCTTTGGAAAGTCTGATGATGTCAGCATCCTACAAATATATCAGGTGAACAGAAACCACCCAGTAAAGCATATAGTGTGCTGTGTTAATGCGTATCTCTCTAGTATCATAACATAGTTAGGTAGGGATTTGAATCCTGCAAGTGCTGACAGTGTGTGTTAGTGTGGGGGGTGTGTGTGTATGTGTGTGATTTCCTTTGGGGGTGTATATGCATGATTTCCTTTGAGAGGAGTAGCCTTTTAGGAGACTGGGAAAACACATTAAAAGAGGCACATCCCTCTTTGGAAAGTCTGATGATGTCAGCATCCTACAAATATATCAGGTGAACAGAAACCACCCAGTAAAGCATATAGTGCGCTGTGTTAATGCATTATCTCTAGTATCATAACATAGTTAGGTAGGGTTTGAATCCTGCAAGTGCTGACAGTGTGTGGGGGGGGTGTGTATGTGTGTTATTTCCTTTGGGGATGTATATGCATGATTTCCTTTGAGAGGAGTAGCCTTTTAGGAGACTGGGAAAACACATTAAAAGAGGCACATCCCTCTTTGGAAAGTCTGATGATGTCAGCATCCTACAAATATATCAGGTAAACAGAAACCACCCAGTAAAGCATATAGCGCGCTGTGTTAATGCGTATCTCTCTAGTATCATAACACAGTTAGGTAGGGATTTGAATCCTGCAAGTGCTGACAGTGTGTGTTAGTGTGGGGGGTGTATGTGTGTGATTTCTGTATGGTTGGATTTCCTTTGAGAGGAGTAGCCTTTTAGGAGACTGGGAAAACACATTAAAAGAGGCACATCCCTCTTTGGAAAGTCTGATGATGTCAGCATCCTACAAATATATCAGGTGAACAGAAACCACCCAGTAAAGCATATAGCGCGCTGTGTTAATGCGTATCTCTCTAGTATTATAACATAGTTAGGTAGGGGTTTGAATCCTGTAAGTGCTGACAGTGTGCGTTAGTGTGGGGGGGTGTGTGTGTATGTGTGTGATTTCCTTTGGGGGTGTATATGCATGATTTCCTTTGAGAGGAGTAGCCTTTTTAGGAGACTGGGAAAACACATTACAAGAGGCACATCCCTCTTTGGAAAGTCTGTTGATGTCAGCATCCTACAAATATATCAGGTGAACAGAAACCACCCAGTAAAGCATATAGCGCGCTGTGTTAATGCGTATCTCTCTATTATCATAACATAGTTAGGTAGAGATTTGAATCCTGCAAGTGCTGACAGTGTGTGTTAGTGTGGGGGGGGGGTGTGTATGTGTGTGATTTCCTTTGAGAGGAGTAGCCTTTTAGGAGACTGGGAAAACACATTAAAAGAGGCACATCCCTCTTTGGAAAGTCTGATGATGTCAGCATCCTACAAATATATCAGGTGAACAGAAACCACCCAGTAAAGCATATAGCGCACTGTGTTAATGCGTATCTCTCTAGTATCATAACATAGTTAGGTAGGGGTTTGAATCCTGCAAGCGCTGACAGTGTGTGTTAGTGTGGGGGGATATGTGTGTGATTTCCTTTGGGGGTGTATATGCGTGATTTCCCTTGAGAGAAGTAGCCTTTTAGGAGACTGGGAAAACACATTAAAAGAGGCACATCCCTTTTTGGAAAGTCTGATGATGTCAGCATCCTACAAATATATCAGGTGAACAGAAACCACCCAGTAAAGCATATAGTGCGCTGTGTTAATGTGTATCTCTCTAGTATCATAACATAGTTAGGTAGGGGTTTGAATCCTGCAAGTGCTGACAGTGTGTGTTAGTGTGGGGGGGGGGTGTGTGTATGTGTGTGATTTCCTTTGGGGGTGTATATGCGTGATTTCCTTTGAGAGGAGTAGCCTTTTAGGAGACTGGGAAAACACATTAAAAGAGGCACATCCCTCTTTGGAAAGTCTGATGATGTCAGCACCCTACAAATATATCAGGTGAACAGAAACCACCCAGTAAAGCATATAGCACGCTGTGTTAATTCATATCTCTCTAGTATCATAACTTAGTTAGGTAGGGGTTTGAATCCTGCAAATGCTGACAGTGTGTGTTAGTATGGCGGGGTGTGTGTGTGATATCCTTTGGGGGTGATATGCATGATTTCCTTTGAGAGGAGTAGCCTTTTAGGAGACTGGGAAAACACATTAAAAGAGGCACATCCCTCTTTGGAAAGTCTGATGATGTCAGCATCCTACAAATATATCAGGTGAACAGAAACAACCCAGTAAAGCATATAGCGCGCTGTGTTAATGCGTATCTCTCTAGTATCATAACATAGTTAAGTAGGGGTTTGAATCCTACAAATGCTGATGGTGTGTGTTTGTGATTTCCTTTGGGGGTGTATATGCGTGATTTCCTTTGAGAGGAGTAGCCTTTTAGGAGACTGGGAAAGCACATTAAAAGAGGCACATCCCTCTTTGGAAAGTCTGATGATGTCAGCATCCTACAAATATATCAGGTGAACAGAAACCACCCAGTAAAGCATATAGCGCACTGTGTTAATGTATCTCTCTAGTATCATAACATAGTTAGGTAGGGGTTTGAATCATGCAAGTGCTGACAGTGTGTGTTAGTGTGGGGGGGTGTGTGTGCATGTGTGTGATTTCCTTTGGGGGTGTATATGCGTGATTTCCTTTGAGAGGAGTAGCCTTTTAGGAGACTGGGAAAACACATTAAAAGAGACACATCCCTCTTTGGAAAGTCTGATGATGTCAGCATCCTACAAATATATCAGGTGAAGAGAAACCACCCAGTAAAGCATATAGTGCACTGTGTTAATGCGTATCTCTCTAGTATCATAACATAGTTAGGTAGGGGTTTGAATCCTACACATTCTGACAGTGTGTGTTAGTGTGGGGGGGGGGTGTGTGTGTATGTGTGTGATTTCCTTTGGGGGTGTATATGCGTGATTTCCTTTGAGAGGAGTAGCCTTTTAGGAGACTGGGAAAACACATTAAAAGAGGCACATCCCTCTTTGGAAAGTCTGATGATGTCACATCCTACAAATATATCAGGTGAACAGAAACCACCCAGTAAAGCATATAGCATGCTGTGCTAATGCGTATCTCTCTAGTATCATGACATAGTTAGGTAGGGGTTTGAATCCTGCAAGTGCTGACAGTGTGTGTTGGTGTGGGGGGGGGTGTGTGTATGTGTGATTTCCTTTTGGGGTGTATATGCGTGATTTCCTTTGAGAGGAGTAGCCTTTTAGGAGACTGGGAAAACACAATTAAAGAGGCACATCCCTCTTTGGAAAGTCTGATGATGTCAGCATCCTACAAATATATCAGGTGAACCGAAACCACCCAGTAAAGCATATAGCGCGCTGTGTTAATGCGTATCTCTCTAGTATCATAACATAGGTAGGGGTTTGAATCCTGCAAGTGCTGACAGTGTGTGTTAATGTAGGGGGGGGGTGTATGTGAGTGATTTCCTTTGGGGGTGTATATGCGTGATTTCCTTTGAGAGGAGTAGTCTTTTAGGAGACTGGGAAAACACATTAAAAGAGACACATCCCTCTTTGGAAAGTCTGATTATGTCAGCATCCTACAAATATATCAGGTGAACAGAAACCACCCAGGAAAGCATATAGCGTGCTGTGTTAATGCGTATTTCTCTAGTATCATAACATAGTTAAGTAGGGGTTTGAATCCTACAAATGCTGATAGTGTGGGGGTGTGGGGGTGTGATTTCCTTTGGGGGTGTATATGCGTGATTTCCTTTGAGAGGAGTAGCCTTTTAGGAGACTGGGAAAACACATTAAAAGAGGCACATCCCTCTATGGAAAGTCTGATGATGTCAGCATCGTACAAATATATCAGGTGAACAGAAACCACCCAGTAAAGCATAGAGCGCGCTGTGTTAATGCGTATCTCTCTAGTATCATAATATAATTAGGTAGGGGTTTGAATCCTGCAAGTGCTGACAGTGGGGATGTGTGTGTGATTTCTTGTGGGGATGTATATGCGTGATTTCCTTTGAGAGGAGTAGCCTTTTAGGAGACTGGGAAAACATATTAAAAGAGGCACATCCCTCTTTGGAAAGTCTGATGATGTCAGCATCCTACAAATATATCAGGTGAACAGAAACCGCCCAGTAAAGCATATAGCGCGCTGTGTTAATGCGTATCTCTCTATTGTCATAACATAATTAGGTAGGGGTTTGAATCCTGCAAGTACTGACAGTGTGTGTTAGTGTGGGGGTTGTGTGTGTATGTGTGTGTGATTTCCTTTGGGGGTGTATATGCGTGATTTCCTTTGAGAGGAGTAGCCTTTTAGGAGACTGGGAAAACACATTAAAAGAGGCACATCCCTCTTTGGAAAGTCTGATGATGTCAGCATCCTACAAATATATCAGGTGAACAGAAACCGCCCAGTAAAGCATATAGCACGCTGTGTTAATGCGTATCTCTCTAGTATCATAGCATAGTTAGGTAGGGGTTTGAATCCTGCAAGTGCTGACAGTGTGTGTTAGTGTGGGGGGGGTGTGTATGTGTGTGATTTCCTTTGGGGGTGTATATGCGTGATTTCCTTTGACAGGAGTAGCCTTTTAGGAGACTGGGAAAACACATTAAAAGAAGCACATCCCTCTTTAGAAAGTATGATGATGTCAGCATCCTACAAATATATTAGGTGAACAGAAACCACCCAGTAAAGCATATAGTGCGCTGTGTTAATGCGTATCTCTCTAGTATCATAACATAGTTAGGTAGGGATTTGAATCCTGCAAGTGCTGACAGTGTGTGTTAGTGTGGGGGGTGTGTGTGTATGTGTGTGATTTCTTTTGGGGTGTATATGCATGATTTCCTTTGAGAGGAGTAGCCTTTTAGGAGACTGGGAAAACACATTAAAAGAGGCACATCCCTCTTTGGAAAGTCTGATGATGTCAGCATCCTACAAATATATCAGGTGAACAGAAACCACCCAGTAAAGCATAGAGCGCGCTGTGTTAATGCATATCTCTCTAGTATTATAACATAGTTAGGTAGGGGTTTGAATCCTGTAAGTGCTGACAGTGTGTGTTAGTGTGGCGGGGTGTGTGTATGTGTGAGATTTCCTTTGGGGGTGTATATGCGTTATTTCCTTTGAGAGGAGTAGCCTTTTAGGAGACTGGGAAAACACATTAAAAGAGGCACATCCCTCTTTGGAAAGTCTGTTGATGTCAGCATCCTACAAATATATCAGGTGAACAGAAACCACCCAGTAAAGCATATAGCGCGCTGTGTTAATGCGTATCTCTCTAGTATCATAACATAGTTAGGTAGAGATTTGAATCCTGCAAGTGCTGACAGTGTGTGGGGGGGGGTGTGTATGTGTGTTATTTCCTTTGGGGATGTATATGCATGATTTCCTTTGAGAGGAGTAGCCTTTTAGGAGACTGGGAAAACACATTAAAAGAGGCACATCCCTCTTTGGAAAGTCCGATGATGTCAGCATCCTACAAATATATCAGGTGAACAGAAACCACCCAGTAAAGCATATAGCGCGCTGTGTTAATGCGTATCTCTCTAGTATCATAACATAGTTAGATAGGGGTTAGAATCCTGCAAGTGCTGACAGTGTGTGTTAGTGGGGGGTGTGTGTGTATGTGTGTCCTGGGTGTATATGCGTGATTTCCTTTGAGAGGAGTAGCCTTTTAGGAGACTGGGAAAACACATTAAAAGAGGCACATCCCTCTTTGGAAAGTCTGATGATGTCAGCATCCTACAAATATATCAGGTGAACAGAAACCACCCAGTAAAGCATAGAGCGGCTGTGTTAATGCGTATCTCTCTAGTATTATAACATAGTTAGGTAGGGGTTTGAATCCTGTAAGTGCTGACAGTGTGTGTTAGTGTGGCGGGGTGTGTGTGTATGTGTGTGATTTCCTTTGGGGGTGTATATGCGTTATTTCCTTTGAGAGGAGTAGCCTTTTTAGGAGACTGGGAAAACACATTACAAGAGGCACATCCCTCTTTGGAAAGTCTGTTGATGTCAGCATCCTACAAATATATCAGGTGAACAGAAACCACCCAGTAAAGCATATAGCGCGCTGTGTTAATGCGTATCTCTCTATTATCATAACATAGTTAGGTAGGGATTTGAATCCTGCAAGTGCTGACAGTGTGTGTTAGTGTGGGGGTTGTGTGTGTATGTGTGTGATTTCCTTTGGGGGTGTATATGCATGATTTCTTTTGAGAGGAGTAGCCTTTTAGGAGACTGGGAAAACACATTAAAAGAGGCATATCCCTCTTGGGAAAGTCTGATGATGTCAGCATCCTACAAATATATCAGGTGAACAGAAACCACCCAGTAAATCATATAGCACGCTGTGTTAATGCGTATCTCTCCTGAATCATAACATAGTTAGGTAGGGGTTTGAATCCTGCAAGTGCTGACAGTGTGTGTTATTGTGGGGGGGGTGTGTGTATGTGTGTGATTTCCTTTGAGAGGAGTAGCCTTTTAGTTAACTGGGAAAACACATTAAAAGAGGCACATCCCTCTTTGGAAAGTCTGATGATGTCAGCATCCTACAAATATATCAGGTGAACAGAAACCACCCAGTAAAGCATATAGCGCACTGTGTTAATGCGTATCTCTCTAGTATCATAACATAGTTAGGTAGGGGTTTGAATCCTGTAAGTGCTGACAGTGTGCGTTAGTGTGGGGGGGTGTGTGTGTATGTGTGTGATTTCCTTTGGGGGTGTATATGCGTGATTTCCTTTGAGAAGAGTAGCCTTTTAGGAGACTGGGAAAACACATTAAAAGAGGCACATCCCTCTTTGGAAAGTCTGATGATGTCAGCATCCTACAAATATATCAGGTGAACAGAAGCCACACAGTAAAGCATATAGCGAGCTGTGTTAATGCGTATCTCTCTAGTATCATAACATAGTTAGGTATGGGTTTGAATCCTGCAAGTGCTGATAGTGTGGGGGGATGTGTGTGATTGTGTGTGTATATGCATGATTTCCTTTGAGAGGAGTAGCCTTTTAGGAGACTGGAAAAACACATTAAAAGAGGCACATCCCTCTTTGGAAAGTCTGATGATGTCAGCATCCTACAAATATATCAGGTGAACAGAAACCACCCAGTAAAGCATATAGCGCGCTGTGTTAATGTGTATCTCTCTAGTATCATAACCTAGTTAGGTAGGGGTTTGAATCATGAAAGTGCTGACAGTGTGTGTGTGTGGGGATGTGTGTGATCCTTTTTGGGTGTATATGCGTGATTTCCTTTGAGAGTAGTAGCCTTTTAGGAGACTGGGAAAACACATTAAAAGAGGCACATCCCTCTTTGGAATGTCTGATGATGTCAGCATCCTACACATATATCAGGTGAACAGAAACCACCCAGTAAAGCATATAGCACACTGTGTTAATGCGTAACTCTCTAGTATCATAGCATAGTTAGGTAGAGGTTTGAATCCTGCAAATGGTGTGTGTTAGTGTGGATGTGTGTGTGTGATTTCCCTTGAGAGAAGTAGCCTTTTAGGAGACTGGGAAAACACATTAAAAGAGGCACATCCCTTTTTGGAAAGTCTGATGATGTCAGCATCCTACAAATATATCAGGTGAACAGAAACCACCCAGTAAAGCATATAGCGCTGTGTTAATGTATCTCTCTAGTATCATAACATAGTTAGGTAGGGTTTGAATCCTGCAAGTGCTGACAGTGTGTGTTAGTGTGTGTGTGTATGTGTGTGATTTCCTTGGGGGTGTATATGCGTGATTTCCTTTGAGAGGAGTAGCCTTTAGGAGACTGGGAAAACACATTAAAAGAGGCACATCCCTCTTTGGAAAGTCTGATGATGTCAGCACCCTACAAATATATCAGGTGAACAGAAACCACCCAGTAAAGCATATAGTGCAGCTGTGTTAATGTATCTCTCTAGTATCATAACTTAGTTAGGTAGGGGTTTGAATCCTGCAAATGCTGACAGTGTGTGTTAGTATGTGTGTGTGTGTGTGATATCCTTTGGGGGTGATATGCATGATTTCCTTTGAGAGGAGTAGCCTTTTAGGAGACTGGGAAAACACATTAAAAGAGGCACATCCCTCTTTGGAAAGTCTGATGATGTCAGCATCCTACAAATATATCAGGTGAACAGAAACAACCCAGTAAAGCATATAGCGCTGTGTCGTATCTCTCTAGTATCATAACATAGTTAGGTAGGGGTTTGAATCCTACAAATGCTGACAGTGGTGTGTGTGTGTGATTTCCTTTGGGGGTGTATATGTGATTTCCTTTGAGAGGAGTAGCCTTTTAGGAGACTGGGAAAACACATTAAAAGAGGCACATCCCTCTTTGGAAAGTCTGATGATGTCAGCATCCTACAAATATATCAGGTGAACAGAAACCACCCAGTAAAGCATATAGCATGCTGTGTTAATGCGTATCTCTGTAGTATCATAACATAATTAGGTAGGGGTTTGAATCCTGCAAATGCTGATAGTGAGTGTGTGTGTGTGATTTCCTTTGGGGGTGTATATGCGTGATTTCCTTTGAGAGGAGTAGCCTTTTAGGAGACTGGGAAAACACATTAAAAGAGACACATCCCTCTTTGGAAAGTCTGATGATGTCAGCATCCTACAAATATATCAGGTGAAGAGAAACCACCCAGTAAAGCATATAGTGCACTGTGTTAATGCGTATCTCTCTAGTATCATAACATAGTTAGGTAGAGGTTTGAATCCTACACATTCTGACAGTGTGTGTTAGTGTGGGGTGTGATTTCCTTTGGGGTGTATATGTGATTTCCTTTGAGAGGAGTAGCCTTTTACGAGACTGGGAAAACACATTAAAAGAGGCACAGCCCTCTTTGGAAAGTCTGATGATGTCAGCTCCTACAAATATATCAGGTGAACAGAAGCCACCCAGTAAAGCATATAGCATGCTGTGCTAATGCGTATCTCTCTAGTATCATAACATAGTTAGGTAGGGGTTTGAATCCTGCAAGTACTGCCAGTGTGTGTGTGTGTGTGTATGTGTGTCATGATTTCCTTTGAGAGGAGTAGCCTTTTAGGAGACTGGGAAAACGCATTAAAAGAGGCACATCCCTCTTTGGAAAGTCCGATGATGTCAGCATCCTACAAATATATCAGGTGAACAGAAACCACCCAGTAAAGCATATAGCGCTGTGTTAATGCGCATCTCTCTAGTATCATAACATAGTTAGGTAGGGTTTGAATCCTGCAAGTGCTGACAGTGTGTGTGTGTGGGGGTGTGTGTGTGTGATTTCCTTTGGGGGTGTATATCGTGATTTCCTTTGAGAGGAGTAGCCTTTTAGGAGACTGGGAAAACACATTAAAAGAGGCACATCCCTCTTTGGAAAGTCTGATGATGTCAGCATCCTACAAATATATCAGGTGAACAGAAACCACCCAGTAAAGCATATAGCACGCTGTGTTAATGCATCTCTCTAGTATTATAACATAGTTAGGTAGGGTTTGAATCCTGTAAGTGCTGACAGTGTGTGTTAGTGTGGGGGTGTGTGTGTGTGTGATTTCCTTTGGGGTGTATATGTGATTTCCTTTGAGAGGAGTAGCCTTTTAGGAGACTGGGAAAACACATTAAAAGAGGCACATCCCTCTTTGGAAAGTCTGTTGATGTCAGCATCCTACAAATATATCAGGTGAACAGAAACCACCCAGTAAAGCATATAGCGCTGTGTTAATGTATCTCTCTAGTATCATAACATAGTTAGGTAGGGATTTGAATCCTGCAAGTGCTGACAGTGTGTGTTAGTGTGGGTGTGTGTGTGTGTATGTGTGCATGATTTCCTTTGGGGGTGTATATGTGATTTCCTTTGAGAGGAGTAGCCTTTTAGGAGACTGGGAAAACACATTAAAAGAGGCACATCCCTCTTTGGAAAGTCTGATGATGTCAGCATCCTACAAATATATCAGGTGAACAGAAACCACCCAGTAAAGCATATAGCACACTGTGTTAATGCTATCTCTCTAGTATCATAACATAGTTAGGTAGGGTTTGAATCCTGCAAGTGCTGACAGTGTGTGTGTGTATGTGTGTGATTTCCTTTGGGGTGTATATGCATGATTTCCTTTGAGAGGAGTAGCCTTTAGGAGACTGGGAAAACACATTAAAAGAGGCACATCCCTCTTTGGAAAGTCTGATGATGTCAGCATCCTACAAATATAACAGGTGAACAGAAACCACCCAGTAAAGCATATAGCTGTGTTAATGCATATCTCTCTAGTATCATAACATAGTTAGGTAGGGTTTGAATCCTGCAAGTGCTGACAGTGTGTGTTAGTGTGGGGGTGTGTGTGTATGTGTGATTTCCTTTGGGGTGTATATCGTGATTTCCTTTGAGAGGAGTAGCCTTTTAGGAGACTGGGAAAACACATTAAAAGAGGCACATCCCTCTTTGGAAAGTCTGATGATGTCAGCATCCTACAAATATATCAGGTGAACAGAAACCACCCAGTAAAGCATATAGCTGTGTTAATGCGTATCTCTAGTATCATAACATAGTTAGGTAGGGGTTTGAATCCTGTAAGTGCTGACAGTGTGTGTTTGTGCATATGTGTGTGTGTGTGTGATTTCCTTTGGGGTGTATATGTGATTTCCTTTGAGAGGAGTAGCCTTTAGGAGACTGGGAAAACACATTAAAAGAGGCACATCCCTCTTTGGAAAGTCTGATGATGTCAGCATCCTACAAATATATCAGGTGAACAGAAACCACCCAGTAAAGCATATAGCACACTGTGTTAATGTATCTCTCTAGTATCATAACATAGTTAGGTAGGGTTTGAATCCTGCAAGTGCTGACAGTGTGTGTTAGTGTGGGATGTGTGTGTATGTGTGTGATTTCCTTTGAGGTAGTAGCCTTTAGGAGACTGGGAAAACACATTAAAAGAGGCACATCCCTCTTTGGAAAGTCTGATGATGTCAGCATCCTACAAATATATCAGGTGAACAGAAACCACCCAGTAAAGCATATAATATGGAAATATCTCTAGTATCATAACATAGTTAGGTAGGGGTTTGAATCCTGCAAGTGCTGACAGTGTGTGTGTGTGTGTGTGTGTGTGTGGGGTGTATATGTGATTTCCTTTGAGAGGAGTAGCCTTTTAGGAGACTGGGAAAACACATTAAAAGAGGCACATCCCTCTTTGGAAAGTCTGATGATGTCAGCATCCTACAAATATATCAGGTGAACAGAAAGCACCCAGTAAGGCATATTGCGCCGTGTTAATGTGTATCTCTCTAGTATCATAACATAGTTAGGTAGGGTTTAAATTCTGCAATTGCTGACTGTGTGTGTTAGTGTGTGTGTGTGTGATTTCCTTTGGGGTGTATATATGATTTCCTTTGAGAGGAGTAGCCTTTAGGAGACTGGGAAAACACATTAAAAGAGGCACATCCCTCTTTGGAAAGTCTGATGATGTCAGCATCCTACAAATATATCAGGTGAACAGAAACCACCCAGTAAAGCATATAGCGCTGTGTTAATGCATATCTCTAGTATCATAACATAGTTAGGTAGGGTTTGAATCCTGCAAGTGCTGACAGTGTGTGTTAGTGTGTGTGTGTGTGTGTGTGATTTCCTTTGGGGGTGTATATGCGTGATTTCCTTTGAGAGGAGTAGCCTTTTAGGAGACTGGGAAAACACATTAAAAGAGGCACATCCCTCTTTGGAAAGTCTGATGATGTCAGCATCCTACAAATATATCAGGTGAACAGAAACCACCCAGTAAAGCATATAGCCGCTGTGTTAATGCGTATCACTCTAGTATCATAGCATAGTTAGGTAGGGGTTTGAATCCTGCAAGTGCTGACAGTGTGTGTTAGTGTGGGGGGGGTGTGTATGTGTGTGATTTCCTTTGGGGGTGTATATGTGATTTCCTTTGAGAGGAGTAGCCTTTAGGAGACTGGGAAAACACATTAAAAGAGGCACATCCCTCTTTGGAAAGTCTGATGATGTCAGCATCCTACAAATATATCAGGTGAACAGAAACCACCCAGTAAGGGATATAGCGTGTAGTGTTAATGCGTATCTCTAGTATCATAACATAGTTAGATAGGGGTTTGAATCCTGCAATTGCTGACTGTGTGTGTTAGTGTGTGTGTGTGTGATTTCCTTTGGGGTGTATATGTGATTTCCTTTGAGAGGGTAGCCTTTAGGAGACTGGGAAAACACATTAAAAGAGGCACATCCCTCTTTGGAAAGTCTGATGATGTCAGCATCCTACAAATATATCAGGTGAACAGAAGCCACACAGTAAAGCATATAGCTGTGTTAATGTATCTCTCTAGTATCATAACATAGTTAGGTATGGGTTTGAATCCTGCAAGTGCTGACAGTGTGTGTGTGTGTGTGTGTGTGTGATTTGGGGTGTATATGTGATTTCCTTTGAGAGGAGTAGCCTTTAGGAGACTGGGAAAACACATTAAAAGAGGCACATCCCTCTTTGGAAAGTCTGATGATGTCAGCATCCTACAAATATATCAGGTGAACAGAAACCACCCAGTAAAGCATATAGCTGCTGTAATGCGTATCTCTCTAGTATCATAACATAGTTAGGTAGGGGTTTGAACCCAAGTGTCGTGTGTGTGGGTGAAGGGGGGTGTGGTGTGTGTTTCCTTTTGGGGTGTGTATATGTGATTTCCTTTGAGAGGAGTAGCCTTTAGGAGACTGGGAAAACACATTAAAAGAGGCACATCCTCTTTGGAAAGTCTGATGATGTCAGCATCCTACAAATATATCAGGTGAACAGAAACCACCCAGTAAAGCATATAGCTGTGTTAATGCGTATCTCTCTAGTATCATAACATAGTTAGGTAGGGGTTTGAATCCTGCAAGTGCTGACAGTGTGTGTGTTAGTGTGGGGATGTGTGATTTCCTTTATATCGTGATTTCCTTTGAGAGACTGGGAAAACACATTAAAAGAGACACATCCCTCTTTGGAAAGTCTGATGATGTCAGCCTCCTACAAATATATCAGGTGAACAGAAACCACCCAGTAAAGCATATAGCGCTGTGTTAATATCTCTCTAGTATCATAACATAGTTAGGTAGGGTTTGAATCCTGCAAGTGCTGACAGTGTGGGGTGTATATGTGATTTCCTTTGAGAGGAGTAGCCTTTTAGGAGACTGGGAAAACACAATAAAAGAGGCACATCCCTCTTTGGAAAGTCTGATGATGTCAGCATCCTACAAATATATCAGGTGAACAGAAACCACCCAGTAAAGCATATAGCCGCTGTGTTAATGTATCTCTAGTATCATGGAAAGTCTGATGAGGTGAACAGAAACTTAGTAAAGCATATAGCTGTGTTAATCTCTCTAGTATCATAACATAGTTAGGTAGGGTTTGAATCCTGCAAGTGCTGACAGTGTGTGTTAGTGTGGTGTGTATGTGTGTGATTTCCTTTGGGGTGTATATGTGATTTCCTTTGAGAGGAGTAGCCTTTAGGAGACTGGGAAAACACATTAAAAGAGGCACATCCCTCTTTGGAATGTCTGATGATGTCAGCATCCTACAAATATATCAGGTGAACAGAAACCACCCAGTAAAGCATATAGTGCGCTGTGTTAATGTGTATCTCTCTAGTATCATAACATAGTTAGGTAGGGGTTTGAATCCTGCTGACAGTGTGTGGGGTGTGTGTGTATGTGTGCCTTTGGGTGTATATGCATGATTTCCTTTGAGAGGAGTAGCCTTTAGGAGACTGGGAAAACACATTAAAAGAGGCACATCCCTCTTGAAAGTCTGATGATGTTAGCATCCTACAAATATATAAGGTGAACAGAAACCACCCAGTAAAGCATATAGCACGCTGTGTTAATGTGTATCTCTAGTATCATAACATAGTTAGGTAGGGTTTGAATCCTGCAAGTGCTGACAGTGTGTGTTAGTGTGGGGTGTGTGTGTGTGATTTCCTTTGGGGTGTATATGTGATTTCCTTTGAGAGGAGTAGCCTTTTAGGAGACTGGGAAAACACATTAAAAGAGGCACATCCCTCTTTGGAAAGTCTGATGATGTCAGCATCCTACAAATATATCAGGTGAACAGAAACCACCCAGTAAAGCATATAGCGCTGTGTTTGTGTTAATCATATCTCTAGTATCATAACATAGTTAGGTAGGGGTTTGAATCCTGCAAGTGCTGACAGTGTGTGTTAGTGTGGGTGTGTGTATGTGTGATTTCCTTTGGGGGTGTATACGTGATTTCCTTTGAGAGGAGTAGCCTTTAGGAGACTGGGAAAACACATTAAAAGAGGCACATCCCTCTTTGGAATGTCTGATGATGTCAGCATCCTACAAATATATCAGGTGAACAGAAACCCCACAGTAATGCATATAGCACGCTGTGTTAATGTGTATCTCTCAAGTATCATAACATAATTAAGGAGGGGTTTGAATTCTGCAAGCACTGACAGTGTGTGTATGTGTGTGTGTGTGTGGTTTCCTTTGGGGGTGTATGTGTGTGATTTCCTTTGAGAGGAGTAACCTTTTTGGAGACTGGGAAAACAAATTAAAAGAGGCACATCCCTCTTTGGAATGTCTGATTATGTCAGCATCCTACAGATATATCAAGTGAACAGACACCACCCAGTAAAGCATATAGCGCTCTGTGTGTTAATGCGTATCTCTCTAGTATCATAACATAGTTAGGTAGGGGGTTGAAACCTGCAAGTGCTGACAGTGTGTGTGTGTGGGGCGGGGGGTGTATGTGTGTGATTTCCTTTAGGGGGGGTGTATATCGTGATTTCCTTTGAGAGGAGTAGCCTTTAGGAGACTGGGAAAACACATTAAAAGAGGCACATCCCTCTTTGGAATGTCTGATGATGTCAGCATCCTACAAATATATCAGGTGAACAGAATACACCCAGTAAAGCATATAGCACTGTGTTAATTCTCTAGTATCATAACATAGTTAGGTAGGGTTTGAATCCTGCAAGTGCTGACAGTGTGTTGGGGTGTATATGTGATTTCCTTTGAGAGGAGTAGCCTTTTAGGAGACTGGGAAAACACATTAAAAGAGGCACATCCCTCTTTGGAAAGTCTGATGATGTCAGCATCCTACAAATATATCAGGTGAACAGAAACCACCCAGTAAAGCATATAGTGCACTGTGTTAATGCGATATCTCTAGTATCATAACATAGTTAGGTAGAGGTTTGAATCCTGCAAGTGCTGACAGTGTGTGTGTGTGTGTGGGTGTGTGTGTGATTTCCTTTGGGGTGTATATGTGATTTCCTTTGAGAGGAGTAGCCTTTTAGGAGACTGGGAAAACATTAAAAGATGCACATCCCTCTTTGGAATGTCTGATGATGTCAGCATCCTACAAATATATCAGGTGAACAGAACACCCAGTAAAGCATATAGCATGCTGTGCTAATGCGTATCTCTCTAGTATCATAACATAGTTAGGTAGGGGTTTGAATCCTGCAAGTACTGACAGTGTGTGGGGGGGGGTGTGTATGTGTGTTATTTCCTTTGGGGATGTATATGCATGATTTCCTTTGAGAGGAGTAGCCTTTTAGGAGACTGGGAAAACGCATTAAAAGAGGCACATCCCTCTTTGGAAAGTCCGATGATGTCAGCATCCTACAAATATATCAGGTGAACAGAAACCACCCAGTAAAGCATATAGCGCTGTGTTAATGTATCTCTCTAGTATCATAACATAGTTAGGTAGGGGGTTTGAATCCTGCAAGCGCTGACAGTGTGTGTTAGTGTGTGTGTGTGTGTGTGTGTGATTTCTTTTGGGGGTGTATATACGTGATTTCCTTTGAGAGGAGTAGCCTTTTAGGAGACTGGGAAAACACATTAAAAGAGGCACATCCCTCTTTGGAATGTCTTATAATGTCAGCATCCTACAGATATATCAGGTGAACAGAAACCACCCAGTAAAGCATATAGCGCTGTGTTAATGTATCTCTCTAGTATCATAACATAGTTAAGTAGGGGTTTGAATCCTGCAAGTGCTGTGTGTGTGTGTGTGTGTGTGTGTGTGTGTGATTTCCTTTGGGTGTATATGTTATTTCCTTTGAGAGGAGTAGCCTTTAGGAGACTGGGAAAACACATTAAAAGAGGCACATCCTTCTTTGGAAAGTCTGATGATGTCAGCATCCTACAAATATATCAGGTGAACAGAAACCACCCACTAAAGCATATAGCGCTGTGTTAATGCGTATCTCTCTATTATCATAACATAGTTAGGTAGGGATTTGAATCCTGCAAGTGCTGACAGTGTGTGTTAGTGTGGGGGTTGTGTGTGTATGTGTGTGATTTCCTTTGGGGGTGTATATGCATGATTTCTTTTGAGAGGAGTAGCCTTTTAGGAGACTGGGAAAACACATTAAAAGAGGCATATCCCTCTTGGGAAAGTCTGATGATGTCAGCATCCTACAAATATATCAGGTGAACAGAAACCACCCAGTAAATCATATAGCACGCTGTGTTAATGCGTATCTCTCCTGAATCATAACATAGTTAGGTAGGGGTTTGAATCCTGCAAGTGCTGACAGTGTGTGTTATTGTGTGTGTATGTGTGTGATTTCCTTTGGGGGTGTATATGCGTGATTTTCTTTGAGAGGAGTAGCCTTTTAGTTAACTGGGAAAACACATTAAAAGAGGCACATCCCTCTTTGGAAAGTCTGATGATGTCAGCATCCTACAAATATATCAGGTGAACAGAAACCACCCAGTAAAGCATATAGCGCACTGTGTTAATGCGTATCTCTCTAGTATCATAACATAGTTAGGTAGGGGTTTGAATCCTGTAAGTGCTGACAGTGTGCGTTAGTGTGGGGGGGTGTGTGTGTATGTGTGTGATTTCCTTTGGGGGTGTATATGCGTGATTTCCTTTGAGAAGAGTAGCCTTTTAGGAGACTGGGAAAACACATTAAAAGAGGCACATCCCTCTTTGGAAAGTCTGATGATGTCAGCATCCTACAAATATATCAGGTGAACAGAAGCCACACAGTAAAGCATATAGCGAGCTGTGTTAATGCGTATCTCTCTAGTATCATAACATAGTTAGGTATGGGTTTGAATCCTGCAAGTGCTGATAGTGTGGGGGGATGTGTGTGATTTCCTTTGGGGGTGTATATGCATGATTTCCTTTGAGAGGAGTAGCCTTTTAGGAGACTGGAAAAACACATTAAAAGAGGCACATCCCTCTTTGGAAAGTCTGATGATGTCAGCATCCTACAAATATATCAGGTGAACAGAAACCACCCAGTAAAGCATATAGCGCGCTGTGTTAATGCGTATCTCTCTAGTATCATAACATAGTTAGGTAGGGGTTTGAATCCTGCAAGTGCTGACAGTGTGTGTTAGTGTGGGGGATGTGTGTGATTTCCTTTGGGGGTGTATATGCGTGATTTCCTTTGAGAGTAGTAGCCTTTTAGGAGACTGGGAAAACACATTAAAAGAGGCACATCCCTCTTTGGAAAGTCTGATGATGTCAGCATCCTACAAATATATCAGGTGAACAGAAACCACCCAGTAAAGCATATAGCACACTGTGTTAATGCGTAACTCTCTAGTATCATAGCATAGATAGGTAGAGGTTTGAATCCTGCAAGCACTGACAGTGTGTGTGTGGTGGGTGTATGTGTGTGATTTCCTTTGGGGGTGTATATGTGATTTCCCTTGAGAGAAGTAGCCTTTTAGGAGACTGGGAAAACACATTAAAAGAGGCACATCCCTTTTTGGAAAGTCTGATGATGTCAGCATCCTACAAATATATCAGGTGAACAGAAACCACCCAGTAAAGCATATAGTGCGCTGTGTTAATGTGTATCTCTCTAGTATCATAACATAGTTAGGTAGGGGTTTGAATCCTGCAAGTGCTGACAGTGTGTGTTAGTGTGGGGGGGGGGTGTGTGTATGTGTGCGATTTCCTTTGGGGGTGTATATGCGTGATTTCCTTTGAGAGGAGTAGCCTTTTAGGAGACTGGGAAAACACATTAAAAGAGGCACATCCCTCTTTGGAAAGTCTGATGATGTCAGCACCCTACAAATATATCAGGTGAACAGAAACCACCCAGTAAAGCATATAGCACGCTGTGTTAATTCATATCTCTCTAGTATCATAACTTAGTTAGGTAGGGGTTTGAATCCTGCAAATGCTGACAGTGTGTGTTAGTATGGCGGGGTGTGTGTGTGATATCCTTTGGGGGTGATATGCATGATTTCCTTTGAGAGGAGTAGCCTTTTCGGAGACTGGGAAAACACATTAAAAGAGGCACATCCCTCTTTGGAAAGTCTGATGATGTCAGCATCCTACAAATATATCAGGTGAACAGAAACAACCCAGTAAAGCATATAGCGCGCTGTGTTAATGCGTATCTCTCTAGTATCATAACATAGTTAAGTAGGGGTTTGAATCCTACAAATGCTGATGGTGTGTGTGTGTGATTTCCTTTGGGGGTGTATATGCGTGATTTCCTTTGAGAGGAGTAGCCTTTTAGGAGACTGGGAAAACACATTAAAAGAGGCACATCCCTCTTTGGAAAGTCTGATGATGTCAGCATCCTACAAATATATCAGGTGAACAGAAACCACCCAGTAAAGCATATAGCGCACTGTGTTAATGCGTATCTCTCTAGTATCATAACATAGTTAGGTAGGGGTTTGAATCATGCAAGTGCTGACAGTGTGTGTTAGTGTGGGGGGGTGTGTGTGCATTCCTTTGGGGGTGTATATGCGTGATTTCCTTTGAGAGGAGTAGCCTTTTAGGAGACTGGGAAAACACATTAAAAGAGACACATCCCTCTTTGGAAAGTCTGATGATGTCAGCATCCTACAAATATATCAGGTGAAGAGAAACCACCCAGTAAAGCATATAGTGCACTGTGTTAATGCGTATCTCTCTAGTATCATAACATAGTTAGGTAGAGGTTTGAATCCTACACATTCTGACAGTGTGTGTTAGTGTGGGGGGGGGTGTGATTTCCTTTGGGGGTGTATATGCGTGATTTCCTTTGAGAGGAGTAGCCTTTTAGGAGACTGGGAAAACACATTAAAAGAGGCACAGCCCTCTTTGGAAAGTCTGATGATGTCAGCTCCTACAAATATATCAGGTGAACAGAAGCCACCCAGTAAAGCATATAGCATGCTGTGCTAATGCGTATCTCTCTAGTATCATAACATAGTTAGGTAGGGGTTTGAATCCTGCAAGTGCTGACAGTGTGTGTTGGTGTGGGGGGTGTGTGTGTGTGTGATTTCCTTTTGGGGTGTATATGCGTGATTTCCTTTGAGAGGAGTAGCCTTTTAGGAGACTGGGAAAACACAATTAAAGAGGCACATCCCTCTTTGGAAAGTCTGATGATGTCAGCATCCTACAAATATATCAGGTGAACCGAAACCACCCAGTAAAGCATATAGCACGCTGTGTTAATGCGTATCTCTCTAGTATCATAACATAGGTAGGGGTTTGAATCCTGCAAGTGCTGACAGTGTGTGTTAATGTAGGGGGGGGTGTATGTGAGTGATTTCCTTTGGGGGTGTATATGCGTGATTTCCTTTGAGAGGAGTAGTCTTTTAGGAGACTGGGAAAACACATTAAAAGAGACACATCCCTCTTTGGAAAGTCTGATGATGTCAGCATCCTACAAATATATCAGGTGAACAGAAACCACCCAGGAAAGCATATAGCGTGCTGTGTTAATGCGTATTTCTCTAGTATCATAACATAGTTAAGTAGGGGTTTGAATCCTACAAATGCTGATAGTGTGGGGGTGTGGGGGTGTGATTTCCTTTGGGGTGTATATGCGTGATTTCCTTTGAGAGGAGTAGCCTTTTAGGAGACTGGGAAAACACATTAAAAGAGGCACATCCCTCTATGGAAAGTCTGATGATGTCAGCATCGTACAAATATATCAGGTGAACAGAAACCACCCAGTAAAGCATAGAGCGCGCTGTGTTAATGCGTATCTCTCTAGTATCATAATATAATTAGGTAGGGGTTTGAATCCTGCAAGTGCTGACAGTGGGGGTGTGTGTGTGATTTCTTGTGGGGATGTATATGCGTGATTTCCTTTGAGAGGAGTAGCCTTTTAGGAGACTGGGAAAACATATTAAAAGAGGCACATCCCTCTTTGGAAAGTCTGATGATGTCAGCATCCTACAAATATATCAGGTGAACAGAAACCGCCCAGTAAAGCATATAGCGCGCTGTGTTAATGCGTATCTCTCTATTGTCATAACATAATTAGGTAGGGGTTTGAATCCTGCAAGTACTGACAGTGTGTGTTAGTGTGGGGGTTGTGTGTGTATGTGTGTGTGATTTCCTTTGGGGGTGTATATGCGTGATTTCCTTTGAGAGGAGTAGCCTTTTAGGAGACTGGGAAAACACATTAAAAGAGGCACATCCCTCTTTGGAAAGTCTGATGATGTCAGCATCCTACAAATATATCAGGTGAACAGAAACCGCCCAGTAAAGCATATAGCACGCTGTGTTAATGCGTATCTCTCTAGTATCATAGCATAGTTAGGTAGGGGTTTGAATCCTGCAAGTGCTGACAGTGTGTGTTAGTGTGGGGGGGGTGTGCATGTGTGTGATTTCCTTTGGGGGTGTATATGCGTGATTTCCTTTGAGAGGAGTAGCCTTTTAGGAGACTGGGAAAACACATTAAAAGAAGCACATCCCTCTTTAGAAAGTATGATGATGTCAGCATCCTACAAATATATCAGGTGAACAGAAACCACCCAGTAAAGCATATAGTGCGCTGTGTTAATGCGTATCTCTCTAGTATCATAACATAGTTAGGTGGGGATTTGAATCCTGCAAGTGCTGACAGTGTGTGTTAGTGTGGGGGGTGTGTGTGTATGTGTGTGATTTCTTTTGGGGGTGTATATGCATGATTTCCTTTGAGAGGAGTAGCCTTTTAGGAGACTGGGAAAACACATTAAATGAGGCACATCCCTCTTTGGAAAGTCTGATGATGTCAGCATCCTACAAATATATCAGGTGAACAGAAACCACCCAGTAAAGCATAGAGCGCGCTGTGTTAATGCATATCTCTCTAGTATTATAACATAGTTAGGTAGGGGTTTGAATCCTGTAAGTGCTGACAGTGTGTGTTAGTGTGGCGGGGTGTGTGTGTGTGAGATTTCCTTTGGGGGTGTATATGCGTTATTTCCTTTGAGAGGAGTAGCCTTTTAGGAGACTGGGAAAACACATTAAAAGAGGCACATCCCTCTTTGGAAAGTCTGTTGATGTCAGCATCCTACAAATATATCAGGTGAACAGAAACCACCCAGTAAAGCATATAGCGCGCTGTGTTAATGCGTATCTCTCTAGTATCATAACATAGTTAGGTAGAGATTTGAATCCTGCAAGTGCTGACAGTGTGTGTTAGTGTGGGAGTGGGGGGGTTTGTGTGTATGTGTGTGATTTCCTTTGAGAGGAGTAGCCTTTTACGAGACTGGGAAAACACATTAAAAGAGGCACATCCCTCTTTGGAAAGTCTGATGATGTCAGCATCCTACAAATATATCAGGTGAAGAGAAACCACCCAGTAAAGCATATAGCGTGCTGTGTTAATGTGTATCTCTCTAGTATCATAACATAGTTAGGTAGGGGTTTGAATCCTGCAAGTGCTGACAGTGTGTGGGGGGGGTGTGTGTGTATGTGTGTTATTTCCTTTGGGGATGTATATGCATGATTTCCTTTGAGAGGAGTAGCCTTTTAGGAGACTGGGAAAACACATTAAAAGAGGCACATCCCTCTTTGGAAAGTCCGATGATGTCAGCATCCTACAAATATATCAGGTAAACAGAAACCACCCAGTAAAGCATATAGCGCGCTGTGTTAATGCGTATCTCTCTAGTATCATAACACAGTTAGGTAGGGATTTGAATCCTGCAAGTGCTGACAGTGTGTGTTAGTGTGGGGGGTGTGTGTGTATGTGTGTGATTTCTTTTGGGGGTGTATATGCGTGATTTCCTTTGAGAGGAGTAGCCTTTTAGGAGACTGGGAAAACACATTAAAAGAGGCACATCCCTCTTTGGAAAGTCTGATGATGTCAGCATCCTACAAATATATCAGGTGAACAGAAACCACCCAGTAAAGCATAGAGCGCTGTGTTAATGCGTATCTCTCTAGTATTATAACATAGTTAGGTAGGGGTTTGAATCCTGTAAGTGCTGACAGTGTGTGTTAGTGTGGCGGCGTGTGTGTGTATGTGTGTGATTTCCTTTGGGGTGTATATGTTATTTCCTTTGAGAGGAGTAGCCTTTTTAGGAGACTGGGAAAACACATTACAAGAGGCACATCCCTCTTTGGAAAGTCTGTTGATGTCAGCATCCTACAAATATATCAGGTGAACAGAAACCACCCAGTAAAGCATATAGCGCTGTGTTAATGCGCATCTCTCTATTATCATAACATAGTTAGGTAGAGATTTGAATCCTGCAAGTGCTGACAGTGTGTGTTAGTGTGGGGGTGTATGTGTGTGTGATTTCCTTTGAGAGGAGTAGCCTTTAGGAGACTGGGAAAACACATTAAAAGAGGCACATCCCTCTTTGGAAAGTCTGATGATGTCAGCATCCTACAAATATATCAGGTGAACAGAAACCACCCAGTAAAGCATAGAGCACTGTGTTAATGCGTATCTCTCTAGTATCATAACATAGTTAGGTAGGGGTTTGAATCCTGCAAGCGCTGACAGTGTGTGTTAGTGTGGGGGGATATGTGTGTGATTTCCTTTGGGGGTGTATATGTGATTTCCCTTGAGAGAAGTAGCCTTTAGGAGACTGGGAAAACACATTAAAAGAGGCACAACCCCTTTTGGAAAGTCTGATGATGTCAGCATCCTACAAATATATCAGGTGAACAGAAACCACCCAGTAAAGCATATAGTGCGCTGTGTTAATGTGTATCTCTCTAGTATCATAACATAGTTAGGTAGGGGTTTGAATCCTGCAAGTGCTGACAGTGTGTGTTAGTGTGGGGGGGGGGTGTGTGTATGTGTGTGATTTCCTTTGGGGGTGTATATGCGTGATTTCCTTTGAGAGGAGTAGCCTTTTAGGAGACTGGGAAAACACATTAAAAGAGGCACATCCCTCTTTGGAAAGTCTGATGATGTCAGCACCCTACAAATATATCAGGTGAACAGAAACCACCCAGTAAAGCATATAGCACGCTGTGTTAATTCATATCTCTCTAGTATCATAACTTAGTTAGGTAGGGGTTTGAATCCTGCAAATGCTGACAGTGTGTGTTAGTATGGCGGGGTGTGTGTGTGATATCCTTTGGGGGTGATATGCATGATTTCCTTTGAGAGGAGTAGCCTTTTAGGAGACTGGGAAAACACATTAAAAGAGGCACATCCCTCTTTGGAAAGTCTGATGATGTCAGCATCCTACAAATATATCAGGTGAACAGAAACAACCCAGTAAAGCATATAGCGCGCTGTGTTAATGCGTATCTCTCTAGTATCATAACATAGTTAAGTAGGGGTTTGAATCCTACAAATGCTGATGGTGTGTGTTTGTGATTTCCTTTGGGGGTGTATATGCGTGATTTCCTTTGAGAGGAGTAGCCTTTTAGGAGACTGGGAAAGCACATTAAAAGAGGCACATCCCTCTTTGGAAAGTCTGATGATGTCAGCATCCTACAAATATATCAGGTGAACAGAAACCACCCAGTAAAGCATATAGCGCACTGTGTTAATGCGTATCTCTCTAGTATCATAACATAGTTAGGTAGGGGTTTGAATCATGCAAGTGCTGACAGTGTGTGTTAGTGTGGGGGGGTGTGTGTGCATGTGTGTGATTTCCTTTGGGGGTGTATATGCGTGATTTCCTTTGAGAGGAGTAGCCTTTTAGGAGACTGGGAAAACACATTAAAAGAGACACATCCCTCTTTGGAAAGTCTGATGATGTCAGCATCCTACAAATATATCAGGTGAAGAGAAACCACCCAGTAAAGCATATAGTGCACTGTGTTAATGCGTATCTCTCTAGTATCATAACATAGTTAGGTAGGGGTTTGAATCCTACACATTCTGACAGTGTGTGTTAGTGTGGGGGGGGGGTGTGTGTGTATGTGTGTGATTTCCTTTGGGGGTGTATATGCGTGATTTCCTTTGAGAGGAGTAGCCTTTTAGGAGACTGGGAAAACACATTAAAAGAGGCACATCCCTCTTTGGAAAGTCTGATGATGTCACATCCTACAAATATATCAGGTGAACAGAAACCACCCAGTAAAGCATATAGCATGCTGTGCTAATGCGTATCTCTCTAGTATCATGACATAGTTAGGTAGGGGTTTGAATCCTGCAAGTGCTGACAGTGTGTGTTGGTGTGGGGGGGGGTGTGTGTATGTGTGTGATTTCCTTTTGGGGTGTATATGCGTGATTTCCTTTGAGAGGAGTAGCCTTTTAGGAGACTGGGAAAACACAATTAAAGAGGCACATCCCTCTTTGGAAAGTCTGATGATGTCAGCATCCTACAAATATATCAGGTGAACCGAAACCACCCAGTAAAGCATATAGCGCGCTGTGTTAATGCGTATCTCTCTAGTATCATAACATAGGTAGGGGTTTGAATCCTGCAAGTGCTGACAGTGTGTGTTAATGTAGGGGGGGGGTGTATGTGAGTGATTTCCTTTGGGGGTGTATATGCGTGATTTCCTTTGAGAGGAGTAGTCTTTTAGGAGACTGGGAAAACACATTAAAAGAGACACATCCCTCTTTGGAAAGTCTGATTATGTCAGCATCCTACAAATATATCAGGTGAACAGAAACCACCCAGGAAAGCATATAGCGTGCTGTGTTAATGCGTATTTCTCTAGTATCATAACATAGTTAAGTAGGGGTTTGAATCCTACAAATGCTGATAGTGTGGGGGTGTGGGGGTGTGATTTCCTTTGGGGGTGTATATGCGTGATTTCCTTTGAGAGGAGTAGCCTTTTAGGAGACTGGGAAAACACATTAAAAGAGGCACATCCCTCTTTGGAAAGTCTGATGATGTCAGCATCGTACAAATATATCAGGTGAACAGAAACCACCCAGTAAAGCATAGAGCGCGCTGTGTTAATGCGTATCTCTCTAGTATCATAGCATAGTTAGGTAGGGGTTTGAATCCTGCAAGTGCTGACAGTGTGTGTTAGTGTGGGGGGGGTGTGTATGTGTGTGATTTCCTTTGGGGGTGTATATGCGTGATTTCCTTTGACAGGAGTAGCCTTTTAGGAGACTGGGAAAACACATTAAAAGAAGCACATCCCTCTTTAGAAAGTATGATGATGTCAGCATCCTACAAATATATTAGGTGAACAGAAACCACCCAGTAAAGCATATAGTGCGCTGTGTTAATGCGTATCTCTCTAGTATCATAACATAGTTAGGTAGGGATTTGAATCCTGCAAGTGCTGACAGTGTGTGTTAGTGTGGGGGGTGTGTGTGTATGTGTGTGATTTCTTTTGGGGGTGTATATGCATGATTTCCTTTGAGAGGAGTAGCCTTTTAGGAGACTGGGAAAACACATTAAAAGAGGCACATCCCTCTTTGGAAAGTCTGATGATGTCAGCATCCTACAAATATATCAGGTGAACAGAAACCACCCAGTAAAGCATAGAGCGCGCTGTGTTAATGCGTATCTCTCTAGTATTATAACATAGTTAGGTAGGGGTTTGAATCCTGTAAGTGCTGACAGTGTGTGTTAGTGTGGCGGGGTGTGTGTGTATGTGTGAGATTTCCTTTGGGGGTGTATATGCGTTATTTCCTTTGAGAGGAGTAGCCTTTTAGGAGACTGGGAAAACACATTAAAAGAGGCACATCCCTCTTTGGAAAGTCTGTTGATGTCAGCATCCTACAAATATATCAGGTGAACAGAAACCACCCAGTAAAGCATATAGCGCGCTGTGTTAATGCGTATCTCTCTAGTATCATAACATAGTTAGGTAGAGATTTGAATCCTGCAAGTGCTGACAGTGTGTGTTAGTGTGGGAGGGGGGGGGTTGTGTGTATGTGTGTGATTTCCTTTGAGAGGAGTAGCCTTTTACGAGACTGGGAAAACACATTAAAAGAGGCACATCCCTCTTTGGAAAGTCTGATGATGTCAGCATCCTACAAATATATCAGGTGAAGAGAAACCACCCAGTAAAGCATATAGCGTGCTGTGTTAATGTGTATCTCTCTAGTATCATAACATAGTTAGGTAGGGGTTTGAATCCTGCAAGTGCTGACAGTGTGTGGGGGGGGGTGTGTATGTGTGTTATTTCCTTTGGGGATGTATATGCATGATTTCCTTTGAGAGGAGTAGCCTTTTAGGAGACTGGGAAAACACATTAAAAGAGGCACATCCCTCTTTGGAAAGTCCGATGATGTCAGCATCCTACAAATATATCAGGTGAACAGAAACCACCCAGTAAAGCATATAGCGCGCTGTGTTAATGCGTATCTCTCTAGTATCATAACATAGTTAGGTAGGGATTTGAATCCTGCAAGTGCTGACAGTGTGTGTTAGTGTGGGGGGTGTGTGTGTATGTGTGTGATTTCTTTTGGGGGTGTATATGCGTGATTTCCTTTGAGAGGAGTAGCCTTTTAGGAGACTGGGAAAACACATTAAAAGAGGCACATCCCTCTTTGGAAAGTCTGATGATGTCAGCATCCTACAAATATATCAGGTGAACAGAAACCACCCAGTAAAGCATAGAGCGCGCTGTGTTAATGCGTATCTCTCTAGTATTATAACATAGTTAGGTAGGGGTTTGAATCCTGTAAGTGCTGACAGTGTGTGTTAGTGTGGCGGGGTGTGTGTGTATGTGTGTGATTTCCTTTGGGGGTGTATATGCGTTATTTCCTTTGAGAGGAGTAGCCTTTTTAGGAGACTGGGAAAACACATTACAAGAGGCACATCCCTCTTTGGAAAGTCTGTTGATGTCAGCATCCTACAAATATATCAGGTGAACAGAAACCACCCAGTAAAGCATATAGCGCGCTGTGTTAATGCGTATCTCTCTATTATCATAACATAGTTAGGTAGAGATTTGAATCCTGCAAGTGCTGACAGTGTGTGTTAGTGTGGGGGGGGGTGTGTATGTGTGTGATTTCCTTTGAGAGGAGTAGCCTTTTAGGAGACTGGGAAAACACATTAAAAGAGGCACATCCCTTTTTGGAAAGTCTGATGATGTCAGCATCCTACAAATATATCAGGTGAACAGAAACCACCCAGTAAAGCATATAGCGCGCTGTGTTAATGTGTATCTCTCTAGTATCATAACATAGTTAGGTAGGGGTTTGAATCCTGCAAGTGCTGACAGTGTGTGGGGGGTGTGTGTATGTGTGTTATTTCCTTTGGGGGTGTATATGCGTGATTTCCTTTGAGAGGAGTAGCCTTTTAGGAGACTGGGAAAACACATTAAAAGAGGCACATCCCTCTTTGGAAAGTCTGATGATGTCAGCATCCTACAAATATATCAGTTGAACAGAAACCACCCAGTAAAGCATATAGCCGCTGTGTTAATGCGTATCTCTCTAGTATCATAACATAGTTAGGTAGGGATTTGAATCCTGCAAGTGCTGACAGTGTGTGTTAGTGTGGGGGTGTGTGTGTGTATGTGTGTGATTTCCTTTGGGGGTGTATATGTGTGATTTCCTTTGAGAGAGTAGCCTTTTAGGAGAATGGGAAAACACATTAAAAGAGGCACATCCCTCTTTGGAAAGTCTGATGATGTCAGCATCCTACAAATATATCAGGTGAACAGAAACCACCCAGTAAAGCATATAGCGCGCTGTGTTAATGCGTACCTCTCTAGTATCATAACATAGTTAGGTAGGAATTTGAATCCTGCAAGTGCTGATAGTGTGTGTTAGTGTGGGGGTTGTGTGTGTATGTGTGTGATTTCCTTTGGGGGTGTATATGCGTGATTTCTTTTGAGAGGAGTAGCCTTTTAGGAGACTGGGAAAACACATTAAAAGAGGCACATCCCTCTTTGGAAAGTCTGATGATGTCAGCAGCCTACAAATATATCAGGTGAACAGAAACCACCCCATAAAGCATAAGGCGCGCTGTGTTAATGCGTATCTTTCTGGTATCATAACACAGTTAGGTAGGGGTTTGAATCCTGCAAGTGCTGACAGTGTGTGTTAGTGTGGGGGGGGGGTGTGTATGTGTGTGATTTCCTTTGGGGGTGTATATGCGTGATTTCCTTTGAGAGGAGTAGCCTTTTAGGTGAATGGGAAAACACATTAAAAGAGGCACATCCCTCTTTGGAATGTCTGATGATGTCAGCATCCTACAAATATATCAGGTGAACAGAAACCACCCAGTAAAGCATATAGCGCGCTGTGTTAATGCGTATCTCTCTAGTATCATAACATAGTTAGGTAGGGGTTTGAATCCTGCAAGTGCTGTTAGTGTGGGTGGGTATGTGTGTGATTTCCTTTGGGGGTTTATATGCGTGATTTCCTTTGAGAGGAGTAGCCTTTTACAAGACTGGGAAAACACATTAAAAGAGGCACATCCCTCTTTGGAAAGTCTGATGATGTCAGCATCCTACAAATATATCAGTTGAACAGAAACCACCCAGTAAAGCATATAGTGTGCTGTGTTAATGCGTATCTCTCTAGTATCATAACATAGTTAGGTAGGGGTTTGAATCCTGCAAGTGCTGTTAGTGTGGGGGGGTGTGTGTGTATGTGTGTGATTTCCTTTGAGAGGAGTAGCCTTTTTGGAGACTGGAAAAACACATTAAAAGAGGTACATCCCTCTTTGGAATGTCTGATGATGTCAGCATCCTACAAATATATCAGGTGAACAAAAACCACCCAGTAAAGCATATAGCGCGCTGTGTTAATGCGTATCTCTCTAGTATCATAACATAGTTAGGTAGGGGGTTTTAATCCTGCAAATGCTCAGTGTGTGTGTGCCACAGGTGGTCAATGCAGTGTGGGTTTTGCTATTACTACGGTATGACATATGATTAAAACAGTATGTGCATTGCACACATCGGGTATCTGCGTGGCAAATAAATATGTATACATGTGACCTCAATCAGTACATAGGTGTGAAGCTTGCATACTACATGAATACATTTGTTTCCTTCGACAGATTGTGCAGCTGCTTCTCAGATCATAGGTTACATATGTATGTATGCGACAAGCCCGGCCACTGTAGTGATCCGTGGCCAAGGTCATCTGTGCCACACACTCCCATGATGAGTACTGTGAGTGAGGGTAATTGCCTGGGGTATATGTCAGACATGTTCATACACAACAACGACTGGCAGTAATGGACAGTCATTATAGGTGTACAACAGCCCTGTGGATATGCATGCAGGTCCCTAATGTGTTATGTGAAACACCGATGGACCCCACAATACCTATGGGTATGTGGATACCCAAGAGACAGATGACATAGCACGTGTCTGTCTGTACACATTGGTACCCAACATACATGTTGAGGGCTACCACCTATGTGGTACTGTCGGGATAGTATGTCTAGTAAATGTGGATGACTATGCCATAGTCGGCTTACAACTATACAGCATGTATTGGACAACAGGTATCTGTCTGTATGATACCCTTGTGTAGGATAGGCATCCCATCCAGGGAATGCAGTGTAGGCCAATGCATGCATTTCCAGATGTGTATGGACATATCCCTAGTGTGTTTGCATGTACCTAAGAGGGCTATATGCCACACAGGTGTGGTCCCAGGAATGTGTGGCGGTCAATACCACTGGTTACTGTTACAGTATCGTACCGGAAGGATCCAACTGTTACTGAGTTTCCTACAACTGTGTGTCATTTGTCAGGACTTCATCTAATGATTGGTTATAGTCATGCTGTTGAAGTGGTGTATACTACCAGACTGCAGATCATTGACAGATATCAACATTATCACCCACAGCATAGTGTCAATGATGTCATACACACGTGTACCCATGTTAGTACATATCTGTAGTAGAATGCATACTGTCCATCGAAAGATACCATGAGATGTTAACAATGTGTTCAACAGGGTATGTCACACATCCCACATGTCCACTATGCACGTACATGCAGACAGTGCGCACACACCATGTTCACAGATGTACACCTGCTAATTTGTAATGCACACATAACACACGTACTGTCCACTCACTAACACATGCTGGCAACACTGTACACTTCAGCCAAGTGGCACATGGGTGGACAATACATACTCAGACCTAACACTGGTGTAAACAATGCTACAATGACTATCAGAGCTGTGATGCATAATGCCTGCTCAGATATACCTACAAGCATATCAGTACACTTTCCTATTGGCAACTTGCTACTATTGCTACACTGCTATAATGTCACCCTGTGCATCAAAACCATGTTAGCCTATTCCTGCATCAATGTTACAGATGACAGGAGGTGGCACAGGGTGTGTTGTTGGTTTGCCAGAGCCCGACATTGACCCATCCAATCGACATGTCTGTGTGTGTGTGTGTGTGTGTGTGTGTGTGTGTGTGTGTGTGTGTGTGTGTGTGTGTGTGTATATGAAGGACAACAGTACAGCATGGGCCAATGTTGATGTAATGTGTGTGTGTGTGTGTGTATGTGTGAGCCCTAGTTGTTTGGTTAATGTGTGTGTGTCTGCATGCACACAACTTCACCATGTGGCTGCCATATACGAGCGGTTGTGGGACAGCCAGAGACTGTACCTGCTAGGCCATACAGATCACTGTCTCTGGCCATGGACACTGTACCTGTGCCTGGCAGGGGTGCTACGGGCAGTATCGGATACCAACCCTGACTGGGTGCTATCATCAGAGGCAGAGGTATGATGACTGGACCCATGTCCCTGCTGGGACTGGCCAGTGCCATGTGCACATGGTCTAGTAGGACAGTCAATGGACAGGCCAGCCCCAGCATTGCTGGGGCTGGTATTGCCACTACGGGAGCGGCTGTGATCCGTGGTCCATCTGCGATGACTGCCAGCTGATGCTGTTGCTGGCATGCATCCGTGTCTGCTTCCCATCTGTCCTGCATGGTCCTGGCTCATGGCTACCACATTGTGGAGGACATCTAATGTCTCCCTCCAACTGCTATCAATGACCTCAGTGTAATTCCAGATGGCACCGGCAAGGTCACAGATGCTGTCATTGATAGCAGTGTAATGGGCCCTCTGCGCCCTTAGTCCTTGTCGGGTGTATCGCTCCATACATGCCTGTGCCTGGATTACAGCCCGGAACATACTGGAGGTTGTAATACCTCTGGGGGCACGTCTGCAGGGGCAATACGACCCAGTGGTGCTCCCCCGAGAACCCCTGGACATCCGCCTATGTGGTACCGTTCCAGTAATCCAGCTATGGCTGCTGTGAGCGGATGCACATGCCATGTGTACCACACTCTCCTGGTCAATGCCGACTGTATGCTGTCCCTCAGCTAAGGCCATTGGTGATGAGGGATGTATTGGCAGTATGAGTGTGCGCATAGATGGGGTTGAACGCTGTGTACTGTTGAGTGCTGGACCAATGACAGACCCTGACAGACCTTCCTGTGCCACAATACATGTCTCATCATCTCCACTATTAGTGGCAGTGACATCAGGTTCCCTGCTGCATTCAGACACCCCTAACTCAGCACCTGTGGAAGGAAGACAGGAAACACACTTCACAATCTGTACATGATGTTAGCACACATGCACACATGAACACATGCACACATGAACACAAATACACTGCTCACCACAGCACATACACACACACCAGCAATCCAACACATACACAATAGTGGGTGAAGGTGGGTGACAGTATCACAAGGCAAACAGTCACCTCACACGTGTCAGCATGCAGAATATGTGTTGCTCAAGGCCATGCAGTGCAAGTGTAGACGGCCCTATTTAATGACATTATACATGGCTGTGATGCATGTGTGTAGTTGTTCAGTGATTGTCTACACCCTGGAACACAATGTGTACATGGACACAACATTGCGGTGCAAGTATTATCTGCTCTGCAATATCCTGTGCACCATCACTCAATGGTATACATACCATGGCTGCATGTGTTATCTGTGTGACACATAGATTGCCATGTCTGCTTACAGTGTCTGTGACCATAGCAAATAATAGTGGGCACAGGAGTAGCAAATGCATGCAATGTACAGACATGGGATGAGTGATGCATGTAGACATGAAGGAATCCCAATGCTCGACATGGCCATTGTACAGTGGTTATGGTGAGTGTGGGACATATTGCAGATATGTCAGTGCCAGCCATGACATGGCATGCTACACGACTGCAACATTAAACACCACACATACCCAATGTGTGTCATGTGACCTATACACCCAGTAGCATTCCAGGACGTATATGTGACTCTTTGTACAGATGGCGACAGCTGTGCATATTGTGTATACTGGCATATGTAAGCACACACACAACATGCTATGCATATTGTGTATAGGTGCATATGTTTGCACACACACACAACAATGAGGTGCAAAGCAAAGACCGCTATGTGTAGTACTGTGGTCACTGTAACTGGATGGAGTGTACTATCATGTGCCATCATCATCATCATGCATCTTGTTGTCACTCACGGCTACTACTGTGTGACAGACCACCGCCTATCATGCTGTACCTGAACTGCAGTGGCGTGGCTACGTTTACGATTACACAGCCACTTTGTACATGGGTGTATGAGGTGCCCAATAGGGAGCATTGCCTAACATGACTGTGTTATGTGTTGAAGAGTGTTGCACAGCCCCATGATAGGCCTCTACCCCTGAGGTACATCATGTGTGTATGGATGACATGTGGAATACTAAGGTGTGACCTTACAGCGGGTGTGTGGTTATGCCATATGTAGCATGTCTTTGTGTACTGCGCATGATAAACATGTTATGTTGTGTACAGGTGTTGCAACTATGCCTATCCAATGTGCAGTACGGGGTTGCCACAACTGTGTCTTATGCTCTGTGCATTGCATGTCAGTGAGGCAGCTACTGACATTACTGAGCTGTGCAACGTCTTACAGCAAACATGCACAGCATGCATTATGCGTAGGTGTGTTACGTGTACATGGCCTACACCTCACCTATGACATGCATATTTCATTACCAACATTGCAGTTATAACACACTCACCAGCATGGATCGGCTGCCCTGCTGTCACACCAGAGGGACCTACGAGAATATGAGAGAGTTCGTCAGTGGCCACAACTGTGGCATTGTTACAGTGGGTATGCTAAACTGCAGTATAACAACAGTCAACAGTCACAGGTGTAGAGATATTATTCCAAATATCAGTATTGCACAACACTAGGCAGCAGAACTGCTAAACACACAGTACACATCTCACGTAGATATAATCTAACAATATAGTTAACTGTCATCTACAGATAGGGCATGTTACCTGCTTGCTCCAGGTGGACGTGCTGGGTTGCTCCAGCCTCCATGACAACACATGTCAGAGGTTGATGTTGCTGTTGTCCAGGAACCACCATGCTTAGGAGCAGCTCCTCCACTCTGGTGAGGGGGGGATGAATGGCCACCCCACCACCTGTGGCAAGCTGTTGTCTTTGGATATCAGACGCACACCGCCGGACATGTCTAATTAAATCACTGCAGTGATGGCTTACCTGCTCATATGTCCGGTTATGCATGCCTATGTCATTTACCCGATGAACAAGTTCCTGCCACAGTGCAGTGCACTCCTGCTGGTGCTGGCTGCTTCTGGAGAACAGCATCGTGTACTGCTGCAATAGGCTATGTAGTATCACCTCTTCCTCATCCGCTGTGTATGATGGATTGCGTTGGTGGGCCATCTGGCTGAAAAAGATATGAACAATATGTGTGAGCGAGTCCTGTGGCACACTTTACACCTTTAACCACAGATATCACTTTACTGACATATATACCATCCTACTGTCTGTCAGAGGTTACACACATTCATAGGTTCATAGGTTTATAGTAGGCTATCTGCCCTACGGCATTTATAAGCCTAGCCCAGAGTTTTTGTGGCTTACGCCACCCCTTATGTTAAAAAATACTGTGCCCATTAGTTTGTTGTGCCTCTGTCCAGCAGTGACACAGAGATGATTCCCGGGGTAAACCTACGATCTCCCATCCACCGGTCAAGATTTCTCTTGAACAGAGCCAGTGAGGTGCTCTGCCTCACATGGACCGGGATTTTATTCCACAACATAGGGAGTCTCTGGGTGACAAATCTATCCCTCCAGCATGTCCTATTTATATCCGTGCTAAGGTTTAAGTCACTTGCTCTAGTGGATCTGGTCGATTTGGATTTTTTGAGGTGGAGCATGTCCATTAATTCCGGGTTGGACATGGCCTTGTATGTCAGGCACAGGTCACCTCTGAGCAGACGGTATGCGACTGAATAGAGCTGGAGTTTCTTCAGTCTGGCAGCATATGACAGATTTTGGAGTCCCTTTATCCTTTTGGTGAGGAACTTTTGGGGTCTCTCCAATTGCTGCAGGTGTCGGGTGAGATACATCCCGAATGGGGCATTGTACTCGATCATTGGTCTGATAAGTGAAGAGTACAGGGGAACAATGACCTCACTTGATCGGGATGTGAATCCCTTCATGATCAGGTGGGCAATGTAGAAGGTTTTTCTAACCACTTTAGCAATGTGAGTGTCAAAAGAAAGGCCACTGTCAACCTGGGTCCACAGGTCCCTGATAACCTCTTCTGTGCTTAGTGGATTGCCACCTATATGGTAGCTTGGGGTTACCTTGTTTTTCCCGAAGGGTATGACTATACATTGTTTGGCATTTAACTTCAGGCCATGGCTCTGGCACCAGCTATCAGTTTCCGTGAGACCCTCTGAAGGATATCTGTGTCCGATGTACTTTCCACTATGGCTCCCAGTTTGCAGTCATCTGCAAACTTTGTCAGCCATAGTCCTCCTATGTTAGCCTGTACTTCTGAGAAGTAGATGCCGAACAACAGGGGCCAAGGACTGAGCCCTGTGGGACACCACTTGTGACCGGCTTGGAGTCTGACATGGCGCCAGCTACTCTAACCCTGTGGGTTCTGTCCTTTAGCCAGTTTGCAACCCATCTTGTGACATATGGGTTTACATTTAAGCTGGTAAGTTTCTCTATAATACCCGAGTGGGGTATTGTGTCGAAAGCTTTGCAAGGTCAAGGTAGGCTGTATGGACTGCCTTTCCCTCATCAATGGCCTTGGTGACTGTTTTGAAGAAGTCGACCAAGTTCAAAAGGCATGATCTGCCCTTGACAAAGCCAAACTGGGTCGGGTCCAATGTCTGCAAGTCCCCTATGTCTTTGTTTATGAGTTCCATTATGATCCTCTCCATAGCTTTGCAGACCAGGCTTGTTAAGCTTATGGGGCGGTAATTACCAGGGTCCGTAGAGGCACCGCCTTTGTGGAGTGGGACCACAGTTGCCGTACGCCACTCCTTGGGCACATATCCTGTGGTAAGGCTAAGATTAAACAGCTGCCTTATGTGTGGGTTTAGTTCCTCATTGAGTTCGTGTAGCACACAGCCGGGGACACCATCCAGTCCCATTGATGCTGTGTTTGTAGCTTTAGAGAGAGCAGCTTTCACCTGCGCATTGGAGATGTCTGGGAGGCTGCACTCCGCTGGGATAGTTATCTCTCCTTTTGGGGGGGGGGTGAAGTTTGCACTGAACCTGTCTGCCAGTATGTTGGCAATGTCTGTGGGTTCAGTGATTTTTGTATCATTTTGGACTAATTCTGAGCATATCTGGGAGTTTCCACCCAGATTTCTAACATAGCTAAAGAAGGCTTTATGATTGTCTTTTGAGTCCTTGGCGATTTTTCTCTCAAAGTTGGCCTTGGATGATTTTATGAGTGATCGTAGTTTTTTACTAGTATTGATCAGAGATGTCTTCCCTTTTAGGGATTTTGCTCTATCTTGTAGTAGCTTTCTCCTCTTGTTGTAAAGTTTGTTTATGGCTGGGGTCCACCAGACTGGACGTTTGCCTTTGGTGGAAAGGGTCTTGATTTTATTAGGGATTGCTTGATCCATGCAATCCTGGAGGTGCTCGTAGAAAGCATTTGTAAGGGATTCAGCAGCGTGGGTTGTGGTTTCCAATGGCTCAGGGGCCTTGAAGGATACCACACCAGTCTTAAGAAGTGTGAAGTTGGCTTTTGAGAAGTTCTTCACTGTGGTCTTTTTTGTTGGGGGTGGGGGCGGGATGTGGATCTCCAGTGAGATTAGTTTATGGTCTGATCTCACCAATGAGGGATATACTTCCGGTGTGGAGCATTTTGTCCCCATGTTTGTGATGATCAGGTCTAGTATATTTTCACCTCTTGTGGGAATGGTGACAAGTTGTTCCATAGCATTTGAGTTTATGAACTCCAGGAACCTTTGGGCTAGGGTATTGGGGCTTGAGTAATGTTCCCAGTCTATGTTTGGGTAGTTGAAGTCACCCAATATGATGGTGTTTGGAGAGACATTTATACTCTCCAGTGTCTTCAGGAAGGCTGTGTGGGGTTCCTGAGTTTGAGAGGGTGGCCTGCAAGATGAAGGACAACTAACGTGGAACATTATGGTAAGTAAATAACTTATTTTTTTTTCTGTTGAGCAGAAAATTGATTTGTAGCATTTGAGATAGCTCACATTAGACATAATTATAGAAAATAATCCATTAATAGACCTGTATATACAGTTAATTGTCATGGTTTGGTTGGGAAGCAACTAATAACAAAACAAATTAGCCAGTGAAACCACTGAGAAACTCCTCTCAATCCTCAAGGAAGGGGGGATGGAGGAGGGAAGCAAGAAGGAAGGCAAGATGAAGGACAACTAACATGAAAAGTTATGGTAGGTAAATAACTTCTTTATGTTAAGTTGTCCAATCTCACCTTCATTCTTGCTGGATGGGACAGCGTCCCTAGCACCTCAATCCTGGGTAGCTCATTGGAACAGACTCTTCAGAATCATGGAACCAAAGGAAGCCCTGCCTCGGGAGACCACATCTACTTTGTAATGAGAAATGAATGTATGAGGATCTGCCCAAGTAGCTGCTATACAAATTGAATCTATGGGCAGTCTAGATTAAAATGCTACCAAAGTAGCTACTGACCTGGTTGAATGACCTTTGGGTTTTGTGGGAAGATCTTTTTGTCGCAAATGGTAGGTATGCGCTATGGTGTCTGATAACCATTTTGACAATAAAATTGGAAGGCCTTGTTTGTTGTTAGCAAATGAAAGAAACAACTGATCTGATTTTCTCATCTCTTTAGTTCTATGGAGATAGAAACTCAAGAGAGTTTTCCAAGAGAGAAATTTCAAGGAATATGATGCTGCTGGTTCAAAGGGTGGCAGTATCAAGGAGGCCAGAACCAAACTGAGATCCCAAGGTGGAAGGGGGTCTAAGTATGTACCTCTCATGAAGGCCTTGCAGAGTTTGTGAGACATTATGCATGAGTTAGAAACTCCGACGTGAAAATTTGAAATGGCAGCTAATTGTACTCTGATGGGAGCAGCCGCTGCACCAGAATGAAACAGTTCTGCTAAGAAATCCAAAATCTCGTGTATAGGAGCTGTAAAAGGATCTACATTTCTGGATTCTGCCCAGTAAGAGAATCTTTTCCATTTGCTAGCATAGACTTTCCTTGTATTTATCTTATGGGAGGAAACAATGATATTATGCACTGCTGGGGAAATATTGGGGAGCCTGGCTAAGATTGGAAGTGGAGTACCCAAGCTGTGAGCTTGAGAGATTGGAGGGATTGGTGTAGCCTGCCTGATTAATGAATCAAGAGGTACGGTACTGGGTCCAGAATCCAAGGCTGGGCTAGAAGGTGCGGGTGAAGGAATGGAAACCAAATCTGTCAGGGCCAATATGGGGCAATGAGGATCATTTTGCAACCCAACAATTTTGTTTTCTGAATGACTTTCAGAATTAGGGGAAAGGGGGGAAATGCATAAAGGAGTCCCTGAGGCCAATCGTGGACTAGAGCATCCCTAGGTGTCTGACCTGGAGGAGGAACAAGGGAGAAGTAGCTGCTGCATTTGTTGTTGAGGGGAGAGGCAAAGAAATCGCAGCAAGGCTGGCCCTATTTGCAGAAAATAAGATCGACAATTTCCTGTTTCAGAGACCACTCATGAGGCACGAGGATCACCCTGCTGAGCCTGTCCGCTATTACGTTGGATGTCCCAGGGATATACATTGCTATCAAAAAACATTGGGAGGAAATTGCCCATTGCCACAGTCTGAGGGCCTCTTGGCACAAGGGGTAAGACCTGGTTCCACCCTGTTTGTTGATATACCAAACCACTGACATATTGTCCGTCTGTATTGCAACAGTCCCAGGAGGGAGAGAGCCTTGAAGAGCTTGCAATGCTAAGAGCACCACTCTTATCTCCAGGACATTGATGTGCAAGTGGTACTCGTGAGGTTGCCAAGTGCCTTGGACTGTTTTCCTTAGATAATGCCCCCCCCCCACCCTATCAGGGAAGCATCCGTGGTCACTGTGGCAACCGGATGGGGTTCCATGAAAGGTCTGCCCTGAGTAACTAGGGAGACCATCCACCAGGAAAGGTGTCTTTTGCAAGATTCCGTAATTAACATCATGTGAGACATGGGTAATTCCTGGAAGGACCATTGTGTGAAAAGAAGCCACTGAAGGATTCTCAGGTGAAAGCATGGTAAGGGAACTAGAAGAATGGCTGCTGCCATGGACCCTAGAACTTGAAGAACATATTTGACCTGAATTCTTTTGTTCCTCAGGAGAAGTGACACCTGTTTTCGACTAATGAAAAGTCTTTCCTGAGGCAATTTTACAATCATTTTTCTTGTGTTTAGCTCTGCTCCTATGTATGTAATAGATTGACAGGTCAACAAGGCAGATTTTTCAAAGTTTATTGTGATGCCTAGTTGAGCTCAGGATGTGATGGTATAATCTCATGCCTCTACAAGTTGTTGCCTAGTGGTAGCAGTGGGGAACCAGTCATCCAGATAAGGAAACACCTGGAATTCTAGATGTCTCAGGTGAGCCGTGACTACTGCCATGCATTTGGTGAACATCCTGGGGGCTGTGGTGAGACCAAAGGGCAGAGCTCTGAATTGGTAAAGACTGGCCCCTAGCTGGAAGCGTAGAAATCTCCTGGACCGTCTGTCCATTTTTATATGATAGTACGTGTCCTGAAGATCTATGGAGCACATCCAGTTGTCCTGACCCAGAAAAGGGAGAATGGACTGCAGTGTTACCATCTGAAACTTTTCTTTTTGTACAGATTTGTTTAACCTGCTGAGATGCAGAATTGGTCTCCAGTCCCCTGTCTTTTCGGCACTAAAAAGAATCTTGAGTAAGTTTCGGATCCTACTTGGTCTGCGGGGACTTCCTGGATGGCTCTCTTTTCTAGCAGTCTTGAAACTTCTGTGACTGCCTGATCCCTTAGATTGGGTGGAACATCTGGGATGGATTTTTTTGAAACAAAAGGGGGTTGATGAAAGGGAATCTTGTAACCTCCGGATATAATAACTATTATCCATTTGTCTTTTGTAATGTTTTGCCAGGAGATTGGGTACAATGAAAGCCTTCTCCCAACTGCCTCCAGAGTTGAGCAGTTGGGCATCCCTTCAGGGATGTTGATAGGGCTTGGAAGAGAGCATATCTCTGTCATCCTGATTTTGCGGACCCCCTCTGCCATGAGGGTGGAGTCTGTTATTATTTTCCCCTCTGCCCCTGGGGGAAAAATCACCACGTGCATCAGGCAAGGGTCCCTGGCATTTCTGAAACCACATCTTTCCACCCTTCTGACCCTTTGGGTATGGTCTGGTAGGAATGGAAAAACGGACTCCGACATAAGAGAGCATCTTGCCTTCCTGCTGGCACCTGGTAAGCGTGTCTTTCACCTGAGGCCCAAAGAGAGAGGTGCCATCAAAGGGGATATTGGTGAAGGGCGCTCTGAAAAGTTCTGCAAACTGACACAGCTGCAGCCAAGAATGTCTCCCAAGAGCCACTCCTGTTCCTGCAGCTCTAGTCACTCCATCAGCTGCGTAAGAAATAAGTCTCATCGAGGAGTTGACTACTGAATTAAGAGTTGCCAGCTGGGTAGCTACCTTGGCTGAAGCTCCCTCAGCTATGCGATCTTGAAGGGTATCTCCAAGTTCTTTTAGTAAAATGGGAAAGATAATTCAGGGACGTAAGGGAGAAGGTCGCTGATGAAAACATCTGCTTCCCATATCTGTCCACCATATGAGAGTCTTTATTCGGTGGATGGACAGATGAGGAGGTTTCAGCTAACTCTCTCATTGCGGCTGCTGCTACCACCATGGCATCAACTGGAACACCTTTAGTTAAAAATTGTTTGTCTTGGGGAGCTGTGTTGAATTTATTGGGTTCCTCGGGACAGGTCCCATGGAATCTGAAGCTGACCAAGCCTTTCGAGACACTACAGACATGAGTGGATCAAAAGTCGGAGACACTCAGGAGGTGGAAGGTCAGGAACCAAATGCGTCCAGATATACAGACTCATCCTCAGAGGGGGTTAGGAAAGTCCAGCTATGCCTCTGCCTGAGAATCTCAAGGATGTCTGAAAAGGAAACATCTTCAGAGGGGGATTTGGGGACCCCCTCCAATTCATCCAGGTCTGTATCTGAAGTGACAGACTCAGGCAAGTCTTGGTGCTTCCTCTTGCACTTTTTCTTATGGAAAGCCTGCTCAGAATGCTCTGGGGAGGTTTTGAAAGAAGAGGGTTCACCCAGTGGGGTGTCCTGGGGCATAGGTTCCCTACGCTTTGGGGCTGGAGGAGGAGCAGAGGTTGTCACAGGTACCGAGGGGGACGGAGCTGATGGAGCCGATAGTGGAGCCGTCTGTGGGGGCAGCAATCTCCACATGATCTCATAGGTGCCGCTGTCTTGACACAAGGAGGGCTCCAGCTCCAAAGAGATAGGAATCCCACCCTGTGCCGAGGGCAATGGCTCCGAGGCCGATGTGGGAGCCAAGCTCAACTGAGCCAATGCTCAGAGAGAGAGCGGGGTCGGACAAGGGTCCGATGCCACTTCCCCCCTCAGAGCTGACAAGAGAGCTTCAGCACCCAGATACCTTGATGGGAGGATGAACCGAGGTAATCAGAGCCAATGTTGGAGCTGAAGAGGATGTCATCAGAGCCAAAGGAACCACTATCGGAGCATCCATGGACTCCGGCTCCAAACTAAGTATAGTCGGAGGAGGAATTGAAATCGAAGCAGATGGAGCTGATGCCTGTTGAGGTGGGCTCGAAAGCATTTTAGCAAGAGTGATCTGAAGAAGCGTAGCAATACGCGAAAGCACTCATCTCTGTTTTATACACAATAAATGCATTGGATTTTATAACTGCTTCCGCTTTTCCTGTGTTGGGACTGTACGTGTGTTTTCTGCCTGTTTACCTATTTCGTAACAGACAGTCTCTTTTGGAGTGGTGATCTTTGTTGAGTTTTTATTTTAGCAAGAGTCTGTGACTTCAGCAAAATACTGACCACTTTCTCCACATCCTGATCTGATAACCTCGAGGATCGAGAGGAGTGGGAAGATGAGCGATGACTAGACTTACTTAGAAGTAAGGGTGATTGTGGCACTGAGTGAATCGGCTCCAATGAAGGAGACCTAGCTCGTCTGTGGCTCAGAGATGGCTCCGAAGTAACAATTGGAGCCGACGGAGGGGTAGTCTTGTCAGTGCCAGATGTCACCAACACACTTGGTTTGTCAAGCTCACAGGTCGGTCCCAAACATGGAGCCGATGGCTTGACTGGTTTCAAAGGTTTCACTGGCTGAAATGCTTTAGCCAGAAAATCCTGTTTTAACAATCCACGGAGGATAAGCTTATTTTTCCACTCCTGCAGGACCCTTGGACTAAAGGCATGACAAATAGCACAAGAGTCCTGCAGGTGCAGAGCCTCCAAGCAATAAACACAACTAGTGTGCCCATCTGTCAGAGACATCTTCTGACAGCATGAGTCACACTTTTTAAAACCAGAGGTTTTAACTTCTGTAGACATTTTACCAAAAGACAAACTAAAATAGTAACTACAAAAATGTGTAAAGACCTTAAAGGAGAGCCTCTAACTTAAACGGCTGTCCTTGGGGGGGGGGGGCTCTCTAAGTTAAACGAGTTCAGGGAATAACAGAAGGCCTAGCGACTAAGGAGCAATGGCCAACACAGCACAAAAAAACACAGCAAGGACGAGATAAGGGGTTTACAATAAATGCAACTTACAAACTACTACAAGAGGGAAAATATATATCAAATTTTAAGCACAATCTTTGAGTTTAATAGAGAAAAAAATTATACTAAGCCTGAGCCAGTATTGATTGCAACCTCGCAGCTAAAGTGGCAAATGAGATCTGGGTAGCTGACGCTGGGCATTCTGGAATAAGGGGTAGCCTTGAGCCAGTAAAGAGCTCTCGAGCTATAGTAAGTGGCTGAGTTGGAGCCGAGGATCGGCTCCAAACCCATCCAGCAAGAACAAAGGTGAGATTGGACAACTTAACATCTAAAGTTATATTATCAAGGCCATCTAGCCATATCAATTCTTTGTAAACAGGGAAAAAGTATACAGGACTTTCAAAGATTCTTTTTTCCTGGGCTCAAAGATCTCTGCAAATAGTGACTGTAGTCAGAAAATTAAAAGATGTTTGTTTCTTGAGTGAAAGCTTATGGTAAAATTTTGTAAGGTATTAAAGGCTTGGAAATGTGTTTTTGAACTGTGGTATTGGAGAAAACTTTTAAGAATTCCAGGAACTGCAAAAAGATAAAATAAGCCAGTGATTAAGGAAATAAATCCATACTGTTCACCAGAGAGTCTAACAGGAAAGCTAAAATTCAAAATACTCTGATCACATAATACAAAGACTGGCTTACTGGAGAAAGCACTGACGTTGGGAAAGAACAAGACAAATGAAGGAGGCAGCTGAGGCTAAGCTGGATAGATAATATTAATGAAGCAATGAAAGAACTTAAGACACACACACACACACACACACTGACACATGCACATATTTCATGTATAAATAAATGAACAGTAACATACATACACTTCATGACTCTTAAAGAATTGGTTTACACACAAGTATACACCTCTTGTCTCATAAAAGAATGTTGTGCGCACACACACACAAACAAATATACTTTGTGTCTCATAAAGTAATGGTGTACAAGCACACATATACTTCATGATTCATAAAGGAATCATGCACACACACACACACACACACACACACATAATTCACCTGTCATAAAGTAATGTATACACACACACATACAGTACATACAGACACAGACACAGTCACACACACACACACACACACACACACACACACACACACACACACACACTTCACATGTCATAAAGGAATGGAGTACAATCACACATATACTTCATGTATCATAAAAGAATAGTGGACATGCACCTCAAGTATCAAAAAGGAATGGTGTACATGCACACATAATTCACTTATCATAAAGGAATGGTATGCACTCTACTTCATGCAGCATAAGGGAATAGTGTAGAAGCATACACATATTTCATGTATCATACAAGAATGGTGTATAAGTATACCTATACTTCAAGTATCATAAAGAAACGGTGCAGACACACATACATAATTCACTTATCATAAAGGAATGGTGTACATACACCAGTATATATATATTTCAAGTATAATACAACAGCAGTGTACATTCAGATATATTTCATGTATTGTAAAGAAAGTTTATACGTACAAATGCACTTCAGGTCTCATAAAGGAAGGCTGTACAAGCACACATATACTTTATTTACCATAGGGGAATGGTGTACGTACACACGTATACTTCACATATCATAAAGGAATGGTGTATACGCACACATACACTTCATGAATCATACAGGAATGGTGTACACGAGGACATATACTTCATGTATCATAAAAGACTAGTGTACATGGACACATATACTTTTTGTCTCATAAAGGAATGGTGCACATGCACACATATATTTCATGAATCATATGGGAATGGTGTACATGCACACATTTACTTCATGTATCACAAGGGAATGGTATACATGGGTGCATATGCTTCTTGTATCATAAAGGAATGGTGTACCCGCACATATATATTTCACATATCATAAAGGAGTGGTATACACGTGCACATATATTTCATGTATCATAAAGGAATGGTGTACGTGAACACATCTACTTCATGTATCAAAAAGGAATGGCCTACATGCACACATATACTTCATGTATCATAACGGAATGGCCTACATGCACACATATTCTTCATGTATCATAATTTTATTTATTTTATTTATTTTACATTTGATGACCAGGCTAGTCTAACTGGATATATGTCCATTTTCAGTAGAGGCCCGGGGAGAAAAGTTCCAAGATACATACAAAAAAGGAGAGATAAGCTCCAAGACAGATATAATAAAACAATATAAAAGGTTGCAACATCATGTATCATAAAGATTATCATACTGTCTTTTTCAATGAGAATGCCAGAACCCTTACACTCAGCACTGACTACTAACTGAGATTAAACCTTGTCACCAGTCTTATATCTTTTATCTGAAAGCTCTACAAACCTTATCTGAGCATTCTGCTTCAGAAAATGCTGTACATGCAACATGTAATGCAGAGATATGCACAATATCTATTTATTCAATATGTAATGCACAGATATGGTGTACAACCCAAACACTCATAGTCATTCCACAAAGTGGAGGTGGATTATCAGTTTTAATACTAATGGCAAACTTAAACTGTTCCCATAGCAGATTTCGACAAGCAGTAACTGTGCACACTATGCAAGGATGTAGCTAGAGTGGAGTGACAGGGATGCCTGCCATGATCTCTAGCTGTTAGGAAGCATCAGTACTGTAGAAGACATTCTATGAGACACAGACAGTCTTCTTTAAACCATCCTGAGTAATTGTGCCATCTAGACGGAGAATACCTTCTTCTGTCAGATGACATCTGATGCCTTGCTGTTCAATCTTTGAAAAGGGAATCCAAGGCACTAGAACACATTGGGAAGTGGGTGTCTGCTTCCTCCATTGATGCAAAAGTACCATTTAACCTATACTGATGCCCACCGCAGATGTAACCACTATGAGGGAAGTTGGTCTTGGGCATTGCAAGTTTCTTCCAGGTATTTCTGAGACGATACCTCAGCCTGGATCCATTGTCCCTAAACTGTTTTCCCACTCCCTAAAATTAAATTCCCTGATCACTCCCTAATCCTAAACTCCATTCCTTTTCCCTAAACTCAAACTCACCACCCACTCCCTAAATCGAAATTCACCCACTCCTTAAACTTAAATTCCCTGATAACTGTCTCAATCTAATCCCAACTCATGTTCCTTAACCCTAAGCCTCAATCCCTGAGTCAAGCCCTAAACCTAATGGCTAAAAACCCAACCCTTCCAATTCCCTCCTCACAGCTGCCAAACCTACCTTACTAGGCTATGTGTTTGAACAGGAGCTGTCAGCTCTTCTATCTCCCCATGGTTGTGCACGTTACTGAAGACAATTTAACTCTGAGCATAAGCAACATAGCAGCCAGTGAGAGGAGACAGACAGAAAGACAGATAGACAAGACCCAGTTGTGGGACTGGTCTGTGAGCAGCAGGGACAAAGCAGATAAAGGAGATGCAGAAAAGACAGCTGCTGAAAATAAAAGACAGCTGGACAGTGATATTCTTACTATTGCCCCTCCAATCTTCCTTTTTATTCCCAAAACTTTAATAGCACTGACACAGGGACACCAAACAGGAAATCATCCACTACACACTTGTTTAAAACATATGGCTTTATATCTTCAGACAGATTTTCTGAAGATAGCCAAGCATGCCTTCTTAATACAGTCTGTATTATGACTGCTGTGGATACCGTACTGGTAGAATCACAGGCACACTTGAGTGCCTACAGTCACATAGATTAAGCTGTTTTATGATTGAGTGTAAGTTTTTTTTTTTTTTACCTTAGAATTAGCTACTAAGTTAACAATTTTAAAAACTTTTTTACTAAAATAGACATTGGATAGAGCAATGTATGGTCATGACAATATTGAACTCTTACTGTTAATGTACTTGTTGACACCTTTCATATACTTAACAACTTACCCTGTCTAGCAGAAAATGAGAAAGATTTTAGAAGGGCTACGTTCCTCAGATGTAGTAGATATAGTCAAAGTTATATGATCTAATTTTAAGTTATGATAAAGGGGGGAGTCTTTCTCAAACATACTCTCAAAATGTCAAAAGACATATTAGTGGGAATGAGCAGCAATTTTGCTGGCTTATATATTATGAGGTGAGAGAAGGTGGAGAGATGCAATTGAGAATGAAGACCCTCAGCCCTGTCATAAAATATGAATGGGGAATAAGCTGGTTGGCCATGGTAGAAGTGTGTGTGTGTGTGTGTGTGTGTGTGTGTGTGTGTGTGTGTGATGTGCACACATTACACAGACTGATGTCACTACACTTTGGGCATGGGAATAGCACTGAGTTTAGGGTAAGACAAAAATACAAAGTATCCTTGGATGATAGTTCACTTCAGTACATCTCTTGTCCCAGTTGACAATGTGGCTACAGCCAACCAGAAGGAAAGTGAACTGAGTCAGGTGTGCAACGAAGGAGCTTTATAGGACATGGAAGGAAAAAAATAATAATTCATTACCTGTTCAGTTTTAAACTTGAAGGTAGACTATAATACATTGACTGTCTTAAATATATCATAAACAGCGTGCTTCTTTTTCAGAATTTTAGGAACTTACTTACTTGAAAACATTTCTCTTCGGATCCAGAATATCAAGCAATCTGCCTGCATATTCTTCCTGAGCAGCTGTGAAGGCAATTATCTATTGGAAAAACAAAAACTGCATTACTCAAAAAAGTAGAGCTGGTTGAGATACTCAACAACAGATGACTGAAATGTCACTGTCTTCACACACTAGTACAAGCTGTGGTATTCACCCATCCTGGTTCATTAAATGGCTCATATAATTCCTGAGCATTACATGAGATATCTTTGAATACCAAATTCTGAACTCATGCAGCACACAACTCCATCAAATATAGCAGATGCTATCTTACAGTATCAATTAACCAAAGGGGACATTCACTGATAGGTTAATTACTGGGTGTTATTTATTTATTGCTAACTGGGCTGTATATCTGTGGGATACCCATTTTCAGAGGAGGTCTGGAGAGTACTGTTCCAAATATAACACAAAATCTATTTATTTATTTCACATTTGTTAACCGGGTTAGTCTGACTGGGCAGGTGCCCTTTTTCAGCAGAGACCTGAGGAGAAAAGCTCCAAAAGGTAGATAAAAGTTAATTATTGCAGTAATCACAATATAGCAAAATAGCAATCTCATACAATCTCATACAATTTCAACACATATATAGTCACAGTAACCAAACTGTGTAGTATGCAAGGACATGTAGTCATATCCAATACATTGTTAAAGTAAAATTTCTTAGTGATATAAGGCATCATTCTACAGAAAGTAAGACATCCTAATAAGTAATGTCATAGTAACAGTGATAGGATACAGTATAACATTAATCACAGAAAGTTTCATCCAGTACATGTTCACTGAACAATTTCTTGCTGATGGAACAGGAATAATATGTAACACGTCTTTGGACTGAATATATAGTTATATAGCCTGTCCTGTGGAACAAAACAGAGGAAATGAGAGAAGGAAGGTTGGGGGAGAGTAGAGGAGAGGGAATAAATGAAGGAGTAGATTATAGCAAAGGAGAGGGATAGAGGTTGCTTAAGTTGGGTTGGTGCAAGAGCAAGTCCAAGAGTTTAGTAGATAGTCTTCAATTGTTTTGTTTTTTTAAACAGTTTGTGTTAAAAATGATTTTATGTATTGGGGTAGTTTATTCCAAGCATGAGCAACTGAGTGGTTATAGAGAAGTTTGCCAATGGTTTTGTTGGGCTTGTAGATTTGAAGAAGGTGTTGGTCTAAGCTGCGGAGTGTATGGTTAGGAATACAGGGACTGATGAGGGTAGACAGAGCTGGACAGGAGTGTGGTTGGTTTAATATGGAATGGGTATTGGGAACTTGAGGCAGAAGGAATTGATAGCGAAATTCAAGCCACTGTAGGTTTTTTAGTTAAAGACAGCGTTGACATGATAAGGTAGCTTGGCAGCAAATCTAGCAATGTTTTTATAGGCAAAAAAACAATAAAACACAATGGAGCAATGATCTAAAGCTGTCAGTACTTTACTGATGTTCCTGGTACCTCAGTCTTTTTAATGCAGCTTTGGATATATAGATCAAATTTAAGCTGATCATCAGTTATAACGCCTAATAGTTTAGTGTGGGATTCAACCTTGATAGTTGTGTTATTTGGTGAGGTAACAGTGAAGATGGATTTGAGGTGATGGAGGGATTTAGGGAGAAAGAGGAGGAGGAGTTTAGTTTTATTTGGATTAAGAAGGAATTGATTGAATTAATATAACAAAAACAGATCAACCAGACAAAAATTACAAAGGATAAATAATACAAGAGCAATGAGTTATTTAGTAAAATAGGAATATCTCAGTAACACAGGAACAGGAAATGCCTCTATAGTGGAATGCAAAGCTTGCATTGAGTTTACTTAGACAACTGTACTATGTTCATCAGATGGATCACTGCTGCAAGTAGCCTCAGCTGCATGGGTAGATTACCACAGTTTAGACTGACTGGGAGGAGGAGGGGCCAGAAGCCCCTGGAGAATGGTCCTAGCAAAGCCTGTCCAAGACTTGGAGAAGGAATCTAGTTTATAGTGCTGTATTAAAGGATGCACATGTGGCCAAGTTCTGCTTCTAGACTATTTCTAGAATCCAACCTTATTCAAAAAGTCACAAATGAAGTCAAGGTCCTAGTCAAATGAGCCTTAACCCCGCCTGGAATTGCTTTGCGGTGGAAAGGTAACATGAGACAACCACTTGGAAATAGTCTGTTTTGATACAGGTTGTTCTTTTTTCTTACATTCACAAGATTTTTTTTTTGTTCTGTCAAGATAGTACCTGAGTTGTCTGTGGACATCCAATATATGGAGTATCCTTTCTCCCTCATTTTTAGGTTCTGGGAAGAAGACAAGGATATGGATAACTTGGCTCAAAGTAAATTTGAATACCACTTTAAGCATAAAAGAAGGATTAGTTCTCAAGTAAACTCTGTGTGGAAATTGAGAAAAATAAACTTTCTTCCAAAATATATCAAAAGCTTTCACATTTTGTCACAAGGAAAATATTAGTAGTCACAATATGTTTGGCAACAGATGTTTTTTATTAAGAAAATAACTGCCAAATCTGATGATTTAGGATTAGAAAATAGATATTTATGTTTCTGGTATACTTTATATAACCTGTCAGACTTTTTAGAAGCAGGAGGTTGACTGTCAGGCATACTGCAGGCTGTTAAGAAAACATAATCTAATACTATTAAAACAGGAAGAACAGTTGCAAGGTGAGGAAAATGAAACTATAATAAATCGTAATACTTCGCTGCACATTTGGAATTTCATTCTGTTCCCATTGAAACAATTCTTTCATTTTAGTAATGATTTCAGAAAAACTCTCCTGGAGGGAAATATGAAGAAACACATTTTTCAGAATCAGAATATTCAGTTTGAGGGGAGTTTTCTGACTGGGAATCAATGTTTCCTCTGAGACAAACAAGAATGTTTCTCTCTTGTTTGTGGAGGACAATCCAACAACTACAGGTTATGTGCCTAACTCCAGGTCATTAGTGACTTTCCAAGGAGCTATGCCAGTGGGATTGAGAGACAATGATGAGTGGTCCTGGGAACCAGGTCTGGGCACAGCAGATTCACCCATCATTGGCTGATGCAGACAGGAAGCTGGCCTCACTGTCAAATACCCATAAGACATTTTCTTCTTCTTGCTGTGGAAACAGGGGAGGGAGGGAGGAAGAACTGAAGGGCTGGATAACTGCTTCATGGTTAGCTGGTAAAAACAGACTGACAAGCAGGTAACGGGTAAACTTCCTGGCAGAAACCTCAGAGTTACACCGTCCAAAAACAAATATTTCTAGCCCCTGAAATACTTTCCTACACAAAAAAGTTGTTTAAAAATATTTATCTGCCCAGCTTTGAAGAAGCAATAACCCACCATTAGTTCCACAAAGTCCACACAGAGAGGGCACTTTGGTGGTAAGAAAGTTCTGATTTTTTTTGCCCTAATCACTGATTTTATGCAACTCTCCTTGAGCCCCATAGCAGTTAGGGTACCTAGACGGTGCCCTAAGGCTTTGAATACTGGCAAGTGGTCATATTCTTGGAGGATATAACTCATACAGTTCAGGCTACTGCAACAGTGATCTTATGATGAGCATCAAATAAGTAGAGTATACAGGGAAATGTTCAAGGATATATGGAAAGAAGAGGGTAGGCAAATTCCAGATAGGTGAAGAAAGGGGTATAAAGAAATCAGCAAGCAAAACTGGTAGATATTTGTGCTTACCCTAAAAGGATAACCAAATCTAAAAAATGTAGAATATTTGCAGAGAGGTATTTATATAAATATTTCTATGCACCAGATAGGCTGCACAGAATGTTCTCAGAAGTAAAATATATACTGGAGGTGTAAGAGGAATCTTAAATATTTTTTGGACATGTGAAAAACTAGAAAAATACAAAAGGAGCTCAATAAATCTAATCCAAGGTTTTCTAGACAGGGAATGGTGAATGGGGGGGGGACTTTTACTTAAGTTCGATACATGCCAGGTACGAAGGGATATATTAAAGCACTGGTAACATTGTAATAACCAAAAACACTATAACACAAACATGAAGAACAAATCAGGAGCCAAATATTGAGAAAGTAAAGCAACTAATGGGTGAAGTAAATGGAGTTGAGAGGAAAACGCTGAAATATAATTCTAGCATCCTTTACAAAGAAATGGGGTTTCTGGATTCAGAAACTGGCCAAGACACAACATGGCTATAAAATGTAAAATAGAATAATAAGTAGAGAAATAAGGAGGGGAACATAAGGCTGTAAACGCAACAAGAAGGAAGGTGATAGTGAATTATGCAGCATTAGACAGATTTGGCTATTGTGTTCACCCTGATGTATAAAATGATGATAATTATAAATAATAAAGTGAGAGACTAATTCAGCAAACTGCTGGAAAATATTAGTGCACCCCACATGCAGACTGTACAGAATACTCTGAGTTTTGGGATGTTAATATATCAGCTTGTTAAAAATTAAAAAAGAATGTAAACCAAATCAAAACACCTGTTAGTGAATAAAACAAGAATGTAAGAAGTCAAGAAAATTATTTTTTTTTCATATTCATCCATCACTTAAGGTATGACTTCTCTAGTCAGAAATTCCCTATGAAACAAGAAACACACATCTTCTCAATGTCAGAAAGCACAGATGTAGTCAGTTACATAAGTGAAAATAATCTGGTTTTCTGCCACATGGAAAGGCAAAAATGGCTGCAACCAATTCCTTACTGTATCTTGTTTACATCTCAGGGTTTTTATATAAGTCAGCACACTAAGATGGATGTATACCCTAACCAGTATTGTGATGACAGGGAAAGTAAAACATCATAAGTCATTTTTCTAACTAGGGGATCATGAAATATTAATTCAAGTATCTTGCCTCATAAATCGCAGACATACGTTCAAGGAACTCGTTGAGAAATGGCCTCAGCCGAACATACACCTAGAAAAATAATGGAAGAGTTTCAGAATGGAAGATATGCAAATATTCCTTAAGAATTCACATTATACAATGTAAATATTTCACTACACAAACAAATGCTACTGTTACACTATGGAGACAGCCTAAAGTACAATTACAAGAATACTTACAATTGATAATCTACTGCAACACAGACAAATCTCAGAAAGCAATGAACACAGAACATCCAACCACCAAGTGATGATACAATAAGATTTTTAAGCAGTTATAATTAAATGCTGCCCTTCTGTTAGCATGCGACTAAACTGGAAGTGACACTAGCTGCCGCATTAAATGAAAGGATGGGATTATGTCCTATTTTTTTTTCTTCCAGAGACACTGTGGCACAATGGCGCAGCAGACAGCATTGTCACCTCACAGCAAGAGGTTCTCTGGTTCGATCCTCTGCTGGGGCACCTTCTATGTGGAGCCTGTGTGTCTTCCCTGTATTTGTGTGAGTTTCCTCTGGGTGCTCTTGTTTCCTCCCATGATCCAAAGACATGCAGCAGGTGGACTGGACACTCTAAACTGGCCATATATGTGAGTATTCATGGGAGTGTGTGGTACAGAAGAACAGCTGTGGCAGGGCTAGCCACCCAGTGGTGTGAACCTTGGCTCTAGATGATTGTCACTGTTAAAGTGACACCTCAACCACATGTCTAAAAGTGAGAAAAAGAGGATCTGGGTGGACACTGATGAGAAGATTCCAATGTGATAGTATTTCCAAAAGAAATGGAGATACAGACAGTTTTTAAGGTATTCTCAGACAAATACGTGATGTCACTTAAATAAAACAAAAAAGTGGTCAATATATCACATAACATGAAGCTGCACAATATACCTATTGCTAATACAGGTTGAAAATCTAAACTTTGTAATTATTTCTTATTCAGTACTGCCTCAGGAAGCAAATAAGTAGTTGTCAGCAATATATAAAAAATAAAGTAATTGACTTACAAGTAATTGAATAACTGAGTTAAGTCCTAATTAATTACAAATCTCCAAGGGAGATTGAAGCAGAGCAGGGGGCATGCTAGAGGAAGGACTCAGAGACTGAGCCCTGAAGTACCAGGGTAACAAAGAAGGAGCCCTGAGTCCAGGGTAATAAAGAAGTTCAACTCCTGAGTGGAATCAAGGTACAAGCTATAATACTTAGTGAAGATGTGAAATGATGGCCAAGTGGTTGTGACACATGTAAGTGTAACAGAGATGTTTTTGAAATAAATGGAAGCAGCAAAGATTCACTCTTTTGAAGTGACTTTGACAGCAGCATTTTCCAGTGGGCAATTACCTGCCTGAAGTAAAACACAATTCAGTCAGTTTGTAATCCAACAGCTGGCCTTGCCTTCACCAGAACAACAGAGATAAAAAAGAAGTTATGTCTTACCATTACATTCCATTTGTGTTGTCGATCTTCACTAATCCTTGACTGTGGGCTCGGTTCTGAGCCTCAGAACCAACTCAGCCATTTATTTCAGCTTCAGCCTTCCAAACTCTCGAGCTAGGCCTTACCCATAATGCTCCTCTCTAAATTACCTCAGATCGAGTTTGCTTAAAATAGTGACAGACAAATAGCAAAGAAGAATAACAGACCAGATATGTGTCCCTGATATGAAGCCAGTTCTGGAAAATTTTAATCCTCTAAGAGTCTCAGGATGGGGGAAGGAGGGAGGGAATGTCAAGGATTAGTGAAGATCGACAACACAGATGGAACGTTATGGTAAGACATAACTTCTTTATCTGATGTTGTCAATCTTCACGTAATCCTTGACTGTGGGACAGAGTCCCTAGCTACCTGAATCTTGGAAGGTTTCATGGAAGAATATTCCTAAACTCCATCAGACCAAATGATGCTCATCGCCTAAAGACCTGATCCAATTTGTAATGAATGATAAAGTTATGAGGAGAAGACAAAGTGGCTGCTGCACAAATGTCATCTAAAGAAGCTCTGGCATGAAAAACTGCAGAACTTGCCACCACTCTAGTTGAGTGAGCTTTCACTGGGCGTGAAAGGCAGAGCCCTTTTGACTGACAGATAAATAGAATACAATCTTTGAGCCATTTCACCAGGGTAACCTTTGAGATTGGGTTATCTAAAAAAGTGAGGAAAAGGCAACAAACAGTTGGTCAGATTTTCTGAAATCCTTTGTTCTGTGAAGATAAAATCATAGCTGTCTGTGGATATCTAATAAATGAAAGAAATACTCCCCTTTATTGGAAAAATTAGGGAAAAGGACTGGTAGTTGAAGTGTATGATAGATATTAGATTCTGAGACTACCTTCCATAAAAAGATGGATTAGTCCTAAGAGAGACCCTGTCTTTGTGAAATAGTATGTAGAGTGGTTTGCAGGACAAGGCCTGAAGTTCTGATACTCTTCTGCCAGATGTAATAGCCACTAAGAATAACATTTTCCAAGTCAGAAACTTTAAGTCACATGTAGTTCATGGTTCAAAAGAACACAAAGTAAGGGACTGAAGAACTAGTGTTTGATCCCAGGGAGGAATGGGTTATTTAAATGGAGGTCTTAACATTAAGGCTCCCTTTAAAAAGGCTTTACAGAGTTTGTGTGACATACGGGATGACCCTTCAAACCCCATATGGAAGTTAGAAATTACAGCTAGATGGACTTTAATTGTTGAGGTGGAGGAACCAGACTGATAGAGATTAGCTAAAAAGTTCAAAACTTTATGAATAGGGGTCTTATAAGGATCAAGTTAATTCATAAGGGCCCAACTTGCAAATTTTTCCCATTTAAATTGATACAGTTTCCTAGATGAAGGTTTATGATGGGCCAAAATGATTTGGCAGACAGGAGAGGAAAGAGAAGGATGCCTGGCAATCGTGGGAATTGGAGAAGCCATGGGAATTGGAAAAGCTTGAGATGGAGGAGGTTCAGATGAACCATGCCCTCCAGATAAAACAGCATATCTGGAGCTGGGTCCAGCATCCATGGTTTCCGAAGAAGATGAGGCCAAAGGATGGGAAACCAAACTTGTCAAGGCCAAAATGGGCAATGAGGATTATTGAGTTCTCCAAGCTCTTTGCTTTCTTTAGAAACTGGGATATCAAAGGAGTTTTGGGAAAGGCATAGCGAAGTCTGGGGGGGCCAATTGTGGAGAAGAGCATATCTGGGTGACTCCCCCATAGGGGGGATTAGGGCAAAGTAACTGCCGCACTTGTTTAGGGGGGATGCAAAAAGATAACAGCAAAGTTGGCTCCAGTGACAAAAAAATCTCTTTTGCCACCAGAGGACTGAGAGACAACTTGTGAGGCATGAGAATGGTTCTGCTTGGTTTGTCTGCTATCAAGTTGGAGTTCCCTGGAATGTGCATTGCTGTGAGAAAGCAGTTGGAAGAAATCACTAATTGCCAAATTAAGGGCTTCTCAACACAATTGGTAAAATTTGGTTCCCCCTTGTTTGTTACTGTACCAGGCTGCCAACATATTGTCCATCTGAATTGCTATTGTTCCTACAGGAAGGCCATCCTGAAATACTTGCAAAGCTAACAGCACTGCCCTCATCTCTAGAATAATGATGTGCAAGTTGGCTTTCATTTGGGACCACGTGCCTTGGACTATCCTTCCCAGATAATGCCCCCCCTCACCCTGTCTGGGAAGCATCAGTGGTCACTATGGCTTGGGGTTGTGGAAGGCTGAATGGACAGCCCAAAAGAATGTTTTTGGAGTGGAGCCACCATGAAAGTTCCTGTTTGCAGCAATTGGTAGTCAAGATGTGGTGAGACATTGGCTGATCTATCAGAGACCACTGGGAGGCTGGCAGCTATTGTAAGATTCACATGTGATATCTTGCTAAGGGAACTAGAGTGATAGAGGCTGCCATTGAGCCTAATGCTTGTAGGACTAATCTGTCTAGAGCACTTTTGCACTGCATAATTAGGATGACCTCAGATCTGATCCTTTGTAGCCTTTCCAGTGGGAGTGAAGTAATTCCTGCAACTGTGTCCAACAGGGCTCCAATGAATTCTAGTTGTTGTGAGGGTTGTACATTTGACCTTTCATAATTTGTGATGCCTAGAGATGCACAGATATTCAGAGTATAATCTCTTGCCTGTTCTATTTGATGCCTGGTGGTAGCAGTGAGGAGCCAGTCATCGAGGTATGGAAAAACTCGAAATCCTTGCAGCCTGATATGAGCTGCTACTACTGCCATGCATTTGGTGAGCACTCTGGGGGCTGAGGTGAGTTCAAAGGGCAGTGCTCTGAATTGGAAATGACTGGCTCCTAGCTGGAAACGCAGGAATCTCCTGGAGCATTTGTCCATTTTTATGTCATACAATTGTCTTTTTCCATGAATGGAAGTATAGACTGTACTGACACCATCTGAAATTTGGTTTGCCGAACTGCCTTGTTAAACTGGCTGAGATCCAAAATGTGTCTCCAGTCCCCTGTTTTTTTGGGCACTAAAAAGAAACTTGAATAAAACATGGATCGTATTTGGTCTGGTGGGACTTTTTGGATGGCTCTTTTGTTGAGTAGTTTTTGAATTTCTGCTACTGCTGCTTCCCTGTGACTGGGTGGAACATCCAGGAGTCTTTTTTAGGGTCTTGGACTTATAGAAAGTGGAATTTTGTAACCTCTAGATATGATTCCCTGTAGCCATTTGTCCAAAGTTATCAGTTGCCAGGTGGGTTGTTGCAGGGATAACTATCCTCTGACTGCCTCCAGAGGAAGACAATCAGGCCTCCATTTAGGACTGCTGGTAGGAAGTACCAGATAAGGAATCTCTGGACTCCTGGTTCTGCAGGCCACTTCTGCCTCTAGGGCAGTGTCTTCCATTACTTCCCCCTCTGCCCTGGGGAAAGTCTTTGCCACGGGAGTCCTGGAAAGGCCCTTGGGACTTCTTAAATCATAGTCTCCCAACTTCTCTATTTCCTAGAGTAGGGCCATTGAGGAGTGGAGAATTGTACCCCTATGGCAGAAAGATTCTTCCCAACTTTCTCACATCTGGCCAGAGTGTCTTTTACCGCAGGACCAAATAGGGATGATCTGGCAAACGGAACATTGATGAATGATGTTTTAAATGGCTCCACAAAGTCGCACAAGTGCATCCAGTCATGCCTTCTAATGGACATGCCTGAACCCGCCACTCTTGTCATCCCTTCAGCTGCATGGGCAATCAGCCTCATGGATGAGTTAGAAATTGCTGTGAGGGTGGCGAGCTGAGAAGCAGCCTTGTCCCACACCTCTTCAGCTCCTGCTCCTGAGAGGGTAACCAAAAGCTCTTTGACTAGATCCCTCTGTAACCTTGTAAAGTGCACCATGTAGTTCAAGGACCTGAGCGCAAAGGTCGATGAAGCATAAATGCACTTCCCAAACCTATCCATAATCCTAAACTTTTAGTTATGTACTCACCATAACTTCAGATGTTTGGGATCCATCTCGCCTACATTCTGAATGATGGGCTCGGAGCCGATCCCTCGGCTCCGACTCGGCACGCTTATGCTATAGAGCGAGGCCTCTAATTGGCTGAGCTATCTTTATCCCAGGATGCACCACCACTAATCCCCCAGATCTTGTTTGTCCGCATTCATGCACACATGCACAGCTTGATTATATAACATTGTTAGATGTTTCAAGATGAAACAACAGGATTCGGACCTTCTGATATCCTCTGATCTCCAAGGAAGGGGGAAGGAGGGTGGGTTATTAGGAATGTAGGCGAGATGGATCCCAAACATCTGAAGTTATGGTGAGTACATAACTAAAAGATGTTATGTGATCCTATCTCGCCTACATTCTGAATGATGGGACAACGTCCCTAGCACCTAAATCCCGGGTGGCTCATTGGAAAACACTCCTGAGCACTGTGGAACCAAATGAAGCTCGTCCTCTAGATGCTACATCTAATTTGTAGTGAGAAATAAAGGTATGCGGGGAAGACCATGTAGCCGCAGCACAAATGTCACTAATAGCAAGCTTAGAAAGAAATTCTACCGAAGTAGCCATAGCCCTTGTAGAATGAGCCTTGACAGAGGTGGAAAGCTCCTTGTTAGAATAAACATAAGCTTGAGTAATAAAGTCCCTGATCCATTTGGCAATAGTGACCTTTGTGACCGCGTTGCCCAATTTGTTTTCTGCAAAGGACACAAACAACTGATCTGTCTTCCTTGATTGTTTGGTCCTATCCAAATAAAAACGTAACTGCCTGTGGACATCTAGTGTGTGGAAAATAAATTCCGCTTTATTGGAGTATTTTGGGAAAAAAACTGGGAGCTCTAATGACTGTTGCAAGCATAAAGTAGAACAGACTTTAGGAACAAAAGAAGGATTTGGTCTGAGGGAAACTCTGTCTGTATGAAAAACCAAGTACGGAGGTTTCACTGACAAAGCTTGAAGTTCTGAAACCCTTCTGGCTGAAGTAATTGCCACTAGAAAAGCTGTCTTCCATGATAGAAACTTTAAATCACAGGTAGCTGCCGGTTCAAAGGGGGAAGAAGTCAAGGCACGTAATACTATATCGAGATCCCATGGAGGTGTAGGATGAGAAACTGGAGGTCTTAATGGAGCAGCACCTTTCAAGAAGGTCTTACACAACCTGTTGCTCATTAAGGGTGGGTCTATGGATTCATGAAAATTAGAAATCGCTGCCAATTGTACTTTGATGGTAGAAACAGAAGAGCCTTGGTTGAAAAGAGAGGTTAGGAACTTGAGTACTTCTGCTACGGGGGTTAAAATGGGGTCCAGGCCCTGGAGTTGAGCCCATATAGCAAATCGTTTCCATTTGCTAGAATAAAGTTTCTTCGTAGCAGACTTGTGGGCTGAAGACAATATGTGCACTACATCTGGGTCTAGTGCATGTCTCCTGACTATGGTTGGAAGAGGAGGAGCCAGGCCGTCAATTTTAATGTGTGTAGGGACTGGTGTAGTAGTCCCGACTGATGAATCAGTAGGTCTGGGACCTGGTCCAGGAACCATGGACCTTCCAGAGCATGTTTCCGAAGATAGGGAAACCAGACTTGACAAGGCCAGTAAGGAGCAATTAAGATCATCTTGCTCCCTAAGAGGGAAGCCTTCTGAATTACCTTGGGTAGGAGAGGAACTGGAGGGAAGGCATAAAGCAGGCCGGTGGGCCAAGGATGGACTAACGCGTCCATAGGGTTCTTCCCCGGAGCCGGGGTTAGGGAGAAAAAATCTTTGCACTTCGCATTCAGAGGAGTCGCGAAGAGGTCGCAACACGGAACCCCCCATTCGCTTAAAATCTGTCTTGTAATAGTCATGTTCAGAGACCATTCGTGAGGAGGGAGGATGGTTCTGCTCAACCTGTCGGCTATGACATTGGATTTGCCCAGTATGTGAGTAGCCACTAGGAAGCGTTTGGTTGAGATTGCCCATTCCCAGACCCTCATCGCTTCTCTGCAAAGAGGATAGGATCTGGTCCCTCCCTGCTTGTTCAGGTACCAGACAACTGACATGTTGTCCGAGTGAACAGCAATTACGCCCTGAGGGAGGTAACAGTGAGGGGCTTGAAGGGACAGGAGTACTGCCCTCATTTCTAGGATGTTGATGTGGAAAGAGGTCTCTTCCGGATGCCATTTGCCCTGGACTGACCTGCCCAGAGAATGCCCCCCCCCCACCCCGTCTGGGAGGCGTCCGTGGTCAAAGTGGCTGCCGGAGGAGGAAGAACAAAGGGTCGTCCCTGATCCAAATTGGAGGACACTAGCCACCAGCGAAGGTCCCGTCTGCAAGATTCTGTGATCCATATTAGATGATTGAGAGGGAGTTCCTGAAAGGACCACTGAGTTAAAAGAAGCCATTGGAGGATTCTCATGTGTAACCTTGTCAAGGGAACTAGCAGAACTGTGGCAGACATCGATCCCAAAAGTTGCATGACCATTCTGGCTGGGGCTTTGGACCTGGGGAGTAAGGCTCGAACCTGATTTTGTATGATTTGAATTCTGTCTGCAGGTAGATAGACCCGCATCTGGTTTGAATCTATCTCTGCCCCTATGAATCTTATTCTTTGAGATGGCCATAACACAGACTTTGGCCAATTGAAGGTGATTCCGAGGGAATTGCCCAGTGATGTTGTGGCTTGCAGGCTCCGTAGAAGTAGATGCTTGGAGGTGGCAGTTAGAAGCCAGTCGTCTAGGTACGGAAACACCTGGAATCCTAGACTCCTCAAGTGAGCAGTCACTACTGCCAAGCATTTGGTGAACACCCTGGGGGCTGTGGTGAGACCAAAGGGCAGTGCACGGAACTGAAAATGACTGCTTCCTAAGGCTGAAGCGCAAGTGTCTCCTGGACGTTTGATGTATTTTGATATGGTAATACGCGTCCTTGAGGTCTATGGAGCACATCCAAACACCTTTCTCCAACAACGGGAGAATGGTTTGTAAAGTGACCATTCGGAACTTGGACTTCTTGACTGAACGGTTTAGGTTGCTTAGGTCCAAAATGGGCCTCAAGTCCCCGGTCTTTTTTGGCACTAAAAAGAATCTTGAGTAAGTCCCTAATCCGATCTGGTCTGCAGGGACCGGTTGGATGGCTCCTTTTTGCAGCAGTTTTGAAATTTCTATGGCTGCGGTATCCCGTTGACTGGGTGGTGGGTCCGGGATTCTTTTGGACTGAGGGGGGAGACAACAGAATGGGATGGAGTAACCTCCGGCGATAATTCGAAGCACCCATCGGTCCTGAGTGATCCCTTCCCAGGCCTTTAGATGCTTCGAAAAACTACCCCCGACTGGCTCCGGAGCAGCACAGTCGGGCAATCCCTCAGGGACTATGAAAGGTTGAAGATCCACGAAAGGACTCGCGGTCTCCAGTGTTGCGGGGGCCTCTGCCGCCTCTGGGACGGCGTCTTCCTGATGAATTTCCCCCTCCTCTGCCTCTGGAGGGGGAACCTTCCTGCTGAGAGGGGTAAGACTTCTGCGATCTCCGGAACCACATCTTCCCTCCTCTTTTAGCCTTGGGATAAGGCCGAAAGGGAGTGGAAAATCGTGCCTACGGCAGTCAGAGTCTTACCCTCCTGTTCACAGCGGGTAAGTGTGTCTTTCACCTTGGGCCCAAAAAGGGAGGACCCATCAAAGGGGGCGTCGGCGAATGAAGACTTGAAGGCCTCCGCGAAATGACACAAGCAGAGCCAGGCTTGTCTCCGTAGAGCAATGCCTGTACCCGCCGCTCTACTCGCCCCTTCGGCCGCATACGAGATGAGCCTCATGGACGAGTTCGAAATGGATGACTGTAGCCAGCTGAGATCCAACCGTCTGGGCCAGCTCCTCAGGCAGGTTACCTAAGAGGGTATCGGACAGCTCCTTAATCAGATCCCTCTGGAATCTCGTAAAGTGCATTAGGTAGTTCAGAGACCTCAAGGTAAAGGCCGCTGAACTTAGGGTGCACTTGCCGTACCGATCCATGCTCCTAGACTCCTTATTAGGAGGATGGACGGATGTAGAAGCCTCTGCTACATCCTGCTGTGTAGCAGATGCCACCACCATAGCATCCACAGCCACACCTTTCGTGAGGAACTCTCTATCTGGGGTGCTGAAAGAAATTTGTTTGGACGAGCAGGCACCGGTTCCACAGAGTCCGGGTGTTCCCACGCCCTTCGACAGATCAAATCCAAGAGCTCGTCGAAGGGCGGAGACACCCAGAAGACCTTCAGGAACACCGACTCATCAGCAGAGGGAGGTTTGGACTGCCAGCCGCCTCGTTGTTTTAGGGCTTCTAGGATGTCTGCAAAGGAGACATCATCCGAGGACGACTTGGGGGACCCCTCTGCATCATCGAGATCGGTGTCAGATGTCAAAGACTCGTCAGGGGAGTCAACGTGCTTCCTCTTGCACGTTTTCTTCCTGGGAGGTTCTTCCGAAGAGGCTTCAGAAGGACCTCCAGGAGGGGGAGAAACCCCAGCGGGGGTAACCTGAGGCCCCGGGGCTCCGCTGTCTGCTGACAAGGGAACTGCCAATGACCCAGTCTCCAAATGTAGGGAAGGAGCTGGGGAAACTGTGGAGGTAGCCAATGAAGATTTGGCTAGAGCACTCCTCATAGCCCTGAAGGCGGGACCACCAGAACCCTGGGAAGGTCCCCCCTCCGTGGCCACGACAGTGGACGGTACTCCCACCGCCGACGCACCAAGAGGGAGACTTGGGACCGAAGGTATCAATCCCGAAGCCTCCCCCCCAGGGCCGAAGGAAGAAGTCCGTGCACTGAACTCCGACCCAGGAGCCAGAGTCGGAGCAAGGGTCGGGCCTGACCATAACACCTCCACTGGTTCCACCAACACCTGCTCCAACGGTGCCGAAGCTGTTGGAGGAGGAAGTACTGTAAGGGAGTGGACCATCGGCTCCGAAGCCAAATGAGCTGGAGCCGAAACCATCTTTTGGAACACCGGAGACTGGAAAAGTCGAAGGAGTACCCTGTTGATGTCCGAATCAGACATCCTGGAAGATCTCGAGGATACCGATCGGGCCCGAACCGATTTCTCCATCGGCTCCGAAGGGCTCGGGGACCGGCTCCGAAAGGACTCCACAATTATCGGCTCCGAGGAAACCTTCAAGGAAATTTCCCTCGGCGCCGATAAGGACTTCGGCTCCGAGGGGGAAGTGTCTGAGCCGATGACCCTTATCGGCTCCAATATCAGTGGAGCCGATGAGGGTGACCCGCCTCTCGATGCTCCAGACCTCGGCTCCGAAACCAGAGGGGTCGAGGTAGGAGGCATCGAGGCAGACCGTTCCGACCTCGGCTCCGAAGTCCGTGGAGCCGATGGAGAAGTCTGCTTACCTTTTTTAGCCGTCGGTTCCGACTGACTGGTCGGAGCCGGCGCTTTCCTCTTCTTAGAAGGAGATGGAGAGGAAGATAAAGCCTCCTCGAAAGAAGGCTTGATTAATCCTTTGAGGATTAATTTGTTTTTCCTCTCCTGGAGGACTCGGGAGGAAAACGCATGGCATACACTGCAGGATTCCTGGAGATGTTTGGCGCCAAGACAATAGACGCACGAGGAGTGGTCGTCCATTATGGACATTTTAAAACCACACCTCGTGCACTTTTTAAACCCAGAGGGTTTATGTTCCTTAGACATTGCAGAAAAAACAGAACACAACAGTAAACTTTAAACAGTTTTAGGACACAGGTACAAATAAGTATGCCTGTACTCAGAATATTATAAACTGAAACTCTTTTTTTTTTTTTTTTTTTAAACACACAGAATTGAAAGGGAGAAAGCAAGGAGGGTCAAGACCCTCTAACTCAAACGGGTACTTGACCCACACACAACCACTAAAGTAGTTAGTACAGGGGAAGGCCCCTCTAACTGAAACGGAACCTTCTCTGACAGGAAAAATAAAGCAAAATTTAATAAAACAGCAAGAGACACACTCGTACACAAAAAATAGCCGTTAAAACAGCTTTTGGATTGAAAACAGAGAACTACTGACAGGAAAAGAGACTATTAATATAGTACTTAGCCCAGCCAATGTTGAGACCACGTCCAAGCTCTGGAAGCGGCAAACGAGATCTGGGGGATTAGGGGTGGTGCATCCTGGGATAAAGATAGCTCAGCCAATTAGAGGCCTCGCTCTATAGCATAAGCATGCCGAGTCGGAGCCGAGGGATCGGCTCCGAGCCCATCATTCGGAATGTAGGCGAGATAGGATCACATAACATCTCCTTGTTAGGAGGATGGATAGTTGGACTTTCCTCAGCAAGTTCTTTCTTAGTGGCTGCCGCTATCACCATGGCATCTACAAGTATGCCTTTGGACCAATGTTGCTCTTCTTTGGGGGTGGAAAGGATCCAGTCAGGTCTTTTGGGGATTGGTTCAATGGAGTCATGCATCTTCCATGCCCGTTGAGTGATCAGTTCAATGAGCTTGTTGGCGGGAGGACAGATCCAAAAGGTAGAAGGTTGGGCATGAAAAGCCTCCACATATACCAATTCCTCCAAAGAAGCTGGAGGGAAGTTCAGCCACCCCCCCTGCTTCAGGACCTCTAGGATGTCCCCAAAGAAAACATCATCAGGGGTGACCTGGGGAAACCTTCCCCTTCATCAAAGTTGGTATCTTCAGTGAAGGACTCTTCTGGGGAGTCTAAGTACTTCCTCTTGCACTTTTTCTTTGCAGGTACTTCCTCGGGGGGATGTTCTGGGGAAGTGTCTGAAGATGAACCCACCAAAGAGGGTATTTTCTGGGGCTTTTGTGCCCTCTGTCCAAGGGAAGAGACTGATGGAAGCTGTGGTCGAGGAGAGGTAGAAATCTGGCCCAACAGGGATGGCAGAGACTGTGAGTCCCGAAAGGACAAGGCTTTCTCCATGATTCAGAAGGCCAGACCCCCCCCCCACAGAGGGATGGGAGTCCAGAACCGAAATACTCTCCTTCGGAACCAAGATCCAACCCCCGCATTGAGGAGATGACCCTCGAAACCAAAGACTGGGTTGATCCAATGAAGGCCGAAGTGCCAAAGGTCATGGAAGGCTCTAAAATTAATTAAGTCAATCCATGCACCTTGGAAATGGCCAGGGAGTCTTGACCATGGGAGGCATCCAGTCCTGAAAGCCCAAAGGAGCTCAAGGCAACCTTTGGTTTCAGAGAAGAAGTTCTTACCAGAACCAAGACAGTCAAAGCCAGGTATGTCAGAACTGTGGACTCCAATGACTCAATAGGAGTTGGAGGAGGAAGAAAGGATGGTGTCATAATAGGGCTGGTCCCGGTGCCGACTTGGCTAGGACCTGAAGACAATCCTCTCACGGTCAGGAGCTGATACACTAGTCTCATAATGTCCAAGTCTGAGAGATTCTTAGTGGATTGAATGGATGAAGGTAAAGGAGACCTAGGGAGTCTCAAATCAACAAAGGGTCTCGGTGGTCTATTCTTAAATGGATCTATAGAAGGAGAATATCTAGATTTTGGAGCAAAAATAACCTCTGACTGCTCCAGTACTGATGAGTCTCTTGGTGCCGAGGCAGTTGAAGTCGACTCCGAAGTCTTGGTAGGTGCCGAATCTTTTTTGACATTCGGTGCCAAGGAACCTGTTGACACCAAAGGCTGTTTAGAAATCTTTTTAGGTGGTTCTGAAGTGCTAGGAACCAAAGAAGTTCGCTTCTTGGAAGAAGATGAAGAGAAAGATGAACTGGCTTCCATCTTAGACCCAGAAATGGCCTCTTTAAAGTCACCTTTTAGCTGTCTTTTAAGAATAAGTTTATTTCTCCATTCAGTGAGTGTCCTGGTGGAGAAACCATGGCATATTGAACAATTCTCCTGCAGGTGAACTTTACCCAGGCAATAAACACACCACACATGCCAGTCTGAGTTGAGCATTTTTCTCTTACATTTTTGGCATCTTTTGAACCCCAAGGTGCCCTTAGATGACTTAGCTGGGGATTTGGATTTGTCAGCCATAATGAAACAAACACACACATTCACCACAAAAAGAAGAACAGAGAAAGTTTTTTTTTTTTTTTTTTTTTAATTTAGTCATTTATTTTTTTAAACAAAAAGGAAGAGAGATACCAACAATGGCATTTAAGAGAATACCTAAATAGATACAAAGAAGTACCAACAATGGTATGGAGGAAAGAACTACCAATGGTAGTAAAAGGAGAGTGAGGGAGACATACACACACACACACACACACACACACACACACACACACACACACACACACTACACAGATAAAAGGAGAGGAGCAGGTAGAGAAAAAGTCACTATACGCTGAAGGGAGATTTATAAGAGAGAAGAAAAGATATTTTTAAAGAAAAAACTTGCTTTAATTATAAGTCAAAGCTTGAGAGTGGTTGTACGCATCTGACACACGAAACGGCAAACAAGATCTGAGGTAATTTACAAAGGTGCATTATGGGTAAAGCCTAGATCGAGATTTTGGAAGGTATGAGCTGAAATAAACAGCCGTGTCAGTTCCGAGGATCAAAAAATACATTTGTGTACACTTACCATAAATGTAGATGTTCGACTGTATTCACTGTTGCTTTCATCACATTTGGGTTATCTGCTTGTAGTAGCCCCCAGTCGGCCTGATTAACAAAGTCTTGGGTCCTGCGTCGGTTGCTGTCTCTTCTTCCATGATGTCAGGTCATCAGGGGTATAAAACATGCAGCCGATTCCATTACATCAGTTTTTCTTGCCCCAGATGTCAGGTGCCCCCTTAATAGGAAGCAATAAAACATACACCAAAAAGCTTTTAAGCATAGTAAAGGAGAGGAGAGGTATAGCCAAAAAAAGTCAGGGGGCTGGAGTGAGGATAACCAGGAGTGAGGGTAACCAGGACTGCAACAGTGAATGCACTCGAACATCTACATTTATGGTAAGTGTACACAACTGTACTATGTTCTTCATGTTTCACTGTTGCAGTCATCACATTTGGGTAGATGCTCAAAGCTAAGGATGGGAGGAGGAATTTAGATAGCATTAGGACCAGCTATAAGACCCTGCAAGACTGCAGTGGCAAAGCCAGCTCTGGATTTAGAGAAAATTGGCAAATGGTAATGCTTGGTGAAGGTATGTACAGAATCCAGGTAGCAGCTTCTAGGATGTCCCTGGTAGGGACACCTCTGAGAAAGGCTGTAGATGTAGATGCAGCCCTGGTTGCATGGGGTCTGATCCCCTGTGGGACTGGTTTTCCATGGTGCTTATAGCAGAAATGAATGCAATGGCCTATCCATTTAGAAATGGTTTGCTTTGAAATAGCCTTCCCCTCTGCCCCTTCAGCAAATGCCACCAGCAGTTGTTCAGATTTCCTTTGAGGTTTAGTTCTGTCCAAGTAAACTCTAAGTTGTCTGTGCACATCTAAGGAGTGCAGTATCTGTTCCCCTTTGTTCTGTGGATTAGGAAAGAAGGTTGACAAATGAATGGACTGATTGAGAGCCACACCGGATACCACCTTGGGCATGAAGGAGGGAATGGTTCTGAGGGACACCCTGTCCGCATGAAAGATGATGAAAGGCTCCACTGCCATAACGGCCTGTAATTCAGATACCCTTCTTGCTTGAAGTGATTGCTAAAAGGAAGGCTGTTTTCCAAGAAAGGAATTTTAAATCTGCACTAGCAGCTGGCTCGAAAGGAGGAAGAGTGACTTTCTCCAATACAAAGTTAAGGTCCCAGGCTGGAGTTGGTGCTCTCCTGGGTGGTCTTAAATTTTTGGCCACTCTGAGGAACTGCCTGAGCAGTGGATGAGAGAAGAGGGGAGGTTCTGTGTTATAATGAGCTGAAATGGCTGAGGCGTGAATTTTGATAGAGGAAAAAGAAAGGCCCTTGTGAAGCATCTCAGTTAAGTATTGTAAAATCTGAGGTAAGTTGAGCGCTGTTGTGCTCATCCCTTGAGATTGGTTCCAGGCACAGAATCTTTTCCATTTTTCGGCATAAGATTTTCTAGTACTAGGCCTCCTTGTCTCTAAAATAATATCCATCATTGATTTACTGAGGGATGGTAAAGGAGAGATTAGGTAATTAGCCAGGCTGCTAGGTTCAGGGTTTGAAGCTGAGGGTGCAGAATCTGGTTCTCCTGCTGAGACAACAGGGTAAGGGTCAAAGGCAGGTGACATGGAGCCAACAGTGACACACTGCCAAGAGGGGGTACCAGTGTTGGCGTGGCCAGTCTGGTGCAATCAATATCGTTCTTGGTTCATAGGTTGGTACTAGGCTATCAGCCCTAGGGCCTACACAAGCCAAGCCATAACAATTCCCTGGCTATTTCTTCCCACACTATTTACTTCCCTGGACCCCTGTCTAGCAGGGTGACTGACGTGATCCCCGGGGTGAATTTCCTTTCTCCCATCCAATCGTCAAGGTTCCTTTTGAAGAGGGCCAAAGAGGCACTTTGCTTGACATGTATGGGCAATCTATTCCAGAGTATGGGGAGTCTCTGGGTCAGGAACCTATCCCTCCAGCATGTTTTGTTTACTGTGATGACAAGGTTTAGATCCCTGGAGCATATGGCTCTGAAGGATTGGGGTTTCTTTAAGTGTAGCATGTCCAACAGCTCTGGGTTTGACATGGCCTTGTATGTTAAGCAGAGATTGCCTCTGAGTAGACGATATGCGACGGAGTATAGCTGGAGTTTTTTAAGGTGGTCAGTGTACGGCATCTGCTTTAGGCCTGTGATTCTTTTAGTGAGGTATTTCTGCGGCCTTTCCAGTTGTTGCAGATGTCTTGAGAGGTACATACCAAATGGGGCGTTGTATTCTATAATAGGTCTAATGAGGGATGAGTACAGTGGGACAATGACCTCCTTTTTTCTGGATGAATAGCCCTTAGTGATGAGGTGTGCCACATAGAAGGATTTCCTGACTGTTGTGGCGATGTGGTTATCGAAGGTGAGACCACTGTCCACCTGTGTCCCCAAATCTCTTATCACACTTTTGGTGTTTAGTGTACTGCCACCTATATGGTAATTCACGGGTACATATTTTTTCACAAAGAGGATAACTATACATTTCTTGGCACTGAGCTTGAGCCCATGGCTCTGGCACCAAGCATCTGTTTCTGTAAGGCCCTTTTGTAGAGTATCCACATCATTTGGGGATTCAATAATGGCTCCCAGTTTGCAGTCATCTGCGAGCTTTGTCAGCCAGAGTCCCTTAGTGTTGTTCTGTACTTCAGAGAAGTAGATGCAAACAAGAGCGGTCCCAGGACTGAGCCCTGAGGTACTCTACTTGTCACTTGTCTGGAGCTGGATTTGGAGTCGGCTACTTTTACAGTGTGGGTTCTATCAGTAAGCCAGTTAGCAACCCATTGAGTGATGTAGGGATTAATGCCCAGCTTAGTAAGTTTATCTATGATTCCAGAGTGGGGGATGGTGTCAAAGGCCTTGGCAAGGTCTAGATAGGCTGTGTGAACCACCTTACCCTTGTCCATGGCTCTGGAGACTGATTCAAAGAAGCCAATCAGGTTTAAAAGACAAGATCGGCCCTTCACAAACCCAAACTGAGTGGGGTCCAGTGTTTGTAGGTTGCCAATGTCTTTGTTTATAAGTTCCATGATAATACGCTCCATGGCCTTGCAGATAAGGCTCATCAAACTGATGGGGCGGTAGTTTCCGGGATCCAAGGTGGATCCCCCCTTGTGGAGTGGGATAACTGTAGCTCTGCGCCACTCAGTGGGCATGAAACCTGAGGTGAAGCTATGATTAAACATGACACCTAGGTGAGGTGCCAGTTCATATTGTAATTCATGTAGTACACAGCCCAGGATGTCATCTGGTCCCATGGATGCTGTATTCTTGGAGAGTGCGTTTTTTTACCTGTGTGGCCATTATTACCAGAATTTGGCAATCTTCCGGTATTGAGATGGGCCATTTAGGGGGTGAGAGGGGGGTGAAGTTGGCACTGAATCGATCTGTCAGGATATTGGCAATATCCTTGGGATCAGTATATTTAATGCCATTCTGTTTTAGCTCAGAGCAGATCTGAGCATTGACATTTAGATTCTTGGCATAGTTATATAATGCCTTTTAGGTTGTCTTTGGAATCTTTGGCAATTTTACTTTCTTAACTAGCTTTGGAGAATTTTATGAGGGATCTCAATTTCTTACTGAGGCTGGTAAGGAAGTTTTTTGCATCCTGGGATTTTCCTCTTTTCTGCAACAGTTTCTTCCTTTTGTTGTAAAGTTTGTTTATGGCAGGGGACCACCAGATTGGCTTCCTTTTTTGGGATGAGAGCATCTTGGTTCTATTTGGGATGGCACGATTCATGCATGAGTGGATGTGCTCGTACAGTGCCTTAGTGTAGGATTCAGCAGTTGAACTTTCAGCTCCCGTCTGCATGGGTGTCATGAAGTTTGTCACTTCTGACTTGAGTAGCATGAAGTTGGCTTTGGAGAAGTTTTTATGGAGGTTTCCTTACTGGGGGGTGGGTGGGGGATGTGGATATTAAGGGTGATTAGCTTATGGTCAGACCTGACTAACGAGGGGGTGACCATAGGTGTGCAGCATCGATTTCCCATGTTGGTAATGACCAGGTCTAGGATATTGGAGCCCCTGGTGGGACTATGGATTAGTCGATCCAGGGTGTTGGAATTTATGAATTCCAAGAACCGTTGGGCAAAGGTGTTGGTACACAAGTAGTTTTCCCAGTTAATGGCAGGGTAGTTAAAATCACCCATTATTAGGGTGTTTGGTTCTAGCTTAATATTTTCCAGTATGTTTAGAAAGGTGTAGTGAGAATCTTGGGGCACGTTGGAGGATCTGTAGCAAGCTACAATTTGGATTGCAGTCTTATCTAGTGTTAGTTGCACCTGGAGAATTTCAGATGCATTGTGTTGGGCAACTAGCCTGGTGGTGTGAATATCCTTGGTGAATATTGACACTCCTCCACCTTTAGTGTTTCGGTCCTGGTTTGGTGGCCGAAAAGTGTGGTAAGAGTTGTAGCCTGGTATTGCAGGGGTGCTCTCTGGAGCCTTGAACCAGGTCTCAGTTACTGCACAGATATCGATGTTCTCCATTTTTAGGAGTGCCTCGAGAGAGTGCATTTTGAGGTTTAGACTTCTAGCATTGAGTAGCATTACCTTCAGATTTTGCATGCTTGTACCTGTTATGGTGGTGGTTTTGTCCTTTGAACTTTGCCTAAAAAAGGCACTATAGGGGTGGCAAGAGCCTTAGCCAGTAACCTGAATCCCAGGGGCGGCAGGTGCAGACCACCTCTGGAAAAGCATCATGGTCTGTCGATCATGTCATCCCAGGCAGATACTGGATCCCCTTTGAATGACATCAGAAGCTTAGCCAATTGTTGAAGTCAATCATTTTGTCCTTATACTGTGGTATCATTCTGGGTGAAGGCAAGATGCTACTCAGGGCTAGGGTCATACCTGCCTGGGCCACATGATCCAAGAGCTCTTCCATGTCTCTTTTCATGTAGTCCAGGGAGGTATGTCTCAAGTCATTCACTCCAACATGGACAATGACAGAGTCATATTTGTACTTGTTGTGGAGTGACTTGAGCGCATGCGTTATGTGGCAGATCCTGGCACCCGACAGGCAGCTGACTGTAATTTTCTCCTTGTTCAACCTGGTGAGTGGGGCATCAGTGTGCCGGACTATAGAGTCACCTATGACTGAAGTGTTAGGTACGTTGTCTTGCCTTAGGGGCTGTTGCTGGGTGGCACACTGGTGTAGTGAGCTATATGACACTTTGGTTGTGATTGGTGTTTGTTTGCATTTCAGCTTCAGAGGTCCTTGTTGCTTGGGCAGGTTACAGTTAAGGGCATCTCCATATGTGGATTTAGTGTTGCTATATGTGGGTGTTGGTTTGTCCTGTTTGATCTTTAGCAGTACTTTGGAGAGGAGAGGCAGAGGAGGAAAGGCATAAACTGATAGTTTTTTCCAGCTAAAGGACAGGGCATCCACTTTCCAAGCTTGTTTGTGGGGAGTCCTTGTGCAAAATTTGTCCAATTGGCAGTTCTGGGGGGAGGCAAACGAGTCTATATATGGGCTCCCCCATTTGTTTGTCAACATGTTGAAAATCTTTGATTCCAGTTTCCACTCGTGTGGGTCCATGAGGTTTCTGCTTAGTCCATCTGCCAGCGTATTTAGTTTTCCTGGCAAGAATTGAGCTTGTAGATGCACTTGGTAACTCAAGGCTGTGTTCCACAATGCCATGGCTAGTCTGCAGAAGGGGTAAGAATGGGTACCCCCCTGCTTGTTTATGTACCACATAACAGTGGTGTTGTCTGTCTTTACCATTAATTGTCCTGGAAGAATGTGGTCCTTGAAGGCTGTCAGAACCTTCTGTACAGCTTACATTTCTTTTTGATTGATAGGCAGGTGCATTTGATTTGGGTTCCATTTGCCCTGTATGCACTTCCCTGCCAGGTGAGCCCCCATGCATAGTCTGATGTTTCTGTTGTTAGGGTTTGGGTGGCAGGGGGTAGAGTGAATGGTAGTCCCTTGTTTTGGTGGCAAGCCTCTGCCCACCAAAGAAACTCTAGGCATAGGCAAGGTATGATAGGAATCATTGCTTCTAGATCCTGAGAATATTGAAACCATAGGCTTTTTAGATACCATTGTAGTTTCCTCATATGCAGTCTTCCATATGGAATTAGAAGAATGCAGGAGGCCATGAACCCCAAGGCTTACAGTATTTGCCTTGCAGATAGCAGGATTTTCGTGGCCACTAGTTTGGAGTAGGTTGTCAAATGAATTTGTTTCTCTGGCGTGAGGAAAGCCATCTGGGAAGTTGTATTCAAGCTTGCTCCAAGGAATATAATTTATTGACAGGGTACCAGGTATGATTTCTTTTCATTTATGGTGTACCCTAGACAAGTTAGCACCCTTTGTACACAGTCCAGATGATTCGAAAGTATGTCCTGGCTTTCTGCCTGAATTAGACAATCATCCAGGATTGGGTATATTTAAATATTTCTTTGCCTGCAAAATGCAATGACTGGAGCTAGGCACTTTGTGAATACTCTGGGCGTAGTAGATAAGCCAAAGGGCAGTGCAGAGAACTGATAGTGCGTGTAGCCTGCTTTGAAGCGAAGGTATCTTCTGCAAGATTCCCTGATTGGGATGTGCAGCTATGCTTCCTTTAAATTGAGTGTTGCCAACCAGGCATCTTTTCATAGCACAGGAAGCAAATGGTGAAGAGTCAGCATCTTGAATTTTGGAATCACCAAAAAGGTGTTTAGAGTAGACAGGTCCAGGATAGGATGCCATGAATTGTCTTTTCTGGGTACCAGGAAAAGTCTTGAGTAGAAACCTTGTCCGTTTTCCTCTTTGGGTACAGTTTGAATAGCCTTTATGCTTAAAAGAGAGAGTACTTGCTTTTGAGCCTCTGCCCACTGATTTGGGGGTAGATCTGGCCAACCACTTGGGGTTGGTAATGTGTGGAAGTAAAATCTGTATCCTTGGGACACCATGTTTAAAACCTATTTGTCCTGGGTAATGAGCTCCCAGTTTTTTGCATGTAGGGCAATCTTTTCCCCCAAAGGGGCAGACAGTTGAGAAGTGCTTGGAAGTTTTAAAATGAAGTCATTGAGACAGTTTACCATAGGGGGGAGTTTTACTACTCCCAGATTTGGAAGAGGGGGTCCCCCACTGCTTAGTCCTGTGCATACTCTGGGCCTGAAGCCTGGGTGTTCTGCTGGATCTGGGTTTGGACTGAGAATCTTGGAGGTTGTACTTGTAAGAAATTTTTAACAGTTTGCATAGATTTAGCTTTTTCCTCCATCTTTTTAAGAACTTTTTCTGCCTTATTGCCAAACAGGCGGTCCTGATTTAAGGGAGCATCCAGTAATTTAACTTTAACATGATCTGGCAAGGATTGCTACTTAAGCCAAGCATGCCTTCTAAGTACAGACCCAGTGACGGCAGCCCTGCAAGATGCCTCTAGTGAATCAAAACCACATTGCAAAGTATGTTTTACAACTTGTTCAGCAGAATGCATTAAATCCTGTAAATCCTTATTTTCAGCAGAATCAGGAATCAACATCATTTTCTGTTTAAGCAATCCAATAATATGCTGCTGATACTTGAACATATGAAAGTGGCAGTTTAAGACCCTAATGGCCAAAGTTGCAGAAGTGTATACCTTCTTACCCCATCTATCCAGCACCCTGGAGTCTCTATCAGAGGGGGTAGGATTTTTGGCAGTAGTAGCTTTGATGCCCGTGGGACCTTGTGAAATGGTCTCAGGATCCACCGTAGGATTTTTGAAAAGGAACATGTGAGAGTCAGGAACCCTGTAATATCTATGAGGTTTTCTGGGAGCAGGAGGTAAAGAGTCAGGGGCCAAACTAGATTCTGAAAAGGCATCATCAACAATGTCTAGTACAGGAGGGATAGCTAAAGGCCTGTGCTAGGGCAGGAGTAAGAAATCCCTAAGCCTCTTTTCAGAATCAGAGAAATCCTGACTTTCCCAATGAAAATGCTCCCTAAGAGTATGCAAGGTTTCACCAAAAGAGAAATCTTCCAGGGAAGAAAGCAGAGGGAATACAGTCCTCAGCAACAGAATCCTCATAGGTAGATAAAGGTAAATCTTGGTCATCAGAGGAAACTTAAATTTCAGAATCCTGGTCAGAAGTATCATAAGCAAACTCTGTCCTAGGTCTCTTAGAGGGGGAAGGTTAGCTTCCCCTGATTAAAGTAATAAGGTTTTCAGACATTTTTATCATTTGTTTTTTAGACATAGAGGCCTGACCATGCGGTCTGGGCATCAGTTTTCTAGGCATGGTTCGAGTTTTAGGCCTTGAAGAAGAAGATGGCATCTGTTTAATATGCAAATTAGTAGGCCTGAATACACCCTCAGAAGCAGGTGCCTGCACAGCGGCTCCAGACGCATCCAAGGTAGACACATCCGCAGGTTCCACAATTGAAGCATCTCGCTGCATACTGGACTCCAAATGGGTCTCAATAGAGGCCTTTGAATCTGAAGTAGTGGGTATCAGGGGCTGCGAAAGCACCTCACTGAGTACCAGCGAACTGGCAACTGGCTTAGAAGAAGCGTCATCGGCAGCTTTGGACCTAGGCAGCATGTCTCTGTCTTTATCTTTGCATTTTTCAGAATGTCGGTAGTCGGATGGCTTACCGAAGACATATCTGGATAATTGAACTGAGCACCAAAATATTTAGAAGCAAAAATATACCGACTACAGATAATTCATAGTTTAAATAAGGCACAAAACTGACAGCGAGGTACGTCGTGGTCAGGGCCTATGCAAGGAATACAGTACGAATGAAAATCTTTATGAGGTATTTGCTTTCCACAAGAAATGCAATTATTTACTTTTACTGACATCGGTTTAGAGCAAGAAAAAGTTTCCCCAACGGGGTACTTAGCTTTTAGTTAAAGACTTCGGTTCTGGAACTCGAAAATGAGAATTTCAGGAGTTGGCCGACCGCCACTTGCGAATTGCTTCTGCTTCGGGCACTGCACGACAAGAAAGACTGATGTAATGGCATCGGCTGCATGTTTTATACCCCTGACGACCTGAGGTCACGGAAGAAGAGACAGCAACCGACACAGGACCCAAGACTTTGTTAATCAGGCCGACTGAGGGCTACTGCAAGCAGATAACCCAAATGTGATGACTGCAACAGTGAAACATGAAGAACATCTGAGCCCACAGTCAAGGATTACGTGAAGATACAATATCAGATCACATATTATGTCTTCCTAAGCTCATGCACTCAACTTCAGGAAGAACCTGAGACATCACTACATGCAATCAAGGAGGAGAAGGCTCATGTAGAGTTACTGTAACTGATCACACTTCATTATAGACAGATCAGCATTAGTCATAACAGTACAAAGCAGACAGGGACAAACTGTAAGGTACAAAACCTGTTTCTGAGAGTGTCTGTGAATGGCTGTGGTGGTTTCATAGAACTGTAGCCTCTTCACTTACAAACTTTTTTATCGGCCTAAACAAGGGAGGGTGGTTACCTCAACCCTGATTTTAAGCCAGTTAATGCTCTATGAAATGAAGGAGGAATGAGGTGTCATGGGGATATATAGGGACACTGCATCATAAAGCATAAGAACAGCCCTAACCTGTCAAATGGCAACTGCAACAAAATCATAACATTTGGCAACATTCCCAATGAATACTTACATTCCAAAGTGAGGATAACAGTTACATGATCTATGTTGTACAGCTGTACTACAGCCTGCCCTACCATTAGATTGAATGTGATGTAGACCATGTGGCAGCTTCTAAAATGTATAAACTCAAAAATCTCCGAGCAAAGGATCCCAATAAAGGCAGTCCCACATACAGTTCGTTGTCAATTCCAGGACACAATGTATCAGTCAATGGCCGTATATAATAACGGTTTATTAAAACACAAATAAAACAGTAGATTTAGCACTTTCGTTTCCTTTCAGAAAACTTAATCAGAATAGTAAAATCACATACAGCTTCTAAAATGTCTCGTGCAGAAACATTTCTAAATGTGTTGCTGAGGTTGCTGCTGCCATAGCGAAATATGTTCTTACAGTGTCTTGTAAAAATTTATGATATTTGTCAAAAAAAAGGCAAAGCCTTGAGCAAAACATTTAGACAAAGTCTTACTGACTGTGGGCCTACTTCCCCATTCCTAAAGGAAACAAAAAGTTGATCAGTATTCCTGATTTCTTTGGTTTTCCTACCTGGTATAATATCTGAGCTGTGTGTGGGCAGTCAATGAGCACAAATGATGTTCTCCATCATTTTGGGAGTTACTGTCAGGAACCAACATTTTGTTCTTCTTGCTGAAACGTTTAGAGTTCTGAGAATGTAATGTAAAATTTTGCCCTGTTTTTTTTTTTTTTTTGTCACTAAGGACTTATGTAGAGGTAATGTCCACGGTGGTTGAGTAATCAAGTTCCTTAGAGGAAAATATCACAACTGGCTTTCTCATGCTTTGTTTTGATCAGGATTTTCAGGAAAATTTTCCTAAATACGTATCAAGATGCTATAAAATGCTTTCAGTTATTTCAAAAAATGTGAAGAAACCATTCCTGCAGAGATTAGTTGTCTTCTACTGTGAAGTTAATGAAATGGTCTCTTCAGCAATAAAACAAGACACTGCTGTGAAACACTGGATCCTGGATGGAGAAGGTATCATTCATAGATTCATAGATATTCCAATCCAGTAAGTCTTACGACAGTTCATACCTTACTAGTACCATCCCTCAGGCTGCACTTCCTTTCTCTTCTATGACCATACCAGTCAGTCCCAGAGTTAGTTTGTGGATACCTATCCAGTCATCTACTTTATGTCAGTTTTAGTAAAACAGACAAATTTATACGTCTGCCCCCTCCCACTGGAATTTGTTCATTACATATTAAAGAAAAAGAAGACATACTTCAGATATCTCAGAAACAGTCTTATTATGAATGCTTGACACTGACTAAATTTTGTCAGAAATATTTGAATCCCTGTTTGTACTTATCTTTTGAATGGAAAACCTTCATCAGAACTGAATCTATGGCTGCCTATAGGAAAGAAGTTGATGGAAAGGGAATCAGAGAAGACATTTTCAGGGATTAAAGAGTGCAGCTGTCTCTTCCAGTGATGCGTCAACAGTTGTCTTGTCTCTGCCGTTACCAAACTGTCATCTAGATGGGGGAAATGGTAATGTTTTGCTTTCTGAGATGTACAAACACTGAATCTAAACATGTTTAAACGCTCTTTGGGGTTGAGGATACTCCAAATGGCAGAGATGAAAATCAAAGATGGCACTCTGCTGTTTGTAATATGATGCATTTTTCTGAGACAACCTCAATGGAATGGAAAGATAGCTAATTGTTTAAAAAATATGTTACGTACAAATTCTGCCATATGAAAAAAAATCTTCAGAGTCACTATTCTGAAATATTTTGTATTTCTGAACTTGTTCTGATCTAGACAAATCTATATATGACACTGAGGTGTTATATTTTCATGGAACTTGGAAAAGTCTGGAGTCAAACCCTTGAATTCTTTCAGATAAGGATATCCTCTGTACTGCTTTCTTTAAAGTAGTTTAGCCCTTAGCAGTGCAGCCCACTATACATGTTGAGGGAGTGTTTGTTCAACAAGTGGCATTTCTAACATCTGAATAAATTCTCTTGCATAACCCTGCTGAACTCTCTGCAAAACCCATTTGTCTACAGTGATGTGTTGCCAAGAATGATAACTCTGAAACATGCCTCAAAAGGGCATTTGGAGAGGGTTGGGGGTGGGAGGTTCTGATGTATTGCTCTCTTCCTGTGGAACATTATTTACTGGACTCTTTCTTCTGTACTAATCTTGCTGGCAAAAATGCTCAGAAGAAACCCTTTTCCTCTAAAATAATTTTCATACTGATAGTATAAGTCCCTTGATATTTAGAAAAAGGAGGAACATGTATTTCTTTAAAAGAATATCCAGTTTTACCCTTCATTTCTAAATCAGAAAAAATATAATATACTGTTTGGCCAAGTAAAATTATTGTGTCACAGGACCATTAAGCATTTTGCCTCCATGCAAGTCTTCTCAAATCAGCACCTGACACGACAATATGTGATTTTAGCACCAGCAGTGTCATAAAAGCACATTTTGGCATGTTAACACTTAATTCAGCCAATGCAGCCATTAACTTTTCTATTGTATTCTATTAACAATATTACTTCTAGGAATAGTCAGTGAGATTTACTGAATCTGCTTAGACTGTAGTTTTTACTCGATTCCACATGGGGTAGATAAGTATCCTAGCAGCTAAGGTACTAAGCTTTTTTGCTGTATCTATCTAGCAGCCTTGGATTCTTGTTAAAGGCAAATCTACAAGATTTGTAGTTTTTCTTAATAGCTTTGAATTATCGCCAAAGAGCAAAGTTACAAGGGACACAGATTGTCCAAACTGATTAGATGATAAACGGTAGGATTTGGCCTGTAAACTGTATATAAATCCTTTAAATCATCTAATTAAAGGGTCTATATCAGAAGACCAAAGTTTCAAAACTTCGAATCTGATCTAGTCAACACCATATGATTGAAGTCTTAAAACTTTAAATCTTTTAACGGAGATCTCCGTACAGCATGGAAAGGGAAGATTTCCTTTTTCTGCACTGTTGTGTGATCTCGCAGTTGGTATATTTAAGTAGCGGGGGATGTGGGGGGTGCAGGCCGCTACGTGGGCAGTGCAGGGGGCTTCCCCCCTTCTTAGAATGTTTAAATGGTTTGTTTTTGTAGGTTGTTGTGTTTTAATACATTTTCAGTGTTTCAAGAATTCAATTATATGGTGTCGACCATATCAGATTTGAAGTTTTGAAACTTCAGTAATGTAATATAGACCCTAATTAAAGGTGTTTTATACATTGTCAGCTTTTTTGAGGTAGTAGACTGTGGACAAGGTAACTGACTTTTAGCTTTTAAAATATCCTTGAAAGTAAAAAGAAGTGGAGTCACTGTGAGGTCTGTTTATGGAAGCATCATCATCATCTTTGTTATGTATCTCCTTTCAGATGAAGAGGGACTCTCTAGTGGATGAATACAGAAAAATCAGACATAGAATTATATCCTTAAAAGAAATGTCTTCCGATGGAGACTCTGATAACTGAAGGAAAAATCCTCCTTATCAGAACTGAGATGAACCAGAGGGGTCATGTTAGAGATTACTAGTTGGTGTGGATTACTCTGGTGATCTGAAGGCATAGCTGTTGGAGTTTCCAGAAATATAACTCAGCAATACTTACAGCTAACTAATTAAGTAAATTCAAAAATACTTCCAGATAGGGTTGCCACCTTTTGTTGTGGCTAAAACTGCAACAAGGCCCCACCCCTCACACCCCATAACCCCACTCATGTCCTCCCCTCTTCTGACCACTTTCTGCCCATTTTGTGACATCATTGTCACGTCAGTTAAGGAAGAATGACCTCTTTTTTCCATTCCTGATGCCATCTTTCTGCTGATTTACTATGCTTTTCTGTAAAAAAGCATAGTAAATCCACTGATTTAACAAACTCCGATAGTCTGTTTCTTTTTCTGAAACAGAGTACAGGAGTTTGTACAATGTTTTAGAGACTACTAGACAATCGGTTTGATTTCTGGATAGTCTGAAAAAAAAAAACAAGATAGGTGGCAACGCTACCTCCAGATACATAATTAAACAATTTTCCATAGACCTATAGAGAATTTAAAATAGAACTTTACTCTTTGAAGCCTGGATAAATGCTTTCATCTGCTAAGAGACTTCATCAGAAAGTAGGCTTCTCTCATCTAAGAATATCCTCTGTACTGCTTTCTTAAAAAGTAATTGAGCCTGTATTCATGCAGCCCATTATACTCGTCAAGGGGATGGTTGTGAAACAAGCAGCATGTATGACCTGTTGCTAATAGCTGAAAGTTCTGCAATGATATCAAAAGTGTAAAAAAGGCATACCCAGAAATTCATGGCCCTTTCAGCATGACATGCCCATTTACAATTCAGAAAAATGCAAGCTATGATGAGGTAAGATGTCATTATCAGCTAAGCTGCATGTTACTTGAATCACAGTTACTACAAGAACATGCAGATCATGGCTGATTTGCAAGTCATGGTAGTAGCCTGTTGCTCATACCCCCAGTCACTTTGTCGCACACACAAGTATAAGAACATACACGATGGTCACTGTACCAGTATCTACACTATCCACCCTCTCACCCCTGTAACACTTTAGTCCCATTACAATATGACTGTATTAGGGCCTGGTGGTCTAGTATATCGCCCCATCCCCCTGTTCCCTGTTATGATGTTGGTGCCAGTGTAGCACTTTAAAGAATGATCCCCAGTGTCTAGTGTATTTCCATACCCTCCATTCCCCTTTATGATGTCAGCACAGCATGGATTCATGTCACTCCATGAAAGGCGATTTTGATGAATACAAATAAAGTGAAACCAGTTTGCCAAAACTGCTTTCAGCAAACATTAAAACAATTTTTTTCCAAGGGCACAAGTAACCCTGCACCCCCCCCCCACACCCCCTGGAATAATATATAAAAACTCTGAGGTCACACAACAATGCAGAAAAAGTCAATCTCCACTTTTGTCAAAGGCAGTTTCATCAAACTGGCTTTGGTTTCCTTGCATTCGGTGGCATCACTTTTGGCAGACTGACATTCTACTGCACAGCACTACCTCTCTGGTGTCCAGTGGTTGCCCCCCATCACCTGATCCCCATAGTAATGCTGATGCTATCCCAGCACTTAAGGTACTCCCTGATGGTTTAGTGGTTACCCCCACCCCAATCCTTATACTGCTGTTGGTACCATTACAGCATTTTAGAGTATGCCTGGTGGTTCCTCCAATCACCATTATGCTGTTCTGTGTCTTAGTGTATTTTTAGGGGATTTCACTGGTGTTTAGTTTATCCCCCACCACTGGTCCCCATAGTAACATTGGTGTCAGTACAGCAGTGTAGAGTGTGTATTCCCCTAACTCCCTAAATCCCCATAGTAACACTGATGCTGGTACATTAATCCCTGGTGTCTGCTGGCTCCCCCCACCCCCGATCCCCATTTTGATGTTGGTATCATTCTAGCACTTTTAAAGAAAGCCCTGATGTCTAGTAATCCCCCCCCCCCCACTAAATTCATGTTTGTTGGTTGAACATGGACTTTTAACTGTGTTTGCTAGAGCAGCATGGTCAGGATGGTCATGCTGATCCACAAGGCTGAGTGTTTTCTTGAATGACTCAGCCACATAAACGCCTTCCTGGAGGTAGTTCCGGAGAGAGAACACATAGCTAGTTAGCATATGCCTCTCCCCCTGGGATGCCTCATTAGCATTCAGCACAGCTGTAGAGTCAAGCCTTTGTGTAGGAGGACCATGCAATACCATGTAAGTGTTCTTACCGAATAACAAAAAGGTACCATAAGGTATACATCTCTTTGTATACATCATGGTACCTTCATGCATGCAGCCTATAGCCTTTCAAAGACAGGACCCTGTGGCATTAGTTCATGAACCTTTACTGCCAGTCTGATGCTTTGTGTTTTCTACTGCAGGCTGTGAGATGAGCTTCTGTTCAGTATGTAGAGTATGATAATGGCCTACCGTACTTCTTTACTGAGTTGCCATTACATCATTAGCTTGGGGGGTTTTCTGATAACTTTAAAACCTGTGTTGGTTACATCTCTGGTAATCATTTTAAGTAGAGTTGCTGCTACTGAGATTTGTCTGCATACATCAACTGGACATAAGCTGATTTAAGTATATTTCCTTCATTTTATTGTGGTTGTTATAACTTGGGGACTGATTTCTCAGATCTAGCTCTGTTGAAACTGTCTTGTGTGTGTGTCTGAAGCTCTGCACTAGTTGTTAAACTGCACTGAAATTCCTTTAAGTGTTAATTAGCTTGGGGGGTTTTCTGATAACTTTAAAACCTGTGTTGGTTACATCTCTGGTAATCATTTTAAGTAGAGTTGCTGCTACTGAGATTTGTCTGCATACATCAACTGGACATAAGCTGATTTAAGTATATTTCCTTCATTTTATTGTGGTTGTTATAACTTGGGGACTGATTTCTCAGATCTAGCTCTGTTGAAACTGTCTTGTGTGTGTGTCTGAAGCTCTGCACTAGTTGTTAAACTGCACTGAAATTCCTTTAAGTGTTAATTAGCTTGGGGGTTTTCTGATAACTTTAAAACCTGTGTTGGTTACATCTCTGGTAATCATTTTAAGTAGAGTTGCTGCTACTGAGATTTGTCTGCATACATCAACTGGACATAAGCTGATTTAAGTATATTTCCTTCATTTTATTGTGGTTGTTATAACTTGGGGACTGATTTCTCAGATCTAGCTCTGTTGAAACTGTCTTGTGTGTGTGTCTGAAGCTCTGCACTAGTTGTTAAACTGCACTGAAATTCCTTTAAGTGTTAATTAGCTTGGGGGTTTTCTGATAACTTTAAAACCTGTGTTGGTTACATCTCTGGTAATCATTTTAAGTAGAGTTGCTGCTACTGAGATTTGTCTGCATACATCAACTGGACATAAGCTGATTTAAGTATATTTCCTTCATTTTATTGTGGTTGTTATAACTTGGGGACTGATTTCTCAGATCTAGCTCTGTTGAAACTGTCTTGTGTGTGTGTCTGAAGCTCTGCACTAGTTGTTAAACTGCACTGAAATTCCTTTAAGTGTTAATTAGCTTGGGGGTTTTCTGATAACTTTAAAACCTGTGTTGGTTACATCTCTGGTAATCATTTTAAGTAGAGTTGCTGCTACTGAGATTTGTCTGCATACATCAACTGGACATAAGCTGATTTAAGTATATTTCCTTCATTTTATTGTGGTTGTTATAACTTGGGGACTGATTTCTCAGATCTAGCTCTGTTGAAACTGTCTTGTGTGTGTGTCTGAAGCTCTGCACTAGTTGTTAAACTGCACTGAAATTCCTTTAAGTGTTAATTAGCTTGGGGGTTTTCTGATAACTTTAAAACCTGTGTTGGTTACATCTCTGGTAATCATTTTAAGTAGAGTTGCTGCTACTGAGATTTGTCTGCATACATCAACTGGACATAAGCTGATTTAAGTATATTTCCTTCATTTTATTGTGGTTGTTATAACTTGGGGACTGATTTCTCAGATCTAGCTCTGTTGAAACTGTCTTGTGTGTGTGTCTGAAGCTCTGCACTAGTTGTTAAACTGCACTGAAATTCCTTTAAGTGTTAATTAGCTTGGGGGTTTTCTGATAACTTTAAAACCTGTGTTGGTTACATCTCTGGTAATCATTTTAAGTAGAGTTGCTGCTACTGAGATTTGTCTGCATACATCAACTGGACATAAGCTGATTTAAGTATATTTCCTTCATTTTATTGTGGTTGTTATAACTTGGGGACTGATTTCTCAGATCTAGCTCTGTTGAAACTGTCTTGTGTGTGTGTCTGAAGCTCTGCACTAGTTGTTAAACTGCACTGAAATTCCTTTAAGTGTTAATTAGCTTGGGGGTTTTCTGATAACTTTAAAACCTGTGTTGGTTACATCTCTGGTAATCATTTTAAGTAGAGTTGCTGCTACTGAGATTTGTCTGCATACATCAACTGGACATAAGCTGATTTAAGTATATTTCCTTCATTTTATTGTGGTTGTTATAACTTGGGGACTGATTTCTCAGATCTAGCTCTGTTGAAACTGTCTTGTGTGTGTGTCTGAAGCTCTGCACTAGTTGTTAAACTGCACTGAAATTCCTTTAAGTGTTAATTAGCTTGGGGGTTTTCTGATAACTTTAAAACCTGTGTTGGTTACATCTCTGGTAATCATTTTAAGTAGAGTTGCTGCTACTGAGATTTGTCTGCATACATCAACTGGACATAAGCTGATTTAAGTATATTTCCTTCATTTTATTGTGGTTGTTATAACTTGGGGACTGATTTCTCAGATCTAGCTCTGTTGAAACTGTCTTGTGTGTGTGTCTGAAGCTCTGCACTAGTTGTTAAACTGCACTGAAATTCCTTTAAGTGTTAATTAGCTTGGGGCGTTTTCTGATAACTTTAAAACCTGTGTTGGTTACATCTCTGGTAATCATTTTAAGTAGAGTTGCTGCTACTGAGATTTGTCTGCATACATCAACTGGACATAAGCTGATTTAAGTATATTTCCTTCATTTTATTGTGGTTGTTATAACTTGGGGACTGATTTCTCAGATCTAGCTCTGTTGAAACTGTCTTCCCACCCTCCCTGTTCTTGGATGTAGTTTAAATTTGGTGGCTTTTGCAGTGCCCGCCCCACTGTAGATTTGATCTAGGACACTCCCCCAGTCCCTTCTCTTTACCGCATTCTCTCTAATAAACCCTTTCTGCACTTGCTTTTAGTCCTTTTTAATTTAATTACATTTTTTTCATACTGTGTGTGGACTAATATTGCTACATACTCAAGTGTGCCAGCTTGCACTGCATGTGAATTGTTTTTATAGCATTTACTGTCTGTTTTTTTCCTTGTCGCTGTAAAAAAAAAAAAAAAAAAAAAAAAAAAAATTCTCTTGTTTTCCTGCCTTACTGAACTAGAGTAGTCCAGTTTCAGAGTTGCTGATCCCTGGGCTTTGTTTTTAGTTCCTGTTACTGATCCATTGCCTTATTAGGAAGGAGGGAAGTTTCTTTGCTTACCAGTGGGAGTGGGAAGCACTGAGCGGCCTTTTTGTCCGATTTGGTGAAGTTTCAGCCAGAAACTAGTAGTCCATTGGTCGTTTTGGGCCAGTTCCTAGCTCCTTTCAGCCCCCTGCTATAAAACACGCTAAACACGCGTTTTTCCAGCTTGTACCAACTCAGCACAGATCCTCGTGGTGGCCTGCAGAGTGATCCAAGCAGCAGAGAGCTAAAAGAGTGACTTTCTACCAGATATAAGTATTTTTGTGGCTTTCCCACTGTTATTAAGCTAGCGACTGCATTTCGCCTGTTTTACTGCTACTTTAAGTGATTTCTGCATTTTACACTGTTTATTGCACTTTAAGTTACTAATTGTTGCAAATTGTTTCTGTAGGCTACACACTAAAGTGCGCTAGCCGATTTACAGCATTTATAGCATTTACTGTCTGTTTTTCCTTGTCTCTGTAATAAAACAAAAAATCTCTTGTTTTCCGCCTTACTGAACTAGAGTAGTCCAGTTTCACAGTTGCTGATCCCTGGGCTTTGTTTTAGTTCCTGTCACTGATCCATTGCCTTATTAGGGAGGAGGGAAGTTTCTTTGCTTACCAGTGGGAGTGGGAAGCACTGAGCAGCCTTTCTGTCCGATTTGGTGAAGTTTCAGCCGGAAACTAGTAGTCCATTGGTCATTTTGGGCCAATTCCTAGCTCCTTTCAGCCCCCTGCTATAAAACACGCTAAACACGCGTTTTTCCAGCTTGTACCAACTCAGCACAGATCCTCGTGGTGGCCTGCAGAGTGATCCAAGCAGCAGAGAGCTAAAAGAGTGACTTTCTACCAGATATAAGTATTTTGTGGCTTTCCCACTGTTATTAAGCTAGCGACTGCATTTCGCCTGTTTTACTGCTACTTTAAGTGATTTCTGCATTTTACACTTTTATTGCACTTTAAGTTACTAATTGTTGCAAATTGTTTCTGTAGGCTACACACTAAAGTGCGCTAGCCGATTTACAGCATTTATAGCATTTACTGTCTGTTTTTTTTTTTCCTTGTCTCTGTAATAAAACAAAAAAATCTCTTGTTTTCCCGCCTTACTGAACTAGAGTAGTCCAGTTTCAGAGTTGCTGATCCCTGGGCTTTGTTTTTAGTTCCTGTTACTGATCCATTGCCTTATTAGGGAGGAGGGAAGTTTCTTTGCTTACCAGTGGGAGTGGGAAGCACTGAGCAGCCTTTCTGTCCGATTTGGTGAAGTTTCAGCCAGAAACTAGTAGTCCATTGGTCGTTTTGGGCCAATTCCTAGCTCCTTTCAGCCCCCTGCTATAAAACACGCTAAACACGCTTTTCCAGCTTGTACCAACTCAGCACAGATCCTCGTGGTGGCCTGCAGAGTGATCCAAGCAGCAGAGAGCTAAAAGAGTGACTTTCTACCAGATATAAGTATTTTTGTGGCTTTCCCACTGTTATTTAAGCTAGCGACTGCATTTCGCCTGTTTTACTGCTACTTTAAGTGATTTCTGCATTTTACACTGTTTATTGCACTTTAAGTTACTAATTGTTGCAAATTGTTTCTGTAGGCTACACACTAAAGTGCTAGCCGATTTACAGCAATTACTGTCTGTTTTTTCCTTGTCTCTGTAATAAAACAAAAATCTCTTGTTTTCCGCCTTACTGAACTAGAGTAGTCCAGTTTCAGAGTTGCTGATCCCTGGGCTTTGTTTTTAGTTCCTGTTACTGATCCATTGCCTTATTAGGAAGGAGGGAAGTTTCTTTGCTTACCAGTGGGAGTGGGAAGCACTGAGCGGCCTTTTGTCTGATTTGGTGAAGATTCAGCCAGAAACTTGTAGTCGATTGGTCGTTTTGCGCCATTTCCTAGCTCCCTTCAGCCCCTGTTATAAAACACGCTAAACGCTGTAAGCGCGATTTAGCTGAGTTACCACTGTTGCACACAAGAGCAGCGGTTAAACAAGGTTAAACTATTTGGGCCATCTAAATTCCACTCTTCCAATTTTCCCTTAAAACTACCTTCCTCGAGCTGTACTGCTGATCTAACCAGCATATCCTATAACTGAAAAGATCATCTCTACTTGATTCCCAAGTAGACTATTCTCTATCTGTAAAGCCTAGCACTTACTCCTACAGTACTTGCACCTTGATAAAGCACTCTTATTATAGATAGTACCCCACCAGCCTAAAACCCACTTCCCCGAGTCCTTTGAAAGTCTCTTTATCTACTACTTCTAGTATGTCGAGGGATCAGTTGCTAGTGTCCTCTCCAGCTCAACTGGTGAACCTGGGAATATTGAGGCAATGTTACAACTGCCTCATGTACACAGACAATCCTCTCCTTCTCCCACAAAACACAAATACATGCGAGAGATGCAACTATACGGCCAAACTGGAGGCTGAGCTCTCTCAACATAGGACTGGCAAGACCAGACAGGAGGAGAAGGTAACCACACACAATACATACCCAGTCACACATGGTACCATCACAACTTCAAATCATACACATACTCACACAAAGACATACTCGGAGGCTCTGATCAAAAATTTACCAAAACAGCAGAGGCCACCAAAGCAGACACCCAAACAACTACCACCTCACGACCCAACACATGCAACACATAGACCACACAGTCAGAGTGTCAAACAGTCACAGCCCTTAAGGCCAAACAAAATGCCAGACACACTTGTCATTGGTGATTCCATAGTCAGACACACTGACGTCCCGCTCACCAGACTGAGTAAAGAGAAGGTCACAGTAAGCTGCCTGTCAGGCGCTAGAATCCGCCACATAACGCAAGCACTCAGGTCTCTCAACAGCAGGTACAAGTACGACTCAGTCATTGTCCACGCTGGTGTCAACGACCTGAGACGCACCTCCTTGGACTACATGATAAGGGACATCGAGGAGCTCTCTGATTATGTAGCCCAGGCAGGTATGACCCTGACCTTGAGCAGTATCCTACCTTCACCTAGAATGATGCCACAATACAGTGATAAGATGATCAGCTTTAATAATTGGCTTAAATTCTGGTGTCATTCAAAGGGGATCCAATGTCTGTCTGCCTGGGATGACATGCTGGACAAGCCACGCTGCTTCGCAAGGGACGGCTTGCACCTGTCACCCTGGGCTTCCGGATATTGGCAAAGGCTCTTGCCACCCCCATAGTGCCTTTTTAGGCAAGGCTCAAATTCTAAACCTACCACCCTAGAACACCAAAAGGAAAAAACTAAGGGTAATGCTGCTCAATGCCAGAAGTCTCAATCTCAAGATGCACGACTCGAGGCCCTTCTCAATATGGAGAACATCGATGTCTGTGCTGTGACAGAAACCTGGTTCAAGGCTCCTGAGAGCACCCCAGCACTAACAGGTTTCACCTCATATCATGCCCGCCCCAAAATCCGGACAACACCAAGAAAGGAGGGGGTGTCCATATTCATAAAGGACACCCACACCTCAAGGTTGGTGGCAACGCATGATGCATCGGAGACCATCCAGGTGCAATTAACCATAGGCAAGACTGCTCTGCAATTTGTAGCATGTTACAGGCCACCCTCTCAAACTCAGGAACCTCACATGGCCTTCCTGAAAACATTGGAGGGATAAATGTATCTCCAAACACCATCATACTAGGTGACTTTAACTACCCTAATATAGACTGGGAACACTACTCAAGCCCGAACACTCTAACCCAAAGATTCCTGGAGTTCATAAACTCAAATGCCATGGAACAACTAGTCACCATCCCCACAAGAGGAGAAAACATACTTGATCTCATCATCACGAACATGGGATCAAAATGTTCAACACCGAAGTATACCCCTCACTGGTGAGATCAGATCATAAACTAATCTCGCTGGAGGTCCTCATCCCGCCCCACCTGAAACAAAAAGACCACAGTGAAAAACTTCTCAAAAGCCGATTTCACACTTCTAAAAACTAGTGTGGTCTCCTTTAAGGCCCCTGAGCCAGTGGTAAACATTACTCAAACCGCTGAATCACTTACAAATGCCTTCTACCAGCACCTACAGGACTGCATGGATCAGGCAATCCCAAACAAAACTAAGACTCTCTGTACCAAAGGCAAGCGTCCAGTCTGGTGGACCCCAGCCATAAACAAGCTCTACAACAAAAGGAGGAAGCTACTACAAGATAGAGCAAAATCCTTGAAAGGTAAGACACCTTTGATCATTATAAGTAAAAACTAAGAGCTCTCATAAAATCATCCAAGGCAAATTTTGAGAGAAAATCGCCAAGGACTCTAAAGAGAATCATAAGGCCTTCTTTAGCTATGTTAGAAACCTAGGAAGAAACTCCCAGATATGCTCAGAATTAGTTCAAAATGATGTGAAAATTACTGAACCTACACACATTGCCAACATACTGGCTGACAGCTTCAGTGCAACCTTCTCCCCTCCCCAAAAGGAGAGATATCTATTCCAGAGGATTGTAGCCCCCAAACATCTCCAACGCCCAGGTGAGAACTGCCCTCACTAAGGCAAAAACACAGCATCCATGGGACCGGATGGTGTCCCCGGCTGTGTGCTACATGAACTCAATGAGGAGTTAGACCCACAGTTAGGACAGCTGTTTAATCTTAGCCTCACCTCAGGATACGTGCCCAAGGAGTGGCGCACGGCGACTGTGGTCCCACTTCATAAGGGCGGTGCCTCCACAGACCCTGGAAATTACCGCCCATTAGCTTGACAAGCCTTATCTGCAAAGCCATGGAGAGGATCATAATGGAACTCATAAATAAAGACATAGGGAACTTGCAGACTTTGGATCCAACTCAGTTTGGCTTTGTCAAAGGCAGATCCTGCCTCTTAAACTTGGTTGACTTTTTCGAGACAGTCACCAAGGCCATTGATGAGGAAAGGCAGTCCATACAGCCTACCTCGACCTGGCAAAGGCCTTCACACAATACCCCACTCAGGTATCATCGAAAAACTCATCAGCTTGAATGTAAACCCATACATCACAAGATGGGTTGCAAACTGGCTAAGTGACAGAACCCACAGGGTCAGAGTTGCTGGAGCCATGTCAGACTCAAAGCCTGTCACAAGTGGTGTCCCACAGGGCTCAGTCCTGGGTCCACTCTTGTTCGGCATCTACTTTTCTGAAGTACAAGCAAACACAGGAGGGTTATGGCTGACAAAGTTTGCAGATGACTGCAAACTGGGCCATAGTCGAAAACACATCTGACACAGATATCCTCCAGAAGGGCCTCACAGAAATGGATAACTGGTGCCAGAGCCATGGCCTGAAGTTAAACGCCAAAAATGCATAGTCATACCCTTTGGGAAAAACAAGGCTACCCCTAGCTACCATATAGGTGGCAATCCACTGAGCACAGAAAAGTCATCAGAGATCTGGGGACCCAGGTTGACAGTAGCCTTCGTTTGACACTCATGTTGCTAAAGTAGTTAGGAAAACCTTCTATATCACCCACCTGATCATGAAGGGATTCACATCTAGATCAAGGGAGGTCATCGTCCCCTGTACTCATCACTTATTAGACCTATGATTGAGTACAATGCCCGTTCGAATGTATCTGACCAGACACATGCTGCAGCTTGAAAGGCCCCAAAAGTTCCTCACCAAAAGGATAAAGGGTCTCAAAATATGTCTTATGCTGCCCGACTGAAAGAACTCCAGCTCTATTCAGTCTCATACCGCTTGCTCAGAGGTGACCTGTGCCTGACATATAAGGCCATGTCAAACCCAGATTTGATGAATATGCTTCACCTCAAAAATCTAGATCCCTCAGAACCACAAGGGCGGAGACTTAAACCTTGACACGGTTATAAATAGAACGTGCTGGAGGGACAGATTCATCACCCAGAGACTCCCTATGCTGTGGAACAAAATCCCGGTACATGTGAGGCAGAGCACCTCTCTGGTCTTGTTCAAGAGGAATCTTGACCAATGGATGGGAGATTGCAGATATACCCCAGGGATTACTTCAGCGTCACTGCTTGACAGAGGCACAGCAAAATGATAGGCATAGTTTTTATTCAAACTAAAGGGGTGGCGAAAGCCACATAACTATGGGCTAGGCTTATAAATGCCCTTGGGCAGATAGCCTAGTATGAACCTATGAACCTATGAACCTATGAATAATTCTATTTATTTCTCCTGAACACAGAATTTTTTTGACAATGGACTTTTATAAAACAGTCAGCTGAAAACAAATAGTATAACTTTCAATTCACTTTAGACTAAAATAAAACAAGCTACTAAAAACATAAATATGTAATGGTGTGATTTCAGGTGTAAAAAGAATGCTTTTAAATTTGTATACATAGAGGCATAAAAATTAAATTAAAATGTATTTTTTTAATAAAACTCAAGACACCTGGTCCTTCATATTCTTTGAGGATATGAGCCCATGTCCAATTATATTTTGTAGTTACACATACCACTAATACTTCCTGAATATTTCATGAATAAACGTTGAACAAGTTTGGAGATGTAGACTGGATTTGCCTGACACACCTTTTCACTTAGGCATTCTAAGTCCGGGATCCCACAGCTTTGGAGGATATTGAAAAATCCCAAATTATTAAATCACTGTCAGCATGCTAATACAAACTGCACTTCTCAGCTGAAAACAATGTTGGATGAGTTGCATCTCAGTAAATTATACCTGATGTTCAACATTTATTAAGCATCTGTTTGGGTTGTTTGATTCTGATCTCATGCCAAGGAGAGTGTCATATAACTTGTTTGCAGTTAAAAGCTTTCTCTAGAGGCTCCTTTATCTGTTTAAACGTTTCATTTAAAGGCTCACTGCTGCTTTTCTGCTGTAAGAAACATTTCTACAATTTGTTTCCCACCCTCTGGCCCTATTTGTATGTTGTTCTTATAGTTGGTGGCTTTGCAGTTGCCCGCCCCTACTGTAAATTTGATCTGGGACACTCCTCCCAGTCTAGTGTTATTACCTCATTCTACCTAATACAGGGAGAACATTTGAGAAAGCCAATCCACTTAGTTTATGCTCCACCTTTCTCTTTCCACTTAAAAAAAAAAAAATTCTAAGCTTGTTTCCTGTCTTTCCTATGGGTAGTCTAGTCTGGATACAGATTTGCTGTGTCCAGGACTGTTTGTGGGCTTCTGAGCACCCAAGCCTTTCTGTGTTGGAGGGAAGCCTTCTAGCTTAATTTTGTTTCTTAGAACTAGCCAGTTTTTTTTAGTTTCAGCACTCAAGTCTGTTTCTTTGAGCTCAGCACTTGTTCAGAACTCGTAAGCACTAAATAAGCTACAAATTACTACAGCACTCAACTTTCCTCACTTGTCTAGAAGAAAACAGTTTCTAGTACTAAAAAAAATAAGCACCTATCCAGGCATGTCTAAGGGTCAGCTCCTGGTGTTTTCTCCTGTCTACCTGATGAATCTGGGCATCTTGGGGCAATGCAGCAATTGCCTCATGTACACAGACAACCCTCTCCTCCTACCACCCAATACTACAACCTGTGAGAGGTGCACTTATATAGCCAAACTGGAAGCAAAGTTCTCTTCACCCAAGACTGGAATAAATAGTCAAGAGGAGAAGGTAAACACTTGCACCACACCACACTCATCACATAGTCCTTCAAAACCTACACCACCAAAACACACACATAGAAACACAAAACACACACCTACATTCGCGGAGGCTCTCAGTAAAAACCTGCGCAAGCAACAGGGACTTCCAAAGCAGAAACACAAGCAACCTCTACCCCCCAACACAACCCAAATGACACACAGCCCACAAACTCAGTGTGTCACTCAACCACAGCCCATAAGGCATAACAATGTACCCAACACTCTAGTCATAGGTGACTCTAGAGTCAGGCATACTGATGTTCCACTCACCAGGCTAAATAAGGAGAAAGTTACTGTCAGCTGCCTGTCGGGTGCCAGGATCCGCCACATACCACTTGCACTCAGGTCACTCCACAACAAGTACAAATATGACTCTATCATTGTCCATGTTGGTGTGAATGACCTGAGATGTACCTCCCTGGACTACATGAAAAGGGACATGGAGGAGCTGTCCAATCTTGTAGCCCAGGCAGGTATGACCCTAGCCCTGAGTAGCATCCTGCCATCACCCAGAATGATACCACAGTACAACAACAAAATGATTGACTTCAACAACCGACTAAGCTTCTGGTGTCATTCTAAGAGGATCCAGTATCTGTCTGCCTGGGATGACATGATCGACAAACCACGATGCTTTGCCAGAGATGGCCTGCACCTGTCGCCCCTGGGATTCCGGATACTGGTTAAGGCTCTAGTCACCCCTATAGTGCCTTTTTTAGGCAAGGTTCAAATGGCAAATTCACCACCGTAACAGGTACAAGCAAGCAAAATCTGAGGGTATTGCTACTCAATGCTAGAAGTCTAAACTCAAAATGCACTCACTCGAGGCACTCCTTAAAATGGAGAACATCGACATCGGTGCAGTGACAGAGACCAGGTTCAAGGCTCCAGAGAATACCCCTGCATTACCAGAGTATAATTTATACCACACCTTTCGGCCACCTAACCTGGACCAAAACACTAAAGGCAGAGGCATGTCCATATTCATTAAGAATCTCCACACCTTCAGGCTAGTTGCTCAGCATAATGCATCTGAGATTATCCAAGTGCAACTAACTCTGGGCAAGACTGCAATCCAAATTGTAGCTTGCTACAGATCCCCCACCATGCCCCAGGATTCCCACTCCTCATTTCTTGATACACTAGAAAATATTAGGATACACCCTAACACCCTAATAATGGGCAATTTCAACTACCCCACCATTAACTGGGAAAACTACTCATGTACCAACTCTTGTGCTCAACGTTTTCTGGAATTCATAAATTCCAATGCCTTGGATCAACTTATCCACACCCCCACCAGGGGCAGCAATATCCTAAACCTGGTTATTACCAACATGGGCCAACATGGGCAACTGGTGCTCCACACCAGAGGTCAATTCTTCGTTGGTCAGATCCGACCACAAGCTAATCACCCTAGACATCCACATCCCTACCCCCCCCCCCACCAATTAGGGAAACCACCGTAAAAAATTTCTCCAAAGCCAACTTCACACTTCTTAAGACAGAAGTGGCAAACTTCACGACACCCAGGACAATAGAGGTATGACTGCTGAATCCTACACAAATGCACTTTATATGCACTTACACAAGTGCATGGATTGTGTAAACCCTAACAGAACCAAGATGCTATCCTCTAAAAAAAGAAAGCCAATCTGGTGGTCCCCTGACATAAACAAACTCTACAACAGAAGAAAGACACTGTTGCAAAAAAGAGCAAAATTCCATGATTGGAGGAACTCCCTGGTCAGCCTCAGTAAGAAGCTGAGATCCCTCATAAAATCCTCCAAAGCTAGTTACTAAAACAAAATTGCCACTGACTCTAAATACAACCACAAAGCATTCTATAACTATGTCAAGAATCTCAATGGCAACACTCAGATCTGCTCAGAGTTACAGCACAATGACACTAAATATACAGAACCAACTGATATTGCCAACATCCTGGCAGATAGCTTCAGTGCTAACTTTACCCCCTTCTCATCCCCTAAAGGGCCCATCTCTATACCAGAAGAATGCAAAGTTCCTATAATCACGGCTGCACAGGTAAAAAACGCACTCTCTAAAGCCAAGAACACAGCATCCATGGGACCTGACTACATCCCAGGCTGCATTCTACATGAACTACAGAATGAACTGGCACCCCGCCCAAGTACCATGTTCAATCATAGCCTCACCTCAGGCTATGTGCCCACTGAATGGTGCATAATGATGGTTATCCCACTCCACCACGGACCCCGGAAACTACCGCCCCATTAGCCTGACTAGCCTGGTCTGCAAGGCTATGGAACGTATCATCATGGAACTTATAAACAATGACATTGGTAAACTCCAAACTCTGGATCCCACCCAGTTCGGGTTTGTAAAAGGCAGATCATGTCTCCTAAACCTGATAGACTTTTTGAAGCGGTCACCAAAGCCATAGATGAGGGTAAGGTGGTTCACACAGCCTATCTAGATCTTGCCAAGGCTTTCGACACCATCCCCCACTCTGGAATTATAGATAAACTCACTAAACTAGGTATAAATCCATATGTCACAAGATGGGTTGCCAACTGGCTCACTGACAGAACCCACACTGTGAAAGTAGCAGACTCTAAATCCATCTTCAGACCAGTGACAAGTGGAGTACCACAGGGTTCAGTCCTGGGTCCTCTCCTGTTTGGTATCTACTTCTCTGAAGTACAGGCTAACACAGACAGTCTTTGGCTAATGAAGTTCACAGATGACTGCAAACTAGGAGCCATAATCAAAACTCCAAAAGATGTGGACACCCTACAAAAGGGCTTCGCTGAGACAGATGCCTGGTGTCAAAGCCATGGCCTCAAGCTCAATGCCAAAAAGTGCATTGTCATCCCTTTTGGTAAAAAACTCTGTACCCATGAACTACCACATAGGCAGTAGCCTACTTAACACCGAAAGTGTGATAAGAAACCTTGGGACACAGGTGGACTGTAGTCTCTCCTTTGATAATCACATCGTCACACTAGTCAGGAAATCCTTCTACATGGCACATCTCATCACAAAAGGTTTCTCATCCTTTAAAAAAGAGGTCATTGTTCCCCTCTACTCGTCACTCATTAGACCATTATAGAGTACAATGCCCCTTTTGGTATGTACCTCAGAAGACATCTACAACAACTGGAAAGGCCGCAGAAATACCTCACAAAGAGGATTACCAGCCTCAAGCAGATGCCCTACGCAGACTATCTCAAAAAACTGCAGCTTTACTCCATTACATGTCGCCTACTCAGAGGCGATCTCTGCCTAACACACAAAGCTATGTCAAACTCAGAGCTTTTGGACATGCTCCACTTAAAGAAATCCCAGTCCCCCCGAGCTACACACTCTAGGGACCTAAACCTTGTCACCACAATAAACAGAACATGCTGGAGGGATAGATTCCTGTCCTAGAGACTTCCCATACTCTGGAACAAACTACCTATCTATATCAAACAAAGCTCCTCATTAGCACTCTTCAAGAAAAATCTTGATGATTTGATGGGAGATAGGAAATTCACCCCGGGGATCACTTCTGTGGCTCTGCTCGACAGTAGCACAGAAAAATTATTTTCTTGGGTAGTGAAAGCCAGGGTACCTTTTGGCTAGGCTTATATAGGCCCTAGGGCCAATAGTCTAGTACCTGCCTATGAACTTGTGAGCTTAAACCTTGTCAGTGTTTACATCTCACAAAAGGCAGATTATACAACCTCATATTTTATAGTGCTGCAAAGTAATAGACTGATGCTGCTGATATTTAGTGTTTCAGTATGCTTATGCAATGACATATTCAATATTTTGGGTCTATATTATGTGATCAAAGAATCTCTTCTTTGAACACATAATAATTGACACATGTACAGCAAATGCTGTAAACCATGAACGGCCATGTCCTCAAATTATTTCCTAGGGAAAAAATTAATGTGGCCATAAAATTAAAAAAACAAACTTTAAAACACTAATCAAGTGGGGGGCTTTGCCCCACACCCCCTGATGTGGGGGGCTGAACCCCCCCCACCCTAACTAAATATACCAACTCCAAGATCGCTCTACATTGAAGAAAAGGCTGATTCCTGATAATGGCCAACTGAATTTTTTCCTGAGGAAATAATTCGAGGACATGGCCATTCGCTGTTTACAGCATTCGCTGTATATGTGTCAATTATTATGTGTTCAAAGAAGAAATTCTTCGATCACATAATATAGACCCCAATATTTTATGCTTCGGACATATATGCTGAGAGGTTTTCGATATCTGCACTTTGGTTTTTCTGCATTTGGTCTTTTGGCATTAGGGATTTAGCAGTGGTTTCCTTGAACTACTATGCATTAAATAAAAAGCCCATTAGCTAATCTTTCTCTTCTTATGTTCATTTTATCCTGTGTATATTAGCTGTACTTTGTGTAACAGTGTTTTATGCTTACATTATATCGACTGGCTCAAATGGTCGTCTATAATGCTATATGCCTTTTGACCCACATCTTAGATTAAAAAAGGATTAGTTTGGACTGGTGTGCCTATAAAGTTAAGCAATAGTAAGTAAATAAAATAAATCTAGATGAAAACAGAGCCCCAATAAGAATGGATGCATATGATTCCTAATGGTGGTATAAATGTCAGTATACATCTGTCAAATGGGAATCCTACACCCTTTTAACAGTTCCTTTACTCATTGCAGCTCTAAACTGTGGGCTAAACAGGAAGCTAAGTGAAATAGGGAAGATTTTGAACAGAATACCTTTAGGGTATGCCTACCCTTTTAAACAAGCCATCTGCTTTCTATCAAAGAGACTAAATTAGACTTTATGGAGAAGAGGGCAGAACTGTCACAGCTTTACATATATACCAATTAAGCCTAGACAAGTTTTCACTGTTTTCATAATGTTCTGCTCGGCCTTATTTACATCATCTGCTTATGTCAGTTAATTCACATTTTGTTTACACCTGCCTAATAGCTTACCAAAAACATTAGGAGATTCAGAACTATGAAGACTATACTAGCAAACAGCCATGTTGTCTTAGCAAAAGCATTGCATACTTGAATTTTATCAGCATTATTAGAAATATCGACCAACAACCTCTTATCATCATCACCTGTCTCAGTGTTCATCTAGGCCAAGGGATTGGGGCTTGATCTGTTTCTTTCATTCTGCATTTCTAGTATAGCAAACATCTCCAAACCCTTTGTGAAGAACTTCGGGTTGTTCAAACATTGTATCTCATAGTGTCAGCAAGTTTTCATGCAATGGAAGTTTAGCCAGTATGTTACCAGCTACATCCAGTTTAGTGCTAGAATATTTGCAGATTAATTTATTCTCCCTGAATATTTTAACTATCCTCAATTCAAAACGTGCAGACAGCAGTTTAATGAAAGAGAGAAACAGAGAGAGAGAGAGAGACGAAAGTGAATTTTCAAATCAACATCTTCAAACTAGTGAATGACAGGGCCTGAAACTACATTTAATTGATTTTATATCAGCAGATTTCTGATAATCAACTTCTATAGACTGAGGAAAAATTATCTCAAATTCCAGGCACAATATTTTGCTTAGATTATCCTGTGTGGAATTCTGCTCAGAAATGGCGGTTAGAATACAATCCAGTGCTCAGTACTGTGAATGTACTGATGATCTAGCAGTGGACATTTTCTACCTTACTATAGTAATTTTAGAGCCAGTACAGACACATTTCTTATGAGAGACTGTATATTTCTTAGGTTTAACTTCTTATACTAACATAAAAATTCACCAAGCAGCAGACAAATACTAAAAGCATTTTCTCTTAAATTGTCGGTCATTACAAAACACAGTAAGGAGTGCCGCAGCCACCACCATATTGACCCTGCTGGCTTGATCTTTTTTATTATTCACCTATGGGTATGGAATACTCTTCTTGACCCATATTATGTCATAAGTTGGGAGTCAGTGGTACACTGACTCCCAATTTATGATATAATATGGGTCAAGAAGAGTGTTCCATACCCATAGGTGGATAATAAAAAAGATCAAGCCAGCAGAGCAATAGAAAATTCCAATGCTTAGCAACAGTTAAAAATAATTGAATTCCTGCATAATCAACATTTTGTAATGAGTGAATAACTAAGATGGGTATGTTTTCTAACCAATGTTAAATCTTCCCATAATTACCTGGTAAGTGTTGTCTAGGTAAACTGCAGGGAAACTAAATGCAGCATCTTGTAATCTGATCAGACTAGAGTAAAGTATTGTTCCTTCCTAGGAGAAAAAATAAACTCCACTGTCAATTAAAACATATTCATATGCAAATGAATAGCTTATCATGGTCCATTATACTGTATATACACTTGTTATATCCATGCTTCTTTAAATTATTCAAGTATTTGATGTTTATCTGTAATTCTTAATGCAGCAATAATGTTAAATTATGGTGTTTTTTCACTGATTCATTCAAAGCTTTGTTATACTTGTTTGGTCCATCTCTACACTTTACATGTTTTACATTCTGCCTTGCAGTTACAAGTAGTTTAGAAATGTCTTCTTCATTCATTGTTACCTTTCCATGATGAATGCTAAAACCTGCATTCTTACTTTTCTTACACTGAATTTCATTATTTGTAGATGCATGCCTCAAAGCAGATAGCTGTTTCACAAGATGACCATCTAGAATGTTGAATTATGTCTGCAGAATGTATATAAGTTCATAGCATGAATGCTACATGCTCATTTCTTGCAACCCACTGTCACTTACAGCCAAAGTATCCTCCAGAAGCCCAGCTAAAACAACATGAATATATACCTGTCCACCTTATATGGAACTCCAACAGCTGCCACTGCACAGATGGGTTATGCATGGAAAGGCAGAAAGTGGGAGCATATTTGTGACTCACCAAGGAAAGGCCCCTCATAGATCAACTACTAAAGTAAGGATGTACTATGTCTAGCACCAGTGGCCCTTCATGGCAGGTCAACAACTAGTAAAATATCCAGTAGTAAACCACAAGAGTAAAAGCAAAAGGAGAACAGCCAAGAGGAAAAGTCAGAAGGCTGAGTCTTGACAGAGGGCGGTACAAAAGGAAGCCTGAATACAGGACCATATTAAGCAAAAATACTCCGTGAATATGTGAGCTGACAACCGAGTGGCTGTATCACAAATGTCTGCAATGGAAAGATCCCTGGAAAAAGCATGGAAGAAACCACTCCCTTGGTAGACTATCCCTTGACAGTAGCATTTCTCAAGTAGTGCAGAGACACTTGATGGCAAAAAACAATGCCATTAAACATCCACTTGAAAAGGATTTGCTTGGCAGCTGCTAAGCATTTCTTCCACAGAACAAATAAAATGAATGATTTTTCTGACTTTCTAAATTCAATCACCTACTTCAGGTAACGTCTAAGCTTATAAGTAAACCTTCAGGGTGTGAATGTCTTTTGCCTGCTGTCTATCCCATTAAGGAAACAAACAGATGAATGAAGTGGTTAAAAAACAGATCTGACATCACCTTCTGGAGGAAATGGGGACTGGTCCCAAGGCGCACCCAGTCCCTCTGAAAGGCCACATAACTGCCCAAACACAAAAAAGACTTACAGTCCCATGACATTGCTATGAGAGGTGATGCAAGCATAACAATTTTCTTTTTTTTTTAATCAAGAAACATTTTTATTAAATTATCATGTATGACATAGGCAATCTTACATTTATATAAATTAAAATAAACCATAGCAACACACTTTCACTTGCAAACATTAAACATTCCAAACAGTGCCAACACAACTGGATATGGATAGCCACTGTAAGTCAACCAGTGCATTGTTCATTCAAACCCTGCCTTCTTTTAAACCTTGTCCCTCCTCTGCATGTATTGATCCCACACTTCCCATTTTTTTCCTATCTAATTTACTCCTACCCTTTTCCAAAGATCCCAGTTCCGGTAGTTTTATCTCTGTTACTGTCTTTGCTACTTCTAGTAAGGTAGGTTTAGACTTTGATTTCCATGTTCTAGGAATTGCATATTTGGCAGGTATCATTATTAGACTCAGGAAGGTTATACTATGTCTAGGCAATTCCAATTCTGTATCATAGCTCAAAAAATAATTTCCCTAGTTACTCCAATTTGCTTATCCTGCATCTCCGACAGAGCAGTCTGCAGGGAATCTTTAAAGTCAGCCAACTAATTACACTCCCAGAAAATATGTTCCCAGTTATGTCTTTCTTCCCCGTCATACCTCCAACATTTGCTGCCTACCTGAGGAAAAATTCTTTGGAGTCTGCTTGGAGTATGAAAATACCTATGTAAACGTTTCCAGGCAAAGCTCCTAAATCTTCTAGATTCTGTTGCATATTTGGGAGACATACATATATCCCCCCACTGTTTCTTTGTAAATAAATTATCCAGCATAAAAATGATTTTCTAAGAAAAGAACTTCTGCACCACCAAGCCAACTCACCACCTTCTGGAAGAAATGTGGGTTGGTCCTAAGGGCCACCCAGTCCTACTGAAAGGCCACATAAAGTTCTATACATAAAAGGCCTTCAGCTTGAACATCCTGCTAAGAGAGGTGCTATCACCAGAAAAAAAAATTATCTAGAAATGAGCTTCAGTGCCACCAAAGAAGATGGTTTAAATGGAGAAAGCACAATCTTTTTGATTGTGAGACTGAGATACCCGAAAGGAGCATGATTCTTCAAAGACAGTGTACAAATGCAGAATTCATTTAAGGAGTTGCTTGAGCACTAGAAGCTGAGTCACTGTCCTGTTGTACAGTAAGCCATGATGGACAGAAGCAGGTGAAACATGCATTGTGACTATGAAATAATAAAGGTCCAATTCATACAAGTATCTGATATAGGTCAAAACCAGCTGCAAGTTTATTGGGGTGATATAATATACTGTGCTGCCTAAACAGAGATTTTCTTCCAACTGAGACACTTCAATCACTTCTGACACCCCATCTGAGAGACCAGGTGAGATCACAGGATGTACAGAAACAGCCAGACCTTGTGGTGCATCATGCTGCCATCTCAATCATGTGGGACTTTCCTGGCTAGAACCAGGAGGGATTCTTACAATGCCAGAGATCAGAGTGCCTTACATCCTAACATTATCTACTACAGTCTTATGGCAAAGAGTAGGTTGGCATTACTTCTCCGAGTTTTGAGATGATCCATAGATATTCTACGGCCACAAAGACTTACGACCATTCATACCGTGCCAGTACCCTCCCTCAGGCTGCACTTCCTTTCTCCAGGAAGATCATACCAATCACTCCCAGTGTACATTTGTGGACATCTATATCTATTCAGTCACAGTTTATGTTTAAAGGAAGACACTGAGTTGCATTGCTTAATATACAAGGAAATGTTATTCTAGAGGCTTATAAGACACTGGGTTATAAACCTGTTGAGGCACAGAAATAGGTTCCTTTGACACAGCGTTGTAAATGCATTCATTGCAAACTCCTCCTTGTTCAGCTGCATTGAGAAGAAGACAGACTGCCATATTATTTTTGGTCGTGACTATTTTGTTCCTCTATTACTATGTCCTACTTTTGCTCAAGGAGTATTTTTTGGAGCATATTTACATTGCTTTGTAATTTAAACTTTCAGCAATGGCCAGATCTTCTACTGCTGTTTTGACACGCTTGCAACATACAACTGCTGTAATGCTGCTGCTGTCTTGGATTGGGGCCTGTTCCAGCTGATTTCTGGCTTCCTGATGTGGTTTATTTTTGCAGATTGAAGTCTCCAGTGTTATTTGGTGCATAATGCAGGCGCTAGATAAGAGTATAAGAATTTAGCAGGGGAGCAGGCTTTCAATCATGGTGTCCACGGTAAATTGTTTGTTTTAGCTTACAAATGTAGGTCTTCACATTTGTGATGCAGCATTCTGTCATCTTATTTTGGAGTTTTTAAACTGAGCAAATGGACTTCTATGAACAAGAAAGATGACATTTTCAGGAGTCTGGACCCACTAAAGTGTTATGTTGTAACTGCTAGTGTGAGCTGTATCCTAGGAAATGGCTTGATTTTTCAGAGACTAGGAGCAGCTTGGGTAAACTAAGTTGTACTGATTTTATTGGCACTAGAACAGTTTTACTATTTTCAGCAGTGGTATGCTTTATATTATTATTATAAAACATTTGAGCTAGAGATTTATTATTGATTTGGTCGTTATTGTTTGGACAGCAATTATTTATTTTACATATGCTTAACATGGGCAGGTCACAGGATACTATAATGTATAATAATATCTAACTTGCTACATTGATTATTAAACTGAATGCTGTTTTGGATTACTTTGGAACTTTGTACTACTGTTGGTGTTCCTGTAACCTTTTGCTCACGGAGAAAGAATTCCAACAGTTATTTGAATGATTTTGGGATTCTACTACTGCTTATATTTTAGTCCATTTTACTGATGTTAATTATTGTTTTATTCTAGTTTGATTTTATTCTGTGTGTTCATTACTTTCAGTATAACAATCTATCCTGTTATTTTATTTATTGGCTCTTAGCTTGTATTTAATTTCAGGTTTACTCCTTCTTTCTTCTCTTTTTATCAGTTTTATCCTTTGGCTTCCCTTATTATCAGTTCATGCTTTTTCTGCAATAAAGATAGCTCAGTTGCCTCTTGCAAGATATTGGGTGTTGGTATGAGACATATGGTAGGCGTTGATCACTGTCAATATCAGGATCTATGTAGATGTGAACATGGTCAGATCCTAACTGATGCTGGTACCCACCACTGGAAAAAGTATAATGCTGAGATTGTGATACAGTTCTCCAACATATACCCGTGGATCTCTCTCTCAATCGGAGAACAAGTAGCAGGGACATGTCCTGTATATCTCCTGCTAAGAATTTGAGTTTTGATGTCAAGTTACTAAGGGACAAGTGTGTGGTTATATTAGATCTGCTTTAGGAGAGTGATCTGGCATTTGTTACTGAAACATGGGATGGCATCAACTGTGGGCCCATTCTTATAGCCACCAGGACATTGCAACATTCTAGATCAGGTGATTCTGGTGATGGGGTAGTCAATTTTTTTCATTCTTCTATTGGCGTGAAGAAAATCACAGCTGGGGCTCCCAACTCATTTGGCTATATTATGGCAACAGGAACAAACTGTTACGTTTCTCTGTCTTTTCCAACCATCAGGTAATACAAACAGATTACTTCAGGAGTTCACTGACTTCCTTGTCTTCTTTGTATTATTGTCATTTAGGTGATTGACTCTGATGACTTCATCATCTGAGTTGATGAGGCATCTCTGACTCTTGATAAAGAATTCCTACATACTTTGCAGAGATATGAGTTTACTCAGATAATCACCTGCACAACCCATACACACTGGCATGTGCTTGACTTGGTGTTTTAGCTAGTTATAGTGGTTATTAACCAAAAGATATAGTCAGTCACATGGCCTGCTCACAGCCTCATTTGCTTTTTGGTTGCTCTCCCTATGATGGTACCCCAGACCAGGTTTTGATGGTCTGTCGGAACCCGAACTGCATAACACCTCATTCTTTCATTTCTGCTGTCCATCAACACATGCAGAAGTGTAGCACAGTGGACATTGATGAGGTAGTTAAGGCATATAATAAGGTCTTAATTTCCTCTCTCAGTCTGTTAGCTTCAATCTGTGTACATTCTGTACACTTTGTGCCACATTAGCCATAGTACAATCTTGAGCTCCATGATCAAAAATTAATTAGACAAAGGTTAGAGGGTGATAGTGTCAACCCTACTCTGTTTACTAGACTGAGGTTACCCAAAATAAATCTCTATTTCTATCTCAGGAAGTCTCAGCAACAGAAAACTATCTAACAGCAATCTTCTGAGTAGTGTCTATACTCAGTAATCTATCTTACTTTGCCACCTGGAAGTTGTTGTCAGCTGAAGAATGTGAGCTCACCCCTAGATACTTTGCTTATAAGCTAGCCTCTATTAGGTCTAGTGTTGCTCCATGTATGCTTGCAGGGGCTGATAAGTTCAATGTAAGATGTCTTATTTCTAATTTGAGTTTGATATTTTGGATTATGATGAGTATATTACACTGGTCTCTGAAATGTGCTTGACCACCTGTGGACTAGATCCTTGTTCAGCCAAGTTTGTAACAGATTATCAGCCTGTTCCTCAAGACTAGAGCTTTTCCCTTGAATATAAAGGAGGCCTGGGTTACTGCCATTCTCAAAAAGACAGGACTGAATGGCAACAACATTGATAGCAACAGATCCACCTCCAACATCCCCTTTGTTGGCAAAGTTCTTGAGAAGATTGTCTATTAGCAACTGGTCTCCTTCTTGAGTGCTAATGAAATCTTTGACTCATTATAGTCTGGCTAACACACTGAGCTAAGATCACCCTAGTAAGGGAATTTAATGATTTCATAACAGCAAGAGATCAGCATTATTATTTCATCTTGGTCCTTTTAGATATTTCTTCAACATTTTACATGGAGGACCAAGATATTCTGCTTGACCAGTTGCTGTGGTACTGTAAGTATTCTATGGCATGGGTTTGCCTCCTGACTTAGAGGTCATAGCAAGGATGATGTGTCTCCTCACCCTTCACCCTAACATACAAGAGTACCACAAGGCTCTAGTCTGGTTATGTTGCTGTACACTGTGTATATGCTTGCATCAGAATATGTTATTTGAAGAAGAGGTTAACATTTACTCTCTTACACTAGTTAGATGCAGCTCTACCTGTCTTTCCATCAGGACTTTGTGGCAGCCTAAACAAACTTGCCTCACACTTGGAATAGATGCACAACAGGATGATTGATAATTGGCTGGAACTCAGTACCAGCAAGATGATTGCTATGGCCATTCATGCCACCATTTGCAATTCCTCCACTCCATTTGTACCACCAGACATCACTTATACTGGTAACAATCTGAAATTCATATCAAAGGTGTACAATTTAGGTGTGATATTTGACAATCATCTCACCATTGGGGACCTGGTTTCTGACCTCATCAAAACCTCTTGCTGCCGATCAGGCTGTATGAATGGTTAGGGATGGCAGACAGGGAACTTTGCTGAAGGCAAGGGGGGAGATAGTGCAAGCATTTGATGAGTACTACAGGGATCTTTTTATGGGTGTAGAACCCTTGGATAGAAACTGTGAAACAATCTAAAAAACTTTATGGGACATTCAACCATCAGAGATATCAGAGACACAAGGGGAACAATTAATGGCAGAAATCTCATTGCAAGAAGTTAAAAATGCAATAAAGAAGCTAAAGGAGGTACGTTTTCAGGTAGCAATGGTATACCAATAGAAGTATGTAGGTTGAAAGAGGATAAGCTCATTCAGACATGGCTGAAATTCTTTAATTAGATGTTAAAGGGAAGGTCTCCCCTGCCATCACAGAAACTGGGAGTAGCTGTAGTTTGTACAATGGAAAGTAGGGACTTCCTATCATTCTAGTACTATATTAAAAGATAAGGTTTTTGTGTCTTATTGCATTTAGGCTTTCAAAAGTGTTACCCTCAGTAATAAATGAAGATCAATGTGGGTTTATAAGTGAAAGAAGAATGCTTGAAATATTATGAGAACCTTAACTGGTAACATAAGATTTGACTTAAACACCAACTAAGAACCAATACACAAAACTAAAAAACGAACTCTGATTGCAAAAAAGAAATGGAACCAGCCGCAATAAAAATGGCAGCTAATTTATTAAAAACAAATTTGAATGCTTTTGTCAAGCCTATAATGTAGACTTCTACAGAAATGAACAAAACACAAATCAATTAATCTTAAATACCCTCCAAAAAACATAACATGATGTACAGGTACCCAATCCATTAAAAAGTGACCAGAATAACATTCATTCACCAATAAAAATATGTCCAAAAATAACTTAACACAAAAAAATGATAAAAAAACTGCAACTGTGAAAGCAAAAAACAAAATAAATCAAAATGAAAACGTTTCTTTATGAAGGATAACAACAATACATAAAAACCAAGCTTTAATTAAACTTCATAAGACCAAAGCCTTAAAATACTACCAATCGAAACACTCTCATTTAAACCTGGGAAGTTAGAGGCGTTAAGCCTAATTTGCCACCTCAGTTTCTTGCGCTCAAGTAAATCCTTCCATGGCCCCTCTCTAGGGTTTTTCCTGGCCATGTCAATACCCATAAAACCAAAACTGTGATCAGGGAGATTGATGTTATGTTTAGCAAGAAAATTATTTGTATTTTGTTTTCTAATGTCCAACAAATGCTCGTATGTACGTTCCTGAAATCTCCTTTGAGTTTTACCCACATATAAACACAAGAATTGTTGGCATAAAGCTAAATAAACAATACCAGTGCAACTGCAATCACAATGAAATGACATTTTTATCAGCACATTGTCAACAATAAGCTCTTGTTTAACCAGAATGTACTTGCACGTATTGCAAAATCCACATCTATACATGCCTGCTTTTTTGCAGGTAAGAAGCGGCATAACATAATATCCACTTTCAAGGTGTTGTTTAATAGTGTTTACTTTTCTATATACTGCATGTGGGATGGAGTCCAGCATCTCTGCATACCCTTTCAAAACAAGAAAAGCGATTCCAATTTTTCTTAGACTCTCATATATCTGGCCACGTTCGGTAATAAAAGTGGTGACAAATAAATGTGAAAAATCTTTTTCCTCTATCGGTTTAGTTCTAAACATAACCAGTTATCATTTTCCTCTGTTCTAAGTAATGGTTTAAAATAACCCTCCTGTCTTTTTTATCAACCTCATTTTAAATTTTTTTAATTAAAGAACAGGGATACCCACGGGACTCCAACATGTCTGCAAGAACTTGGGCTTCTAACTGGAAGATATCGTCCTCCATTACTATCCTAGTAAGGCATACATACTGTCCTTTTATAATAGTCTTTTTATGATGTTCCGGGTAGTTACTATTAAAATGGAAAAGGTTTTTGCAATAAGTAAATTTCCTATAAATGTTACTTATCAGTCTACCATTGCAAACATCCTTAGAAACTTCTACATCCAAATAATTAATGTGTCATATAAAAAAAGAAATAAAACTTACAAAAGATGTTGTGCTATTCAGATATGCAATGAAAGATTCAAAATCAGTTTTTGATTATTTCCATATGATAAAACATTGCCCAAAAAACAAACATATATTTCCCAGGGTAGTGGATTAAATACCTGGCGAAAATAGGGGAGCACTCCGCCCCCATCACCACACCCTTTTTCTGTAAAAAGTACTGTCCATCCAAAAACACAAAATTATTCCTTGGAACTAGTTCCATCAAAGTAACCAACACACTAATCTTGTCAGTAAACCTGGTAGATTCTGTTAAAAATCATGAAACTATTTCAACCCCAGTTCATGCAGGATAACATTAAATAGGTTAACTACATCCACCGTAGCAAATGAAATACTATCTGAATATGCAACCATCCTAAGCTTTAAAAGAAAGTCCCACAAGCCTCTGCAAATGTGTTTCAAATCTGTTAAAACATTCTTCAATTTAATGTCAATAAATTTGGCTACAGAATGAGTCTTTGACTTAGATGCATTAACTATTGTTCTCATAGGTGGATTATTGAGTTCCTTATGTACCTTTAGGAGGCCGAAAATCAAAGGCACAATAGGAAATTTACAATGTAAAAACAAGCATTCTTTATAAGTGATCTGCTCTTCGTCAAGCATATCTTTCAATATCCAATCAATCTTAGCATAAGAAACGTATACAATTTAAAGAAGTCTCCTCATAAAAATCATTGTCAGAAAAAACTCATGCATTCTGTTTAAATAATCCTCATGGTTCATAATGGCCACTCCCCCTACCTTATCGGGTTTCATAACCCTAATGGACTTATCTCTGCTCACTTTTTTCAATAGCTCAAATTCTGAATCAGAGAGATTCCAGTCCAAATTGCACAATTAGTTTTGCCATAAAGACCGCAATTCAAATTTGCAGAGTTTTTCTAACTGTAGGCCAAGGGGAGGGTTTAAAGTGTTGTTTCGCCTCAGTTCATTAGAACTATATTTTAAGCCTTGGTTATTGAACCAAATTCTCAAGTTCAGTTTTCTCAAAAATATTTTCAAATCAATAATTAATTGCTCAAAACAGGGTTTTACAACAGGAACAAAACTAAAACCCTTACTCAATAACTCAGCAGTTCAAAACCAAAAAAAAGACTCTAGTCTGTTTATGCTGCTGTACACTGTGTATATGCTCACATTAGAATATGTTATTTGAAGAAGAGGTTTACATTTACTCTCTTACACTGGTACCATGCAGCTCTGTCTTTTCCTCAGGACTCTGTGGCAGCCTTAACAAACTTGCCTCATACTTGGAATACATGCACAACAGGATGAATGATAATTGGCTGAAACTCAGTACCAGCAAGATGATTACTATGGCCATTCATGCCACCTTTGCAATTGCTCTGCTCCATTTTTGTCACCAGGCATCACTTGTAGTGGTAACAATCTGAAATTCATATCAAAGATTTACAATTTAGGTGTGATATTTGACAATCATCTCACCATTGGGGACCTGGTTTCTGACCTCATCAAAACCTATTGCTGCCGATCAGGCTGTATGAATGGTTAGGGAAGGCAGACAGGGAACTTTGCTGAAAGATAAGGGGGGAGATAGTGCAAACAGTTGATGAGTACTATGGGGAACTCTTTTTGGGTGCAGAACCTTTAGATATAAACTGTGAAACAATCTAAAAGAAAATCTAAGGGACATTCAACCATCAGAGATATCAGAGGCACAATGGGAACAATTAATGGCAGAAATCTCATTGCAAGAAGTTAAAAATGCAATGAAAAAGCTAAAGGAGGTACGTTTCTAGGTAGTAATAGTATACCAATAAAAGTCTGTAGGTTGAAAGAGGTTAAGCTCATTCAGACATGCTTGAAATTCATTAATTAGATGTTAAAGGGAAGGTCTCCCCTGCCATCACAGAAACGGGGAGTAGTTGTAGTTTTTACAATGGAAAATAGGAACTTCCTATCATCCTAGCACTATATTAAAAGATAAGGTTTTTGTGTGTTATTGCATAGAAACTTTCAAAAGTCTTACCCTTAGTAATAAATGAAGATTAATGTGGGTTTATAAGTGAAAGAAGAATGCATGAACATATTATAACATCCTTAACTTGTAACATAAGATTTGAATAGAATGGAAGAGATGTAGTGCTGGTATCAATGAGAAAGCATTTTACATGATCTTTTTGCCATTCTAGAGCAAATGAATGTTCCATTCAGGTTCACAGAGTTAATATATAATATGTACGATGGTGCAGAAGTAAGAGGGAAATATTGGGGGAGCTTTCACAGAGTTTCATCAGGGACACCACAGATAAGTGCCCAATACTGCTGCAACTATTTGCCCTATATTTGGAGTTGGTAGCTAGACTAATATGACAGTTTGGCATACAAGGTACAAACTGGGGGAGAGTGGAACTAAAAATGACACTTTATGTCAATGGTGTGATTTTGACACTAGTTAGTCCAAAGGAAGCATGCAAAAAATCTATTTTCTGCTAAGCGTTTGAGGATTTCTCGGGATACAAAATAAATGAGGGGAAGACAAAGCTGGTAATGATCAATGTAGGTAATGGGCAGAGGTCACTATTACAGGAACCTGTGATGGGGAGTGAAGAAGAGGTTCAGGTACCTTGGTATAAGGTTAAAAAAGTCATGTGAACAGTCATGGCAGGCAACATTTGGTAACTTAATGGATAAAGTACACAGAAACTCACAAGAATGGAAATTACTTGATTTGTGTTTAGAGCAGAGGGTGTGGGCCTTACATTGGCATCTGATTCCATATTTGTTATATTTGGGGCAGTTTTTTGTATGCTGTTGAACAGATCTGAAAAGAGGAAGATTGGGAACTGGCTGACAGGATTGTATCTGGTTAGGACAGAAACCTCAGGAAAAGTGAGAAAGAATAACACTGCCAATTGATAAAGGGGGCTTGAGAATCACAGATATAGTTAGATGTACGAGAGTGATATATCTGTCATACTTAAATAGTTGTTGAGCCTCTCAATACAGAATGGTCTGGAAACAAATGATTTTTAAAAATAATCAGTGTTTGGATCAGTGTGTGTGTATATATATATATATATATATATATATATATATATATATATATATATATATACATATACATATATATATATATATATATATCTATGAAGCAATAAGAGGGAAGGCTGCACAAGTGATCAGGCGTCCACTGGTTGATGTAGTGAGCGGGGAGGTTAGTAGAGTGTTTCAATTGAAGTTTACACACAGGATGTCTGATGATTATAAGGTAGAGTCAGTTCCAAGGAAGTGGCAACTTCTGACCACAGATGAAATTGGGACCAACTAAAAATAGCAGACTAAATGTTATAATGTGGAGATGTTAGAGAAAGGTAAAACTTTCCTCAAGGTGCTTTCCAGTGCTATCAAGAGACAATGAAAGAACCTACATGACTGTCTTGGAAAGGGGAGGAGCAGGATAAGTGGCCTGGGATTGTGAAGAAGGTGTTGAAAATAAAACGAGAAGAGAGAACAGAAAGCGGCATGATATTCAAGCCATATAAGCTATTAGGAGAGGTATTTTGGAAAAAAAGAGAAAAGTTTAGACAGGAATGGGATACAAAGATTTGCAAAATATCAAGAAGGGCCATTCAAATAAGAAATTTTAGGATATTTGCATGAAAAGGCTTCCACAAGTACTTTTATACCCTAGACAGGATAAATAGACTGCACCTCATGGTTGATACTACTTGTTGGAGGTGCCTGAATGGAGAAAGTAGAGATTGGTCTTATACATTCTGGAGTTGTCAGGCCTTGAAGGGATGAAAAACAGACTTGAAAAGGATGATAGCAATAGTGAGCTGAAATAGGGTACAGCTAACAAAAAACAAAAGTTATGTACTTACCATAATGATACATCTGTGTCGTCTATTTTGTCCTTCCTCAACCAATGGGTCTCAGATCCAGCTTTGGCCACTTCAATAGATTTTGGCTCTGTAGTTAAAGCTCTTCCCCTTATCTATAATCATCTCCTTAGCTGTATTAACTCAAATTGAGTTTGTCCTCTTTTCAGCCCAAAGAAGGTACCTAGTAAAAACACAATAAAAAATAAACCAAATTCCAATTAAACTAGAAAGATGGAAGAGGAAGACTGGAGCTTATACAGAAAGATAAGCAGGACTCAATCCTCAAGACACACTAAGGGCTGAAAAAAAATCTTCCGAAGCAGGAAGGGAGCTGGATGGCAGGAAGTTGAGGAAGGAAGAAAACAGATGTATCATTATGGTAACAATGTTGTCTTTTTCATCCATTCCTCAACTGATGGGACAGAGTCCCAAGCTAGAAAAACCCTGGGTGGTCCTCAAGTAAGGATATTCCAGAATACAGTGGAGCCAAATGCTGCTCTGTCCCTAGATAAGATGTCCAATTTGTAATGAGCAAGAAAGGTATGAGCCTTGGGCCAAGTAGCAGCTGCACAAATGTTGTCTATAGAAGCCCAGAAACAGAAAGCAGATGATGTGGTCACAGATAAGGTTTAGGTAATGTCAGCTTTTTATTCTTATAAACAAAGGAAATGCAATCTGGATAAAGTTACTTTTGATACCGCTTTGCCCTATTTAGCTTTGGAAAACAAGATAAACAATTGGCCTGATTTCTTGAACTCTTCATTTCTAGGGAGATAGAATTCAAGTTGTCTGTGAATATCCAACAAGTGCAGCATGTATTCTCCCTTGTTGGAAAACTTTGGAAAGAAAACAGGTAGACTGATGGTTAACAGCTGTCTCCAATGCCAATTTAAGTAGGAGAGAAGTGATAGGCTGTAGGGATACCCTATGCTTATGAAAACAAAACAGATACGGCAGCTGGGAAAAGAGTGCTTGGAGTACTGATACTCATCTAGATCACATAACTGCAACCAGAAAAATGGTTTTCCAAGACAGAACCTTTAAGTCCACCTTGGCAGAGGACTCAAAGGGGGACTGTGCCAAAGCCTGAAGAAGTACTGTTAAATCCCACAGAGAAGTAGGGTTCTTAACAGATGAAGTAAAAATGTATCTCTGAGAAAGGCCTTACATAACCACAGTGAGGCCAAGCAATAATATTTTTTCCTACATGAAAATAGAGATAGCAGCAAGTTGAACCTTAATTGGAAAGTAACTAGATCCACAATTGAAAATGGATGGAAGAAAGTCCAGACTAACTATAGCTGGTGCTGAAAATGGATATAGTTGTCTCTGGAAAGCCCAGATAAAAATCTGTTCCATTTGCTCTTATAAATCTTTCTAGTAAAATCTTTCTAGAAAGATGTAAGCATATGACAAAATGGGGAAGAAAGCCTGGACTATCTAGCCATCACTGGAAGTGGAGAAACCATGCTGTCAACTTGAGGATTCGAATATCTGGGTGAGGCATCCATGATGGGTGAGATAAATGGTCCTGTGAAGGATCTAACATCCAGGAGAGGTGTATTAGATGAGGCCACAGGAAAGGGAACCACACTTGTCCAGGCCAAAATGGGGTAATGAGGATTACTTTGCTCTTCTGATGGGATGCTTTCTGAAGAAACTTGGGAATAAGAGGGGTGGGGGGCAAGGCATAAAGGAGACCTGAGGACCAATCATGAATCAGAGAGTCTCTCAGTGACTCCACCTCTGGAGGGATCCGAGTGAAGTACCTGCTGCACTTGGAATTGAGGGCAGAAACAAAGAGATGGCAGCAAGATTGGCCTCATTGATGAAATATCTTTTCCACCATTAACAGGTTGAGAGACGACTCGTGAGGGAATAAGATGGACCTGTTCAATTTGTCTGCCAGCACCCTGGACTTCCCCGTAATATGTGCTGCCAGCAGAAAGTGGCCAAAAGCAATTGTCTATTGCCACATTCTCAATGCTTCTCAACATATGGGTATGATCTGGTTCCTTCTGTTTATGTACACCACCAACATGTTGTCCATCTGAACAGCAACTATCCCTGGAGGGAAAACATCTTGAAATGCTGCAATGCTAATAGGACTGCTCTCATTTCCATGACATTGATGTGAAGCTTGACCACCAGCTGAGATCACATCCCTTGAACCATCCTTCCCAAGTAATGCCCCCACCTCCCACCCTAGTTAGGAGGCATCTATATTCACGATGGCCTTGGGTGAAGGAAGGATAAAAGATTAGCCCTGAGAAACTTCTTCTGCATGTATTCACCAGGCTTAGTGTTCTCTGCAAATCTTTGAAATTCAAATTGGTGTTGTTGGGGGGGGGGGTGATGTCCTATTAACCACTGCACTATAAGTTTCCATTGCAGTACTCTCGTGTGAAACCTTGCTAAAGGTACCAGAACTATGGAAGCTGCCATAAATCCGAGAAGCTGTAAGACTAGCCTGACTGGAGAGGAAGGAAGAGAGAGAATGTGTAATGCTAGGGCTTGCAAGGTGTTTAATCTCATCTGTGGTAAGATTGTGATCTGTGCTGCCATATCCAGACAAGCACCAATGAATCGCAGGACTTGGGTTGGACAGAGCTGAGACCTGGCATATTTCACTGTAATAAAAACAAAGTGAAAAGCACTCAAAAGTCACCAATAAGTCCAGAAAGGAGTGCAGTGAGCCAAAACAGGAAACCCAAGGAATAATATCCACTCGATTTATTAAACAAAAACACCAACAGATATCAATAAACACTTTTAAAGCACAGCAGAAACACGCATTTTCATCCTCAACATTCGGACTTCATCAGATACATAAGAATTAAACCATTAATCCCTTATATATCCAAATTAAAATCAATTAACCAATAGAATATTAACTCAGCATTTAAATGGGCTAACCAAACATTCTCTCTGGGCTCATAAATATTCATGATTTGATATTAAATATATTACATTGCTTATAAGATGCTTACCAACTCAATAATATTGTTTAAAACATGAATTCATATATTTCCATATAATTATAAAAAATAAATACTTAAAAACATTTAATAACAATAATATAAATATATAAATACAAATAAATAGAAATTACATATAAAATCCAATAGTAACTGGCCCCCTCTGCTGACAGAATTCATAATTACTATTAAATTCTGCTAGCTCTTAATTTTAATAATGGCAAAATTGTTAAAAAATCATTAAGACCTGTTTTTTTTCCCGCATCTAGGGTAACTTGCCACCATAACTCTTTACTTTCTAAAATTTCCCAGGGACCCCCTCTAATATCCTGTCTAATTTGTTCTAATACAAAAAAGTAAAAACTATATCCTACACAGATTCTAGAATGTTTATAAAGTGCATTAGTGTCTTTTGCTTTTGAAATATCATAAATATGTTCATATATTCTTTTTCTTAATGTTCTTTCTGTTTTTCCTACATAAAATGATTGACATTTATGACATATCACAATGTATACCACTCCTTTAGTGTCACAAGAATAAAAACTTTTACTTCTAATCCATCTCTTTCTACTCTCAAGGTAAATGGCCCCTTCGTTAATAATATAGGGACACTTATTGCACCTCCCACATTTATAAGTCCCTATTCTTCTATGGCCTGTAGATGTTGAATTACTACTTGACCCACTCATAACCCTGTTATTACTATTTTCCAACATTTTTCTTATACTATGGGAATTTTTGTATATCACTTTTGGGGTTATTTTAGATATTTCCACAATATCTGTGAGAGATACTAATTTTTCACATTCCCTCCGTAAAATATCCCTCATCTTAAGATTAGTGGCATTAAATTCTACCACTAAACCTCTTTGAATCCCCTCAAATACATTTCCATCCTCACTTCCTCCCTCTTGAATATTCTTATAATACCCCCTACCTTTAATAGGTTTAAATCTTTCTAGTCTACCTTTTTCCACCTCTTCCCTTATTTTACTAACAAACATTTTAGGATAACCTCTGTCTAAAAACATTTTCTCCAATAAATCACATTCTTTTACAAAATCTATATCCAAGCTAGTCATTCTCGAGCCTCTCACAAATTGCCCTTTTACTATATTCCTTTTACAGTGTAAAGGATGGGCACTATCATAATGTAAGAAGGAATTACAAAAGGTACTTTTACGAAAAACTTTAGTTTTTAGTTCTTGATTTATCTTATAAATCTCCACATCTAAATATTGCAAACTATCAGTAGTAATATTGTAAGTAAATCTCAAAAAGTCCGTGGTAGTATTTAAATAATTCATAAATTCCATAAATTTCTCCTGTCCACCAGTCCAGAAAGTAACTATGTCATCTAAAAATCTACGATATAATATCCAGTATTTCTGAAAGTCTGAATTTAAAATATATTTTTCCTCCCATTTAGATAACACTATATTAGCATACATGGGAGCACATGCTGCCCCCATGGACACACCTTGTATTTGCTGAAAAAATTCCCCATTAAACACCAAGAAATTATATTTCAATATTATTTCCATCAGGCTAATACTAGCTATTTTTTCATTTTAAGTTAATTCCTTATCCTGAAATATAGATTTCTCAAACAATTCCATACCTTTGTCATATGGAATACTTGAAAATAAATCAATTATATCAATTGTAACAAATAATAAATTATCCAGGTACACTTCAGGGGTAAGTTCTTTCAAAAATCCCAGGAATCCTTAAGAAAAGTTATATTGTTTACCCAAATATGTTTGATTTTTAAATCCACATATTTTGCCAATGGTAAAGTTTTAGAACTATCCGCAGAAACTATAGGTCTAAGGGGTGGATCTACTGAATCCTTGTAAATTTTAGGTATGCCAAAAATAACCAGTATTTTTGGCTTACCCACATATAAAAATTTGTAGCTAGAATCATCTATCACTTTTTCATATAGCATATCATGTAATAACATCTATTCTTTGATATGCCATATTCACTTCATTCGTAGAAACACATGTGTATTTCCTTTCATCCCTTAGAATTAAATTCATTTTTCCTTCATAATATATATTCTCCATGATCACTATACCCCCTCCCTTATCAGGCTTCATAATTCTAACCTGGTGATTAGCTCTTAACTCATTCAATACTACAATTTCTTCCCTACTGAGGTTATGCATATATCTATTTTTATCCTGTAATTTTCTAACTTCATTCTCAAGTATTACCTCGAAATTCTTAAGTTGCGGGTATAAAGGTGGATTAAATATAGACTTCCTTACCAAACCTTGGTTTGTCTTATTATTTTTCTTTATATTGTTTCTTGAGGCAAAAATCTCTAAGTTAATTTTTCTCACAAAAAGTTTTATATCCAACAATGTTTTAGTGAGGTTTCCCTTAAAATAGGGTATAAACTTTAATCCTTTACTAAGTAGTTTAAAATGCTCACGAGTGAGTAGTAAACTACTAAAATTATATATAGAAAATCCTTGATATGTATTTTTAAAGCAATCCACAGAAATTTCTTCCAGTTTATCACATGTATAAATGAGGGAAGGGGTAGAACAACCTAGTATCTCCCTCTCCCTCCCCATTTGAAAATTTCCTCTGTTTACATCCTGTTGGTTATAAGCTTGTTCAGCTCCTCTCAAGGGTGGAAATTCTCTGTCATATTCCAAATCATTCCATTCTTCTGTCTTGTTATAGTTATTACTCCTCTTGCCCCTAGTATTAGTACCATACATGTCCCATTTGGTATAAGGTGGCTTAGGGTAACTAATTTTATTTTCATATTCTTGTATATCCCTATTTAACTTACTAATTTTGCGTTGAATTAAATCATCACATTTACTGTCTATATCTTTCCTTATTTTAAAATACTTATCCCTTTCTTCTTTAATCCCAAAAATCAGGTCTTCCTTGATAAATGTATCTAATTCATCTATTTCTTTTTTAAGAATATCTTGCTTTCTATCATTTTCTTTAATAATCAATTTCAATACTTCCAACCCACATTGGTTAAAAACTTTAAGTAGACTTTCATGAAATTCAGAGCCCACTTGAACATTATTTGTGTATTTATATACCCTGAGTCCCTTTGGTACTATTTCTCTACTCAAACATTCCCTTAAATACGTGCTTTCAATACTGTATGTTCTGTATTTAGTCATTAATTTAGTTAAATTATCCAGTTTAACAATAAAAGAATCACATTAGGTTGCCCACAAAACATATTATTGTCCACTTTAAAAAAGAAGTCTTTTTGTAACCATTCATTGATAGTTTTCGTATTTGTTTGAACAGTACCTGTAGGCGTTAACAAAGAAGTACGTATTTTAGATCTGGCTCCTAAGTCCAAAAAGGAGTCCTTTCTCGCCTCTTCGTCCTCCATAGCCGCTTTAGAAATCCTCGGTATACACGCTGGATTAAAAGGGCTGTCGCTATTAACTACAGGGTCGCCAGCTTCTCCATTTTCGCCCATAAGCTCCCTTTTCCTCTTATGATGATGCCCAGTAAACCCTTCCGTTCCATAACCAGCTGCATTACTAGCGTAACCACGTCCAGGAAGTAAGGAGTGACATAGAGGCATGAGAAGGTCTATGAGTTCAGTGAGTTGGCCAATCAGTTTTCTAGATTGTCCCAACTCTTCCTGCCCTTGCAAACTCATTCGAAAAAATAAACGTTAACGCTTCCTGATGGCTCCGACACAAACCAACAAATAAAAACAAAGTGAAAAGCACTCAAAAGTCACCAATAAGTCCAGAAAGGAGTGCAGTGAGCCAAAACAGGAAACCCAGGGAATAATATCCACTCAATTTATTAAACAAAAACACCAACAGATATCAATAAACGCTTTTAAAACACAGCAGAAACATGCGTTTTCGTCCTCAACATTCGGACTTCATCAGATACATAAGAATTAAACCATTAATCCCTTATATATCCAAATTAAAATCAATTAACCAATAGAATATTAACTCAGCATTTAAATGGGCTAACCAAACATTCTCTCTGGGCTCATAAATATTCATGATTTGATATTAAATATATTACATTGCTTATAAGATGCTTACCAACTCAATAATATTGTTTAAAACATTAATTCATATATTTCCATATAATTGTAAAAAAATAAATACTTAAAAACATTTAATAACAATAATATAAATATCTGGAAATATCTAAAATAACCCCAAAAGTGATATACAAAAATTCCCATAGTATAAGAAAAATGTTGGAAAATAGTAATAACAGGGTTATGAGTGGGTCAAGTAGTAATTTAACATCTACAGGCCATAGAAGAATAGGGACTTATAAATGTGGGAGGTGCAATCAGTGTCCCTATATTATTAACGAAGGGGCCATTTACCTTGAGAGTAGAAAGAGATGGATTAGAAGTAAAAGTTTTTATTCTTGTGACACTAAAGGAGTGGTATACCTTGTGATATGTCATAAATGTCAATCATTTTATGTAGGAAAAACAGAAAGAACATTAAGAAAAAGAATATATGAACATATTTATGATATTTCAAAAGCAAAATACACTAATGCACTTTATAAACATTCCAGAATCTGTGTAGGATATAGTTTTTACTTTTTTGTATTAGAACAAATTAGACAGGATATTAGAGGGGGTCCCTGGGAGGAAATTTTAGAAAGAAAAACAGGTCTTAATGATTTTTAAATTTTTTGCCATTTAAAAAATTAAGAGCTAGCAGAATTTAATAGTAATTATGAATTATTTTATATGTAATTTCTATTTATATTTATATATTTATATTATTGTTATTAAATGTTTTTAAGTATTTATTTTATAATTACATGGAAATATATGAATTCATGTTTTAAACAATATTATTGAGTTGGTAAGCATCTTATAAGCAATGTAATATATTTAATATCAAATCATGAATATTTATGAGCCCAGAGAATTTAAATGCTGAGTTAATATTCTGTTGGTTAATTGATTTATTGATATCTGTTGGTGTTTTATATTTCACTGTAATGCCCAGTTAAAGACATAGATGGATCAAATAATCCCTGGCTTGAATCAGTCAAGGCTTGATGGGAGCAGAGAGGAGCCAGTCAGAGATAAGGAAACACCTGGAATCTTAGCAATCTCACATGAGCTGCAACCACTGCCATGTACTTGGTGAACACTGTGTGGGGTAGTAGTGAGGGGAAAGGGCATGGCCCTGAGCTGGTATTGAATGGTTCCTAGCCAGAAGCATAGGTATCTCCTGTACCACCTGTCTATTTTCATGTGATAGTATGCATCCTGGAGATTTGTAGAACACATCCAATCATCCTTGCGTAACAACAGCAGAATGGACTGAACTGTGACCATCTTGGTCTTCGAATGTTTGATAAATTGATTCAAATTACTGAGATCTAAAATTAGTTTTAGGTCTCCATTCGTCCTTGGCAGAAGTTCAAATAAGTTCTGTAGCCTTGTTGGTCTGGGGGATCCACTTGGATGGCTCTTTCTGACAGCAGTTTTTCTATTTCTAAGGCTCCCACTTTCCTCTGACTGGTTGGAACATGAGGATGCTTTTGGGCCCAATTGGGAGGTTAAAGGAAAAATGGCATGTAATAACATCTGTATATTATACTCTACACCCAGGTGTTTTTGGTGACGGCTGTCCAGTTTTTTGGGTGCACTGATAAACACCTCCAACTGCCTCCAGAGTGTAGCAGTCAGGCAACCTTTTAGGAGTGGTGAAAGGGCTTCTCAGAGAAAACATCCCTGAAGCACTGGTATTGCAGACTGTCTCTGCCATGAAGGGGACATCTGCCAGTAGTGTTCTTCCTTCTGCCACAGGGGATCTGTCTCTATAGGAATCTTGAGAAGACCCTAGTACCTTGCTGAACCACGTCTTTCCACCTCCTCTATTCTTCCAGGAAAAGGGTATCTGTGGGGTAGAAAAACATACCCCTATGGCAGCTAATGTCTTCCCATCTTGTTCACTCCTGGAGAGAGTTTTCTTCACCTTAGGGCCAAACAAGGTGGAGCCATCAAAGGAAACACTGATGAATAATGTCTTGAATGGTCCCACAAAATCATCAAGACATATCTAGGCATGCCTTCTTATGACAATTCCTGAACTTGCCACTCCTAAAGCCCCCACTGAGGCATGAGAAATCAGCCTCATAGAGGCATTCAATAGGGACTGAAGGGTGGCCAGTTGAAAATAAATCATCTTCTTATCCTCCACAGACACAGACTCTGACAGGGCATTGGAAAACCACCTAATCAGTTCCCTCTGAAATTGTGTAACGTGTCAAGTAGCTCAGTGACCTGAAAGTGAAGGTCGCTGATGCATAAACATGCTTCTCAAATCTGTTCAGCTCCCTGGATTCTCTGTTTGGACAAAATAACTCTGTTCAGCAAGTTCCTTCTTGATGGCCACAGCTACCACCATAGCATCCACTGAGGGACCCATGCTCCAATGGGCCTGATCCTTTGGTGCAAAGAGGTATTTATATGGTCTCTTGGGGGTAGGCTCCATGATATCCAGATCCTTCCACACCCAGTGGGAAATGAAGTCCACTATCTCATCTGCCAGGGGAAGTACTCTGGATGTATCTGAGCCAGCTGTGAAAACCTTAAGAAACACCAACTCCTCCTGGGGGGGGGGGGTGAAAGACAAACTAACTTTCTGTCTCAACAGTTTGAGGATTTCGCTAAAAGAGACATTCTCAAGGGGTGATCTGAGGAACCCCGCCTCTTCAAATTCAGTGTCTTCCGTCAAAGACTCCAGCAGGGAATCTAAGTGCCTCCTTTTGCATATATGCTTATGAGGGGTCTCTCTGGTAGGATGTTCTGGGGAGGACTCAGAAGTGTGAGCAGAATCCTGGATGAGGACTGTCTCTAGGCTTGACTGGGCCAGCTGTCCCAATGGAACAGGATGAAAAGACTCAGGATCCAAAGTAGACAGTTATGTAGTGTGTGAACCTGAGGGAGGCAAGGATGTCTTGTCCACAGAAGTGGAAAATGCTCTCTCCACCACCTCAAAGGCAGATATCACAAGGGAACCAAGTACCTACCTAGTAGGAGATAAAACCACCTACCCAGGATGACTCAGAGCTTCCCAAGAACCTACCTTGATGCAGAGATCAGAGCCCATTTGTCTAGCACTGAGATTCCAAGATGAGAGGACTGCTCTGAAAGGATCGGCCTCCAACCCCCAAATCTGGCACCAATGCTATGGTTACAATATCCTTCCAACTCATAAACAGTTGGAGCCATCTGGATCAGAGAAGGTGTCAGAGTCAACAAAGGTCAGGTCTTAGAGTTTGAGTAAGACAAATTTGGAATTCTCAGGTCCAAAGACAGCAACGCCCAGAGACTGATCAGAGTAGGAGTCAAAAGTTGTGACTGGACTGGTGGTAGGCTCATGGATCTGATGGGAGACTGAGATGGAATGATTCCAACTGAATATGGATTCTGAGGAATTTTCTCATCTTCCTGTCCCCATCTGTTTCTGTCGAGCTCTTGGTTGACCTGAGGGATGAAGAGGATGAAGGTGGTCTGAAAGCCAGTCAAGGTGTCTTTTGTAAGAAAGGTGATTTTTGTCTGAAGGAAATAGGCTCTGGTGAGAATCCAGGTGATCTGCGGAGCGAAGACTTTGATTTGGATTGAATCAGATCTGAGACAGCAGTTGGATTCGAGAATCTCAGTTTGAATTACGTCAGATCCAAAGAAACAGTCAGATCTGAGGACTTTGCAATTTTCTCAGGGAGAGCCAAGCCCAAAGCAGAAGGATAGCAATCTTCCTTGAATCCTTAATCTTGCCAGCTGAATCCCCCTTCAGTTTCTCCAATGATTTCTTGGAGGAGAAGGAAGCTCCAGAAGGTGAAAAAGAAGAAGAAGATGGAAGCAGGCCTTTCCACACAAGCTTCTTTCTGCACTCAACCAACACTCAGTGATTAAACCCTGCACAAATGTCACAACCGGTGTTAAGGGTCCCTGCTCCGAGGCAAAACACACACTCAGAGTGGGAGTCTGATTTGGGAATTATTGAGCATTTTTTAAAACCAGTTGTTTTGTCAGACATCTTGAAGCAACTGGCAGCAGCAACAACAATTTATAATATCAGAAAGGTAAGAAAGATAAGAAAGGAAGGACTACCAACAATGCTAAAATAGAAATACCAAAAATTGTACAGAGGCCCAATGACATATATCCAAAACAACTCTAACTATATAAATATTATATTTCTAGACAAAAAAGGATAGGAAAAAAGGAACTAGAAAAATAGTTATCTGTTAAGAGAAAAAAAAAGTAAACCAATGACACATATAACTGCAAAAACCACTAGAGCTACAGGTAATCAGTTTCAAATGCTGAAGCAGTAAATGAGATCTGAGGTAATCCACCCTTAATACAGGATTATGGGTAAGGGGAGGAGGTCAAGCAATGGAGTCAAAGTCTATAAGTGGCCAAAGCCTGATCTGAGATCAGATCCAAGACCCATCAGTTGAGGAATAGATGAAAAAAGACAACATCAGATCTACAGTTGTGTAAGCAAACTTACCACAACATAACAGTTTAGGTCTGAATGATTACTGCTGCAGTAGCCTAAGCTATATGGATTATATCTTCCTAAGGATATAATAGCCAGCTGATTTTCAAAGCTTCAGGGCACATTCCACATCCCAAACCATTTGTCAGCCTGAGCTGAGATGACTAAAAGACAGATTTGGATGCCATGCCCTACAGAGTTTTTATGCCAACAGAGAGATGGAGGCTAAATCCCTGAGTAGGACAATGCTAGGAAAATAATATTAAAAATAAGCTTTTCTCTCTGGACCTCCACTGAAAAAATGGAAACCTATCAAGTTGGACATTCCTGGTAATCAAATGTCAATAAACAGATAATGTCCACACCCTGACATAAAAACATAAAACATAAGGGGAATAGAGGAAGGGTACTGAAGCAGTGATCATTCAAACATCTACTGTTATGGTAAGTTCTCCACATGGATCACTGCTGCAATAGCCTAAGTTATATGGATATATGGGTATATTACTATAGCTTAAAATGACTGGGAGGAGGAAGCACAAGTGTCCAGGAGGCCTTGGAGAATAGTCCTAGCAAAACTTATCCTAGACCTGGAGAAGGAGCCTACTTTATAATGTTTTGTAAAAGTGTGCACAGAGGAAGAAGTTGTGGCTTCTAGAATGCTTCTAGGATCCAACCCTTTCCAAAAAGCTGCAGAAGAAGCCAAGGTCCTGGTAGAATGAGCCTTGACTCTGCTGGGAACAGTTTTGCTGTGTTGGGTGTAACAAAAGGTAATACCTTTAGACAACTATTTGGAAATAGTCTGCTATAACACAGGTTGTCCTTTTTTCTCACCTTCACAAGAAATCTTCCACTGATCAAAATTCCTGAAAGATTTTGTTCTGTCAAGACAGTACCTGAGTTTGCTGTGCACATCCAAGGTATGAAGTATCCTTTCTCCCTTATTTTCAGGTTCTGGATAAAATAAAGGGAGATGGATAGCTTGGCTTTCGATAAAATCAGACACCACTTTAGGCATAAATGAAGGATTAGTTTTTAAGGAAATCTTATCTTTGTGGAAAATGAGATAAAGTTGACCCGCCATGGACTTCCAAGATGGCTGCACACTGATCAACAGCTTAATTTCAGCTCTTCCACTGTGAAAAAAGAAAATGAGAGATAAGAGCTAGTAATTCTGCCAGTTTTAGTAAAATACAGTTACTAGCTAATAAGTACACTGCCTGGGTGCCAGCAAAGAAGAAACATAGAGAGCCTGTTGAGTTTTTCAGGCTCCCTAAGTGTCTTCTTTGATGGCATCAACTAGAAGAGGTGAAAAGAAAACACTGACTAGGAAGAATCCTGCAGGTGTTCAGCAAAAAAAAACAGTTCAAGTTCCAGCTTTGGTAGAAGAGATGGCTTCCAGTAATTTACAGGATAAAATAAATCAAATGTGCTCAGAGCTGATTAAAATATATGAAACACTGAAATAGTTTATCAACTCAAATAACAAAAGGCTAGAAAATAAATGGAAGAAGCTTTAAAAGGGCACTTGGATGAACTGATAAAATTGCAACAATCAGAGGTTGAACTGAAGAAAAGGCTGGCTGAGTATGACACTGCTCAAGAAGATCTGCTTCAAAAATGGTAAGTTAAGAGCAAACAGCATGCAGAGAAAACCTGAGATTCTCTGATGTACCAGAGAAACTGGAATGAACAGACTGCATTAATTTAATGAAATCACAAAATCACAAATAATCAACTGGACTAGTATTCATATGTTAACTGGAATGGCACATTTTATGTATGCTCCAAATCTGGACATGAGAAAGCAGCCTAGACCTACATTTGTGAAGATGCTATCATACCAGCAGAGAGAGTTCATCCTGACAAACCTATGGCAGAAGGGCAAAGTATTAAAAACTGTAGACAGTAGAGTGCTTGTGGGAAATGATTATTAACTTTATACCAGGCAAAAAAAGAGAAGCAAATTTATCCCAGCAATTACAAAATGTCAAGAGGCAAGTGTGAGATTCAAGCTACTATATCCAGACATCTTCAGAATATTTTTTTTTTTCCTGGAGGATCAAACTCATTTTTTGATGCAGAACAGGCTAAGGAGAAATTACAAAAGTCTGTCCAACAAAATGTGAGCTATCAAACAGAAGGAGACACTACTTCTCATTATTCTGCTAACAAAGATCAAGCAGACTTTGCTAGTGAAATATTTTCCAATGTTTCAAAGGAATATGCTTGAGAGACAGGAAAAAGCAAGGAGTTGACTAGAAGAATTGGATGTTCCTTGGACTTGAACTGGAGACTGGGATTGGAAGATGGAAATGAACAGGAAGAAGACCAGAAACACTTAAGGGCTGAAAAGCATATACTCCACTTCATGTTATTAATGTTTGGAAGGACACTTAAAAGAAAAGAAAGCAACTGTAAGTACAACAATTTTTATTCTTAGCAGTATTTATATAAAACAACTCATGCTATAATTTGCTTATTATATAGTAAAGCATTTTCAGTGATTGTAAGTGATATACATACTAAAGTAAACAAGTACTTTTTTGTCTTTTTTTAGTTTTAAGAAATATAGGCATTACAATGTAAAAAGAGAGAAAAAGGCTAGGCAAAAGCACATTTAATTTAATATGCTGTAATCTTGTGCAGTTGGAGTGGGGAATGGGGTGTAAAAGTGCACTGATTATAATATATGTAGATAGGTTCATAGGCAAGTACTAGGCTAGCTGCCCTTGTAGACAATTTTAGGCCTAGCAAATTTCCCTTTTTGAGTGTGAAATAACCCACCCATTTGGTTATAAATTGGCCTTATGCATCCCATGGTCAATAATTATATATTACCCCTAATGAGAATAACTGAGATCATACCATAGATAATTTTTGGGGACCTTTGCATGGTATAAAGCATTTAGGAGCTGCCTCTGTCCATTAGTAGTACAGAGGTCAGTCCTGGGGTAAATTTTCTGTTTTTTATCCATAGATCTAAGTTGCAGTTAAAAATGGACAGGGATGAACTTTGTTTTATGTGAATAAGCAGCAGTATTGTCTGTGAAATATACATCCCTCCAAATGGTTCTGTTGATGTTGCACAAGTGGTTTAGAGCCTTAGACCAAATATTTCTGATGCCATTTGACTTGCTGATGTGATGATATACCATCAGTAATGGGCCAGAGGATGCCTTTTGTGCCAGACACAGATTACCTCTTTGCAGTCTGTAGGATACCAATTGTAGTGACAGGGCTTTGAGTCAGTCCAGATAAGACATATTGTTTAGTTCTTGTATGCTTTTAGTAAGGTATCCCTGTGGGTGTTCCAGTTGTTGCATGTGTCTGGACAGATACATGCCAATGGGATCATTATATTCAATGATTGGCCTAATGAGGGCTGAGTAAAGGGGACAATGACACCCCTAGATCTAGACACACTCCCTTTATTTATAAGCTATGCAATATAGAAGGACCTTCTTACAGCAACAGACACATGTTGGTCAAATGCTAGGTCACTGTCCACATAAGTTGCAAATCTTGAACAACTGAGTTAACTCTTAGAAATGTGCTGTCAATGTGGTAGTTCCCTGGGATAGATGACTTCCCAAAGGACACAATATTGGGTTTTTTGGCATTTAGTTTCAGTTCATAATTTTGGCACCAATTATTAATTTGAGAAAAACTTTCTTGCAGAATAGTTAATTCATTTGGGGATTTGATGACTGCTAGCAGCATGCAGATATCTGCAAACTTAATCAGCCAGAGCCCTTTGGTATTTCTTTTACTTCAGAAAAATAAATGCCAAACAGGAGAGGTCCCAGCACAGAATCCTTGGGGACTCTGCTGGTGATTGGTCTCTTTGTGGGGGGAAACCTTCCCCTATTTTGATTATCTACATCCTACCTGTAAGTCAGCTGGCAATCCAGCAGGTGACATAGAGATTTATTCCCAGTTTATTTAGCTTTTCTACTATGCCTGAAGGGGGCATTTTGTCAAAGGCTTTGGCCAGGTTGAGGTACATGGTGTGTACCATTTTGCCCTCACCCATTGCTTTGGTTACCTTTTCAATAAAAGTCCACCAAGCTGAGTAAGTGTGACTTGCCCTTAACAAATCCCAACTGAGATGGGTCCAGTGTTTGGAAGTTGCCAATGTCCTGACTGATGAATTCCATGATAGGTCTTTCCATGGCTGGTCAGACTTATGCGTCTGTAATTGCCTGAGTCTGTGGAAGGTGATCCCTTATGCAGGGGAATGACTGTAGCTGTTCTCCATTCAATTTGTACAAAATACAGATGGAGGCTGAGGTTGAACAGTGTTGCTAAGGATGTGGCTAAATCAAGCATCATGATTTTTAAGATACAGCTCTTAATTTTGCATAGGTGAATGTCTGGATTAATTGGCTTAATCTAATAAATAGTTTTTGTGTAAGCATGCGGGCTTCAAAATAGGAGAGCACTGTGAATGTAATGAAAAGTTTTCCATTAGCAAATAAATGTTAAGTGTGAGTTGAGAACTCTGAGACTGAAGGCTGTACATTCTGCTCTTATGATTCCATGGAAGCAAGCTGACTACAGGTACAAGCAATAAACCTTGAGAGTTCTGGACATTGTTTGCTAAGAGAAATGTAAAATTAAAAGGTACACAGGCAAGCAGTTTAGTAATAAATAAAGTTTGAAATTATTGAAAGAAAATAAGAGATAACAGTTTTCCTTATACCTAAATATTTCAGTGCATTTATTAGAACAGTGTATAATTTAGTTTTATTTAAAGATAGCCAGTGCACTTTTTGTTAACGCTAACAATTAATATTTTCTGAAAGCATACAAGCTGTTTTTCACATCTGGATGGGGAATAAAGACAGCAAAAGAACAGACAGCAACTAATGTAAGTTGGAGTACATACTGTAACATGTGCCTTAGCATGAATTACCTTAATTTTAGGTTAGGTAATGCCTGTGGGTTCAGCTGTTGATTTGGGACAATTGTTCCTATCAGGAGGGTTAAACTTCATTATTTGAATATGCATATAGTTTTGTGTGTTTCTTTTAAGTTAATAGGTTCTGGGAGTGTTTTTTGAGGGTTTTCATTAAAACAAAAATATATTGTAAAATGTGACATAGGTTCAAGTGACAACTGTATAAAGAATCAACCTGCCAAATGTTATTCCATGCAAGTAACACAATACATGGAAAATACATTTAAAAAAGTTTTTTCTCTTTGAGAGAGCAGTGATGACTTGCTTCCTAGAGATAAGGGGAGGGGGCAGGTGCTGGGGATGTCCTGATTTACTGATGGGGGGGGGGCAGAGGGGTGAATTTTTCAGTGAACCTGTCTGCCAGCAGGTTGGGTATATCTGCAGCGTCTGTGTATGGGGTGTCCTTGACCACCAGTTTTGAGCAGATCTGAGTGCTTCCCTCGAGACTGCTGACACATATGAAGAAAGCCTTATGATTGTCTTTAATAGATATGGCCAGTTTGGACTTGAAGTTTGCTTTGGAGGATTTCACTAGTGCTCTTATCTGCTTGTTCAGGCTAAGGAGAGATTGCTTCCAATTAGGCACATGCTCCTTCTTGGCCCTGAACAGCATTTTTTCCTTTTATTATAGAGTTTATTTATTGCAGATGTCCACCAGATAGGTTTACTCTTCCTTGAGGAGAAAGATTGTGTCCTGTCAGTATTCCTGATTTCATGCAGCTATATAAATGCTCATATAGTACTTTAGTGTAGGTTTGGGCATATGTGTCAGTTTCTACAGAGCGGGAGGGGGCTGTGAAGCTATTTATACCTTCCCTCAAGAGGATGTAACCAACTTTGAAGAAGCTTTTTTGTTTGATCCCAGCTGGGGGGGGGGGGGTCAAGGGAGGTGGTGACTTTGAAAGTGACAGCTTTGTGGTCGGATCTTACCAAGGAGGATGACACTCTAGGGATGCTGCAGTGGTTACTCATGTTGTGTAATACCAAGTCCAAGATATTTTCACCTCTTGTGGGGGTGTTGACCAGCCAGTTCAAGGCATTTGCATTGACGAAATCAAGGAATCTCTGGGTATTTGTGTTTTGGCATGAGTAGTTCTTCCAATCTATGGTTGGATAGTTAAATTCACCCAGGATCAAGGAAAATGTTCAATCTTGGTAGATTTGAAGAGATACGGATAGGTGGAGTGGGCATCTTGAGTCAAAGTTGGAGGCCTGTGGCTAGCTATGATTTGAACAGGGATCTTGCCAATGGTTAATTGCACCTGGGGTGTCTCCTGTGCATCATACTGTTTGACCAGCCTGGAAGTGTGTATGTCTTTTATATATATATTACAACTCCACCTCCTTTTGCTTTGCTGCCCACAGTTTGGGGTCTGAATGTATGACAGGATGAGTAACCTGGTATGGCTAGGGTGCTCTCCACAGCTTTGAACCAGGTTTCTGTGACAGCATAAATGTCAGCATCTTCCAGGGTTAAGAATGCTTGCAATGAGTGCAGTTTCATGTTTAGACTCCTAGCGTTTAGCAGCATGACCTTTAATTTGCATTTTGATTAAATTTTCATGTTGGTAGTTTTGACCTCATGGCACTGCCTAAAAAAGGCACTATGAGGAAGGCAAGAACCTTTACCAGGAGCCTGAAGCCCAATGGAGACAAATGCAGACCATCTCTGGCAAAGCATCGTGGTTTGTCAATCATGTCTTCCCAGGCTGCCAGGCACTGGATCCCTTTGGAATGACACCAGAAACTAAGCCAATTGTTAAAGTCAATCATTTTCTGTTTGTATTGAGGTATCATTCTGGGTGACAGTAGAATGCTGCTTAAGACTAGGAACATACCTGCCTGGGACACATATTCATCGAGCTTGATCATGTCTCTCTTCATATAGTCCAGAGAGGTACGTCTCAAGTCATTCACACCAGCATGGACTATGACAGAGTCATAACAGTACCTGATGTTGAGAGACTTGAATGCATGGGTGATATAGCAGATTCTGCACCTGGCAAACAACTAACCATGACTTTCTCCTTATCCAGCCTGGTAAGGGGTACACCTGTGTGTCTCACAACAGAGTCTCCTATGACTAATATGTTGGGTTGATGTTTAGACCCTAGTGGCTGTGAGACACAGGTGTGTGAACTATGTGTGGTGTGATGGGCAGTGGAGTTTGCATGTGTTTTTTCTCGAAAGTCTCTTTTGTTTGGGTATGTTTTTGTTGAAGACCTCTGTATATGTGGGTATGTGTTGTGTAGGAGTGGGTGGTGTTTGTGTTGACAACCTTCTCAGTGCCAGATATACTGGCTTGGGGAGGGGAAAGCATTGACTCTAGGTTCTTAATGTAATTGCATCTCTCGCAAATTTTGTTCCTAGGCAATGGTAGTAGTAGAGGGTTGTTCATGTACATGAGGCAGTTGCTACTCTGTCTCAGGATGCCCATATCAACCAGATTGGCAGGAAAAAACATAGGAAATTGTCCATCCATATTCATCAGAAACTGAGGGAGAGAGGCCATACAGAGCTAAGAGGGTAAAGGGTGGAAGGTCTAAGAGTAGTACTAACTAGGTGCTCACACAAGTGCTACTAAGGGAAAATTTGTAGCTGGAATACCTCACAAAGGGTTAAAAACAGTGCAGCTGCAGCTCTGGATGCAGCAAACCTGTAACCAGACTATGCTACTCAATGTAAGGGTTAAGAACACAGTAAAGCTCACAAAAAAAGCACTAATTAACCACTTACAGAACTCACAGCATGAAAAAATACAGTTAAACAGTAATGAAATACAGTAAAATGCAGTTAAACAGTAATGAATTGCAGTAAATAGCAATGAAATACAGTTAAACAGTAATGAAATGCAGTTAATCAGTAACTTGCTTTAAAACAGTGCAAATGTGATAAATTAGCTCACAATCACAACAGTAAAAAGCTCAAATAATGCAGCAATTCGGTAGAATACTGTCATCAATTTAATCATTGAATAAGTCCACCGAAAGGCAGTAACAAATGCGGCAAACTAAATGAAGTTGAACACCTAAGCACAAGCAGCAAAATGACGTAGGAAGAGGCACAATTTTTTTAAGCAGAAAGTGAGGAGACAGAAGATAATTCAAGGTTAAGAAGTTAAAGGGGTGGGCCTTCACAACTGATCTCACTGTACTCAGTAGAATGAGCTGATGTAATTGGACTGGGGGGAGTGTCCAATATCAAATTTATAGTAGAGGTGGGCAACTCAAAAGCCACCAAGCTTTAATACCATGAGAACAGTTGGGCAAGTGGGTGGGATACAAGATCAGAACAGAGGTAAGGACTGAATTCACTAAGCCTAAAAAACAGCTGTGCAGCTTAAACAGTTATGCAGCAAATATTCTTTTAGTAAATCAAAAGTGCAGAAAACAGTTGAAAATAAGCACTTATCTTTTGTAGCCACACAGCAGTTTCTGTAAAACAGCAGAGCAAGAGCAGAACACTTAACTCACTGCAGCCCTGAGCAAACAAGTGCAAACTGGTCCAAACACTGGCTATTAAAGGCAGAGAAACAGGAACCAGCCAAATTATCCAATTAAAAAAAAAAACGAGCCTTGTGGTAGTAACTCTAACCAGATCACACCAGACTGAATCCCCTCTCAAGAAGAAACAGCTAAGCCTCTCTAGCCAAAAGATTGTACAAGCTCCAAAGGTCACAAACAGTAAGAGATATTCAGCTCTATGCTAGTGTTTTTCAAGTACAGCAACAAGCAAAATGAACAGAAGAAACAGAGAAACAAAGATCAGAACAGAGGTAAGGACTGAATTCACTAAGTCTGAAAAACAGTTGCACAGTTTAAACAGATATGCAGCAAATATTATAATGATGAAGCAGGGGGAAATTCAAGAAATAAGGAGAAACTGGGATTTTGGAAGCACATCCTTAAGAAGAATAACAACAGCCATGCAGAATATTATATTCATAAAGTAACAAAGTATTCGAAGAACTAAACCAACATAGAAGGGAGAAAGGAGATTTTCCTTATAGGGATAAGTGCAATTAGGGGTACGGAGAACAGTAAAGATGTGCAGCAGGTAAGGGTGATAAAGGATAATGGGAGAAATATACTCACAAGCGAGGAGAGTGTGTTGAGCAGATGGAAAGAGTAATTTGAGGGGTTGATGAATGAAGAGAATGAGAGGGAGAGAAGGTTGGATGATGTGCGGATAGTGAATCATGAAGTGCAGTGGATTAGCAAGGAGGAAGTAAGGATAGCTATGAAGAGGATGAAGAGCGGAAAGGCTGTTCGTCCAGATAACATACCTGTGGAAGCATGGAGGCGTTTAGGTGAAATGGCAGTGGAGTTTTTAACTAGATTGTTTAATGAAATCTTGGAAAGTAAGAGGATGCCTGAGGAATAGAGAAAAAGTGTTTTGGTACCAATTTTTAAGAATAAGGGTGATGTGCAGAGCTGTAGTAACTACAGAGGGATTAAACTGATCAGTCACAGCATGAAGTTATGGGAAAGAGTAGTGGAAGCTAGGTTAAGAAGGGAGGTGATGACTAGTGATCAGCAGTATGGTTTCAGGCCAGGAAAGAGCACTACAGATGCGATGTTTGCTCTGAGAGTGTTGATGGAGAAGTACAGAGAAGGTCAGAAAGAGTTGCATTGTGTCTTTGTGGATTTAGAGAAAGCATATGACAGGGTGCCTAGAGAGGAGTTGTGGTATTGTATGAGGAAGTCGGGAGTGTCAGAGAAGTATGTAAGAGTGGTACAAGATATGTATGAGGTTAGTGTGACAGCGGTGAGGTCTGCGGTGGGAGTGATGGATGCGTTTAAGGTGGAGGTGGGATTACATCAAGGATCAGCTCTGAGCCCTTTCTTGTTTGCAATGGTGATGGACAGGTTGACATACGAGATCAGACAAGAGTCCCTGTGGACTATGATGTTTGCAGATGACATTGTGATCTGTAGTGAGAGTAGGGAACAGGTGGAGGAGACCACGGTGAGGTGGAGATATGCTCTAGAGAGAAGAGGAATGAAGGTCAGCAGGACTAAGACAGAACATATGTGTGTGAATGAGAGGAAGGATAGAGGAATGGTGAGGATGCAGGGAGTAGAGGTGGCGAAGGTGAATGAGTTTAAGTACTTGGGATCAACAGTTCAGAGTAATGGTGAGTGTGGAAGAGAGGTGAAGAAGAGAGTACAGGCAGGATGGAGTTGGTGGAGAAGAGTGTCAGGAGTAATTTGTGATAGACAAGTACCAGTAAGAGTGAAAGGGAAGGTCTACAAGAGTGTAGTCAGACCAGCTGTTATACGGGTTGGAGACAGTGGCACTGACAAAAAGGCAGGAGTCAGAGCTTGACGTGGCAGAGTTGAAGATGTTAAGATTTGCACTGGGTGTGACGAGGATGGACAGGATTAGGAATAAGTATATTAGAGGGTCAACCCAGGTTGGAAGCTTTGGAGACAAAGCCAGAGAGGCAAGATTACGTTGGTTTGGACATGTGCTGAGGAGGGATGCATAGTATATTGGGAAAAAGATGCTATGGATGAAGCTGCCAGGTAACAGGAAAAGAGGAAGGCCTAAGATAAGGTTTATGGATGTGGTGAGAGAGGATATGCAAGTGGTTGGTGTGACAGAGCAAGATACAGAGGACAGGAGGAAATGGAAACAGTTGATCTGCTGTGGCGACCCCTAACGGAAGCAGCCAAAAGAAGAAGAAGAAGCAGGGGTACAGAGAACAGGCAAGAGAGGTCTGGAATTTACTGGAGTAAACTCAATGGAACCAAATTACTGGGAGTAAATAATAACAGAGGGAAAGGTAACAGAATGGGGAGAGGCCAAGAAGACATTTGTACTGCTGGCTAGAGACTGACTTTATTATTAGGGATTGATATCAGAGTATGGACAAAAAGAAAAGGATAGAGGAATCTTAAGTGAAAGACCTGTTCTGGTAGAGTTTTTAGTTGAGTCTAGAAGAGAAGTTATTTATTAGTTATTATTAGTAATTAGAAGGGTATATAAATATTGCACAGTAACTATAGGAATCAATCAGAGATTAGGAAAGATTTTGGGAGAGAAAGACTGGATAAGCAATTTGCAAGGAAATAATGGGAGAACATGTGCATGTCTCCCAAACATGCAACAAAGCCTAAAATACTTAGGATTTTTGCTTGAAAGTGTTTGCATATGTATTTTTATACCCTAATCAGACTTCAAAGAATTTTTCCTCATGAAGATGGCAAATGTTGGAAGTGTGATGGGGAAGAAACAGGTAACTGGGAACATATGTTTTAGAAGCTTAATGAGTTGGCAGATTTTATTTAAAAACTCCATACAAAGTACTCAGTCAGAAATATTGGTTGAGAAAAGAGGTGTAACTAAGGTTTTTTTTTTTTTTTTTTGAGCTGGCATACATGGATCTGAATTGCCTGGACATAGTAAGGTCTTGTTAAGCTTAAATCTGGTGGCTGTCAAAAAAGTAATTATTAGAAAATGGAATCAAAGTCTAAACCAATTGTATTTGAATTACTGAATATATAACAGAGGTAGAAGAATTGGAAGGTGGATCTTTAGAAAAGGGTTGGAGCAAATTACATAGAACAAAATGGAAATTGTGGCAACAATACACACAGAATAATGGTTTGGAGGACTGAGATTTAAGGGAAGGCAAGAACTGAGCAATTTATGCAATGTTGGATTGATGATAAATTTACAAAATAATACATGAGATGTATAATGCTTGTAATTGGTTTGTTTTCTTTTATGTAAATGTGCATTTGGCTATGTCTTACATGATAATTCAATATATTTTTTATTTTTTTTTCCTTTTTCCTAAAACCCTCTAAACCCTCTACTCATCTCCACAGATACTGTTCCCCAAACAATGTTTGCGGTATCTGCTCTAACTGATTATACTGGAGCAGGAAAAGAGAATGGGAGACTTGGATTCTGAGAAATGTGATGCCTCCACTAAAAAAAAAAATCACCCTTTTCACAAACATCAAAAAAAGAAGTTATGTCTTACCATAATGTACCATCTGTGTTGTCGATCTTCACTATCCTTGACTGTGGGCTCAGTTCTGAGACTCGGAACCAACTCGGCCATTTATTTCCACTCGTGCCTTCCAAAACTCTCGAGCTAGGCTCTACCCATGATGCTCCTCTGTAAATTACCTCAGATTGAGTTTGCCCATAATAGAGGCAGACAGACCAAAGCCTTGAATAAGAGATCAAATCTGATTTTGTATTATGAAGCCAGTTTTTTTTGAATATTCGGTCCAGTAAGAGTCTTAGGTAGGGGGAAGGAGGTGGGGAATGTCAAGGATTAGTGAAAATCGACAACACAGATGGAACAATATGGTAAGACATAACTTCTTTATCTGATGTTGTCAATCTTCACACAATCCTTGACTGTGGGACAGAGTCCCTAGCTACCTGAATCTTAGGAGGTCTTATGGAAGAATATTCTGGAGCACCATCGAACCAAAAGATGCATGTCCCCTAGAGACCTGGTCCAATTTGTAATGAGTTATAAAAGTATGAGAAGATGCCCATGTAGCTGCTGCACAAATGTCTACTAAGGAAGCTCTGGCATGAAAAACTTCAGAAGTAGCTACAGCTCTCCTTGAATGAGCTTTCACAGGATATGGCGGCTGAAGTCCCTTTGAATGATAAATAAAGGTGATACAGTCCATAAGCCATTTAGCTAAAGTAACCTTAGTAACTGGGTTACCTAGAGAAAGTTAAAAAAGAAAAGCCAGCACTAAACTCCTGGAATCGGGCAATCTTCATTTAGTGTCCAAATTCAAGACAGCAACATAACATAACCGTACACCAACATGGTTGTACCGGTTTCGGTAAATCCTTCATCAGCAACCAAACATGATGTACAAAATAAAGACAAAAACTAACTTCCTGTCTTGCAACTTATATAAACTTCATATAGGAAGCATGGTGCGCCCTCTAGTGCATCAATAAAATAGTGCACTAGTTCAAAAATGCATGAAATGTGTTACAAATGAACCCAGTTGTCCCAGTTATATAAATGAGTATATAAACCCAAATATAACAACAAAAATATAACAACAACTATATGAATTGGATGCCTCAAAAATGATCATTCAAGCCAGGGGAAAATAGAGCCCCTAGTTTGATGATCCACATTTTCTCTTTATAAGTGAGCTTATCATGTAAGACATGGGATTGTACATGTCTGTCCTTGATGTGATCAATGACCATAAAACAAAAATTGCCCATAGGGTGTTTAAAAATGTGTTTATATAATGAACTGGACCCCTTTTTGTTTTTAATATCACTAAGATGTTCCCCTATCCTAACTTTAAAAGGATGGGAAGTTTGTCCAACATAGAAAGCTCGACAATTGCACTGGGCCAAATAAATCACCCAAGATGTACTGCAATTGGCAAAACATAATATATCATAAACTTGTGGACAATTTTGTGAAGAAAAAGTCCAACATTTCAACACCCTAGGGCAGTAGATACAATGACCACATGGATAGCATCCAAAAACAGGGCCTGTAAAAAGGTGAGCTTGAGTAATGGAACATGTGTCTCTGTAATAAACCTTCTTGTAATGACTAAAAAGAGAGCCCAAAGACCGCCCTTTCCGAAATGAGTAATGACACCGGTCCTCTACATATTTCTCTAAGACATCATCCGATTTTAACAGATACCAATACTTACGGATAATGTTCATAAATCCAACTGTATTCCTCCCATTAGTTGTAACCAATCTAAGCAAATCAGACTTGACATGATCCAGATTTTGATAGAATAATAAATCAGTTCTATTTTGCCTAGAGAAAGTGACACAAAAGCAACAAATAATTGGTCTGATTTCCTGAAAGCTTTTGCTCTGTAAAGGTAAAAATGTAATTATCTGTGGACATCTAATAAGTGCAGACAGTACTTTCCCTTATTGGAGAAATTAGGGAAAAAGACTGGTATGTGTAAAGTTTGACTGATATTAGATTGTGAAGCAATCTTCAGTAAAAAGGAAGGCTTAGTCCTGAGAGAAATCCTGTCCTTCTGAAATATTAGATGGGTAGATGTTCTCTAATGGTGGAAGCTGAAGAGCCAGACTGATAAAGGCATGTCAGGAATTCTAAAACTTTATCTACAGGAGCCGCACAAGGGTCAATATTAATGTCAAGAGCCCATCTGGCAAATTTTTCTGATTTACTATGGTACAGTTTTCTAGTTGCAGGCTTGTGAAGAGCTAAAATGATTTGTCTGACTGGTGATGTAAGAGAAGAAAGCCTGGCAATCATGGGAATTATAGAAGCCATGCAGTGAGCTGGAGATTCGGATAAACCATTTCTTCTGGGTGAGATAGCAGATCTGAAACTGGGTCCAGAATCCAAGGTTTCTGAAGTAGATGAGGCCAAATGAAGGAAAACCAGACCTGTTGAGGGCAGAATGGGGCAATGAGGATTATTGTATTCTTTGACCTCTTGGCTTTCTTTAGAAACTGACTTATCGGAGGAGTCAGAGGAAAGGGATACAGAAGACCGGGGGGTGGGGGGCAATCATGGAGAAGAGCATCTCTGGGTGACTCCCCCTGAGGGGGGATTAGGGAAAAGTAACTGCTGCACTTGTTGTTCTGGGGGATGCAAACAGGTTACAGCAAGGTTGGCCCCAGTGACAAATTTTTTTTTACACCACTGTCAGATTGAGAGACCAGTCATGAGGCATCAAGATAGTTCTGCTCAGCTTGTCCCCTATCACGTTGGAGCTCCCTGGAATGTGTGTTGCTGTTAGAAAGGGGTTGGAAGAAATCACCCATTGCCAAACTCTGAGGGCTTCTTGACAAAGCAGATAAGACCTCATCCCCCCTTGTTTGTTGATATACCAGACTACAGACATGTTGTCCATCTGAAATGCCACTGTTCCCAAGGGGAGGGCATCTTGAGATGCTTGCAACTCTAAGAGCACTGGCCTCATCTCCAGAACACTGATGTGAAAATTGGCCTCTATTTGGGACCATGTACCTTGGACTGTCCTTCTCAGATAATGTCCCCCCACCCTATCTGGGAAGCATCTGTGGTCACTATGGCTTGGGGCTGCAGGAGGAGAAATGGGCGGCCCAAAAGGATCTCTTTGGAATGGGGCCATCAAGATAGGTCTTGTTTGCAATGATTGGCAATCAAGATGTGATGGGACATCAGTTGATTCAGTAATGACCATTTCGGAGGCTAGAAGCCATTGAAGAATCCGCATGTGATATCTGGCTAGGGGAACTAAGGTAATAGAGGCCGCTATCGACCCTAGCACCTGCAGAATAACCTTTGCTGGAACACTTCTGTTCTGAATAATGTGGTTTACTTGTGATCTGATTTTCTGGAATCTTTCTAATGAGAGTTATGTTATTCCCGTGACCGTGTTTAATAGGGCTCAGACAAATTCTAACTGTTGAGTGGGTTCCAGATGTGACTTTTCATAATTTAGTGTGATGCCTAAGGTAGTGCAAAGATGAAGGGTGAAATCTCTTGCTCTTACAAGTTGTCGCTTGGTGGTAGCAGTAAGGAGCCAGTCGCCGAGATATGGAAAAACTTGAAACCCTAGCAGTCCGAGATGAGCTGTTACCACTGCCATGCATTTGATAAACACCCTGGGGGCTGTGGTGAGATCAAAGGGCAGTGCTCTGAACTGTTAGTGACTGGCTCTCAGCCAGAAGAGCAGGAATTTTCTTCTGGATTCTGCGTTTGTCCATTTTTATGTGAAAATACACATCCTGAAGATCTATTGAGCACATCCAATCATTTTTTTCCAAGAACGGAAGTACTGACTGTACTGAGACCATCCGGAACTTAGTTTGTTGAACTGTCTGAGATCTTCACATAATCTTTCACTGTGAGACACAGTGTCAAGCTACCTGAATCTTGGGAGGTCTCATGGAAGAATATTCTTAAGCACCATCAAGCCGAATGATACACGTCCCCTAGAGACCAAATCCAATTTGTAATGCGCAATAAAGGTATGAGGAGATGCCCATGTTGCCACAGCACAAATATCACCAAAAGAAGCTCTGGCATCAAAAACTGCAGATGCTGCTATTGCTCTAGTTGAATGGGCTCTAACAGGTCCTGGTGAATGGAGTCCTTTCCTGTTGTACACAAAGGTAATACAGTCTCTAAGCTATTTAGCTAGAGTAACTTTAGATACTGGGCATCTTAAATTGGATGAAAAAAAGGAAAGAAATAGCTGGTCAGATATTCTGATATCCTTTGTTCTATGACGATAAAAACTCAATTGCCTGTGTACATCTAGCAAGTGCAGACAGTACTCACCTTTATTGGAAAAACTGGTACAGAAGACTGGGAGTTGTACAGTCTGATTGATATTTGCCTCGGAAACAATCTTTGGTAAGAAGGAAGGGTTAGTCCAGAGGGAGACCCTATCCTTATGAAAGATAAGGTAAGGGAGTTTTCAGGATAACCCTGTAGCTCAGATATTCTTCTAGCAGAAGTAATAGCTACCAAAAATAAGGTTTTCCAGGACAAGAATTTCAAGTCACAAGTTGCTGATGGCTCAAATGATTGACAAGTGATTGAAGTACCAAATTCAAATCCCATGGTGCAGAGGGTTCCTTGAATGGAGGTCTGAACATTAAGGTCCCTTTCAAGAAGGCTTTTCAAGGTTTATGTGACATAAGGGACAAGCCATTTAAACCAACATGGAAGTTAGATATCACAGCAAGGTGCACACGAATAGTGGCGGCTGATGCACCTGCCTGAAATAGTGAAGCCAAAAAGTTTAGAACTTTATCAACAGGCTCTGAATATGGGTCAAGATTATAGTCTAGTGACCACTTAGTAAACTTTATCAACTTGTTAAGGCATGGTTTTCTTGTAGAAGATTTGTGGTGGGCCAGAATTATGTATTGGACCGGGGAGGTGAGAGAGGAATGTCTGGTGATCATGGGAACTGGAGAAGCCATGCAGTGAGTTTGAGATGCTGCAGATTCAGAAGAACCAGTCCCTTCAAGTGGGACAATAGGTTTGGAGCTGGGTTCCCAAATAGATGAGGCCAAAGGAAGAGAAACCATATCTGCCAAGGCCATAATGGGGCGATGAGGATTATCCTGTTCTTCGAACTGTTAGCTTTCTTTAGAACCTGACATATTAAGGGAACCAGAGGGAAGGCGTACAATAGACCAGGGGCCAATCATGCAGGAGCGGATCTCTGGGTGACTATCCCAGTGGGGGGATAAGGGCAAAGTAACTGCTGCACTTGATGTTCAGAAGGGAGGTGAAGAGGTCGCAGCAAGGTTGGCCCCACAAACAGAATATCTTTTCTGCCACTACTGGATTGAGACACCACTCATGTGGCACGAGGATGAATCTGCTCATATTATCTGTTTGAATTGCAATCATAGGTTGGTACTAGGCTATCGGCCCTAGGGCCTATACAAGCCTAGCCATAACAATTCCCTGGCTATTTCTTCCCACACTATTTACTTCCCTGGACCCCTGTCTAGCAGGGCTCATTCCCAAGGGGAGGGTGTCTTGAAATGCCTGAAATGCTAACAGCACTGCCCTCATCTCTAGAACATTGATATGCAAATTGGCTTCCAGCTAGGGCCAAGTTCCTTGGACTGTCTTTCCCATATAATGCCCCCCCCCCACACACACCCTATCTGGGATGCGTCCGTGGTCACTATGGCTTGGTGTTGAGGAGGGACAAAGGGACAGCCTGACAATATTTTGTTAGAGTGAAGCCACTAACTTAGGTCTTCCTTGCACTGAGTGATGATCACAATCAAATGTGACATTGGCTGACTGAATAAGGACCAATGACAGGCCAGAAGCCATTGAAGAATTTGCATGTGATATCTGGCCAGGGGAACTAGAATGATAGAGGCTGTCATTGACCCTAGATTCTGTAGAATGAGTCTTGCTGTTACTTTCTTGCTGTGAATGATCTGACTGACTTGTGATCTGATCCTTTGAAGCCGTTCTACGGGAAGAGACGCAATGCTGGTGACTGTGTCGAGCATAGCTCCAATGAATTCCAGTTGTTGGGAAGGTTCTAAATAGGATTTTTCATAGTTTACAGTGATTCCTAAGCCAGAGCAAAGGTGAAGAGTATAATCTCGTGCTTTTACAAGTTGATGCCTGGTGGAAGCGGTAAGGAGCCAGTTGTCTAGATATGGAAACGGTTTACCTTCATATGTGTGTTTTGTACACGGGCGAACAGCAGATGTTCAAAAGAATATTTGCAAATTTTGCAAATGAACACAAAATGCTTCGAATGTGCAATGAGCGAATGCACAGTGGCATTCACTCATTGCAGATTTGGCATTTTGGGGCAGATTGCACTATAGTGGGGATCGGAAAATGGACCCTTTCCCCACTTTAGTGCGATCTCGGAGTTAGTATATTAAAGTAGGGGGGTGTGGGGGAGCAGCCCCACCTGGGGTGTGCAGGGGAGCTTGCTCCCCTGCATTTCACTTCATATTCGACTTTTATGTTCGAAAATCAGTGAATCTGCTTTTTGATTTGCTGATTTTTGAACAATGGAAACTGTCATGGTTTTGTGTTTCGTGCATACAATTCGCTCATATGAGCAATCGCAGGAGTGATTTTCGCATATGTAAAGGTAAACCTATGGAAACACCTGGAATCTTAGCAGTCTGAGGTGAGCTGCAACCACTGCTATGCATTTGGTGAACACCCTGGAGGCTGTGGTGAGACCAAAGTGCAAGGCCTTGAACTGATAGTGACTGGCTCCCAGCTGGAAGTGCAGGTATCTTCTGAACCATTTGTCGATTTTTATATGGTAATACACATCCTGAAGATCTATTGAGCACATCCAGTCATCTTTTTCCAAAAATGGAAGTATAGACTGGACCGAGACCATGAAGAATTTGGTTTTCTGAACAGATTTGTTCAAATGCCTGGGATCCAAAATTGGTCTCCAGTCCCCCATTTTCCTTGGCACTAAAACGAATCTTGAGTAAAACCTGGATTCTCTCTGGTCTGGTGGACTGCTTGGATGATTCTTTTTTTGAGCAGTTTTTGAATTTTTAAGACTGCTGCATCCCTATGACTGGGTGGAACATCTGGGATTATTTTTTGTCTTTTTGGTTCTTCTGAAAAGGGGATGTTGTAACCTCTGATTATAATCCTCTGCACTCATTTGTCAGTTGTTATCCTTAGCCAAGCAGACTGGTGCAGGGATGATCATCCCACAACTGCCTCGAGAGGAAGGCAATCTGGCCTCCTTTCAGGAGCGGTGATAGGAGTTACCAGGGGAAGAATCCCTGGGACCCTGATTCTGCGGGCCATTTATGCCTCTTGAGCAATGTCTTCCATTATTACTTCCCCCTCTCCCCCAGGGAAAGTCATTGCCATCTGAGTCTTGAAACGTTTCTTGGGACTTTTTGAACCATAGCCTCCCACTTCTCTGGTTCCTGGAATAAGGCCGCTGAAGAGTGGAAAAGGATACACCCATGGCAGAAAGGGTCTTCCCATCTTTCTCACATCTGGCTAGAGTGTCTTTAACCGTGGGACCAAATAGAGACGTTCCAGCAAACAGAGCATTGATGAAAGAAGACCTAAATGGCTCAGCAAAATAACATAAGTGCATTCAGGTGTGTCTCCTGATCGCTACACCTAAATCTGCTGCCTGATAGCTCTTTAATCAGATCTCTTTGAAGCCTTGTAAAATGTGCCATGTAATTCAATGACCTGAGAGCGAAGGTCAGTCTTGCGTATACATGCTTTCCAAATCTATCCATTGTCCTAGACTCTTTGTTAGCAGGATGAATAGTAGGACTTTCGTCTGCAAGTTTCTTCTTGGTGGCTGTCGCTACCACCATGGTGTCCATAGAATTCCTTTGGCCCAGTGTTGTTGATCTTGAGGGGCAGAGAGAATACAGTCAGGTCTCCTTGGAATAGGCTCAATAGAGTCAAGCAACTTCTAAGCCTGCTAAGAGATCAGCTTAATAAGATCATCAGCAAGCAGAGAGATCCAAGAGGTAGAGGGCCTGGGCATGAAAAGCCTCCAGGTATACTGATTCCTCCAAGGAAAGCTGGAGGGTGGTCCAGCCACCCCTTTGTTTAAGAATTTCTAGGATGTCTCCAAAGGAAACATCTTCAGGGGGTGACTTAGGGGAACCTTCCCCTCATAAAAATTGGCATCTTCTGTGAAGGACTCTTCAGGGGAGTCCAAGTGCTTCCTCTTGCACTTTCTCTGTGAAGGTACTTCTTCAGTGGGGTGTTCCAGAGAGGTATTTGAACATGACAAAACCAATGTGGTTTGATCCTGAGACTTTTGTGCCCTTTTCCCAGGGAAGAGACTGGAGGAAGCTCCAGTTGAGGGGATGGACAAGATGTTTGGACTGAGACAGGAATGGCATAGACTGCTTGTCCACCATGGACAAGGCCCTCTCCATGGCAAAGTTGAACCCCGCCCATTGTAACTAGCAATGAAGCCTCGACTTTGGGAGGTCTCTGGGTCCGAGAGACCCAAAGAACTCAGGGTAGCTATTGGTGCTAGAGAACAACAGGCTCTGGTCAGCACCGAAGCATTCGAAGCCAGGAGAGTTGGTGCCAAGGGCTCCGAAAACTCAGATGGAGTCAAAGGAGAAATAATCAGTGGTGTGGAAGATGATAAGGCTCCAGAGCTAACATTACTAGGAAATGAGGAAGGGGTTAATCCCCTTGCCGTAAGGAGCTGATCCACCAGTCTCATAATGTTAGATTCGGACAAACTCGGTAGATCGAACTGAGAAGCTGATGGAAATTTTGGTGGATGTGCCTCCAAAAAAGGATTGGGAGAATGGTCCACAAAAGGATCTACTGTGGGAGAATATCTGGTACATGGTACAAATATGAGTGAAGGGTCCTTCGGGTCCAGACACTTGGTCAGAAACAATGAAGTATCAGCACAGGGGGGAGACTTGGCAATTTTAGCTGGCAGTTCCAATGAAGTTGTCGGAACTGACTGACTTCTTTTCTTAGGTTTGGCTGAAGAGGAAGAAGACAATGAACTGGATTCAGTTTTTGGACCAGATAAGGCCTAGATAAAGTCAGAATTAAGCAATCCTTTCAAAACTAGCTCATTTTTACATTTGGTCAAAGTCCTCTGGCTAAAGTTGTTACAGATAGTACAGTCCTGTTGTAGATGGACCACTCCAAGACAGTATACACAAAGAGTGTGCCCATCTGAATTTGGCATCTTTCTGCCGCAATTTTGACACCTCTTGAACCCAGACGTGCCTATGGAGGGTTTGTTGGCCATTACAAAAACACAAGGACCATAATACACACACACACACACTCACACAAACAGTCATAGTAACATAGTAACAAGTAAGAGAAAGGAAAGGGCTTTTTTATTTAACTAAGTATAGGAAAGTAGGGAGAAGATGCCAGCTATGGTATTTAAGAATAGCTGAAGGTAAAAGGGAGAAAAGTACTAATGATGGTACTTGAGAAGAACCTAATGGTAAACAAAAGAAAAAAAAACACACACACGCACATGAGCTAAACTGAGAATAGTGGGTAGTACAGCTATATGAGATAAAAGTCAGAAAGAAGAAACTAAGAGTTTAACAGAGTTTACTTAAACAATAGCTTTTGCTCAAGAGCTCAGAGAGAACATGTCTGGCACTACGAAGTGGCAAATGAGATCTGAGGTGATTTGGGAAGAAGCATTATAGTAGAGCTTAGCTCAAGAGTTTTGCAAGGCATTAGCTGGAATAACAGCTGAGTCAGTTCCATGGCTCGGAAACGAGCCCACAGTCAAGGATTATGTGAAGATTGATAACATCAGATTACATGTTAAGTCTAAGGTTATGATATCTCAGAAGATTCCTCCTACTCTGAGGTTTAGCAAACATGGGACTAGTATATGCAGTTACAGGGAAGAGCTAAACATTTTAATGGTGTACAATAACATTACAAAATGTGTCCTAAAAGATGGATTAGAACTCACATATGTGACAAGGAGCTGACTCAGCTATTAGTCAAATGAACCTAACAGGAGGATGATGATAGCTCACCTATGCATCCCTTAAGTTCCTTTAACAGCTTGGGAAGAACATGGTAGGGTTTGGTGGGAATCTCACTGACCTGTTGCCCCCAAAACTAGTGACTGGCACAATGAGTGATCCAGAACATGTGATACTACTTAAGTTGAAAACTAACATCTGTAAAACAATGGCTGCAGAATATCCAACAAGTGCTGTATTAACAGACTTTACAAAAGCATGTGATTCACTCTTGCACCAGACTTTGATAGATAAATAGGGGCTGTATGGACTAAGGGGGGGTTGCAAAGTAACCTACAGAACATTTAACATCCTTCTTCCAATCAAGGCCGATACCACCAAGGGTCTGTTTTTGATCCCAATCTTTCTCACTCTCTTCAATGATTCCTTTACCTTAACTTTCCCCTATGTAAAACATTGCCTGAAGCTGATGACATGACCATTTGATGTGCTCTTAAGTGTCACATGCTAGTCCATATCACACCTATTATGTACCATCCCATCTCAAAACTGAGTTTTGAAACATATTTGAGTCTTTGGGGAACCCTATAAACTCCTGTCCTATGTATTAATTTACAAACTGCTGCATTTAAAGAATTCTTCTTCATTTGGCAGAACACATATACTACATGGGTCCTTACACTCAACACAACACAACACAACTGATTTTCCAGTTACAGAAAATGATGAATATACACTGGGTGGAAACAATAGTATGTTATCTATATTTACTTCCAGACTGGGGAATTCCCTTATTCCCTTCCAGCATCTGCTAGATCAATACACAGTTGGACCCTCTTTCATGATAAACTCAGGGGACACCTTAACACTGATGCTACGTGCTGATACAACAGTGAAATTGCTTAGTATAGCAAGCAACAACACTTGAGCTGCCATCTGCTTGTTTGGACTGTACCCTCTACTATAATGTCTTCCTGTACAAGATGGATAAGTGCCTACTGTTGATTTATTTCTGAATGTTTTAATTAATATTGACAGTTATGTCAGCAAATTGCCTGGAAAATCTTCATATCCACTTGTTACTGTTTTGCTATTACATTGTAATTATACTAGGTTTCTGGTTAGATACTTCTAACTAGGTCACACCTAAAATATGGAACATTTGGTGTAACTCCCTCTCCTGTAAACTAAACTAAAAATGGATACTACTACAGACATGGCAGCTCCCTGAATGCACATTGCCTGCAATAATCTACATATGGAATTAAAGTCTGTCAAAGCATTGTATCATATGTTGAACAGCCAGCATTTTTTCATGGAATCTAATAAAGTCCAACTGAAGTTACTATTAAAGGGACACTATCTCGTAGCTAAAATTGCATTTCTGCTTCGGACCGAATCTGAAAACATTGCCACCCACCTAGCTAATCACCTCCCTGTTTGTGACATCAGTAATGACCTTCTAAGAATCACACCCACCACATTGTTTTTTTTTTTTTTTTAACGTGTGCAAACCTGTATTCCAGTCCTGTTTTACTTCCCTCTGAGATAAAACACTCAGCACTTGTGTTCCCTCCTTTAGATAGTGCTCCGTACTTGTTTCATCTTTTGCTTTTGAACAAAGACAAAAATAATGGGGGGGGGGGGTAAAGATCCAAAAATATGGGCACATTTTAAATACTACTTTTAGAAACTTAGAATGTTGCTACAATAAAAAGATACGGTGTTACTATATGTTTTCTGAAGGATATGTTGTCTGAAACTCAAATGCTTGTCATTATTTAGTAAGTTCAATCTTTACTGATTTGCCACAAAAAAAATTTACAAAACCACAAATTCTCATAGGAACACATCAAAATGTGAGACAAAAATTTGGAGATTTGAGAGGCATGATATCTCAGCTTGCAAAATCCAATCTCAGTGTTTACGGTGACACTAGATGCACCGGACCTCCGTATAATGTTTTTCTTTTTTTTTTCATACATTTTATGCGTTTCTCCAGCTTCTGTCAGTAGTGTAGCTGGAGTGGTTTGACAGGGAAAAAGACAATGATCATGATTATTGTTTAAGGCAATACCGGCTTTTAAAGCCGGTATTACATTTGCGGTTAAACCTGAGCGCTGCTGCACTCCGTGTGTGGTCTAAACTGTTAAATCTGCTTGTTACATTGTAGCAGGCAGTTTGCTACAGTTTAAAGTACAAAAAAAAATGTTTCTTTAATAAATAACAGCTGCATCCATTTCCTGATGCGATGCCTTTTTCATACATTTTATGTTTCTCCTGCCTCTGTCAGTAGTGTAGCTGGAGTGGTTTGTCAGGGAAAAAGACAATGATCATGATTATTGTTTAAGGCAATACCGGCTTTTAAAAGCCGGTATTACTTTTGCGGTTAAAAGTGGTGTTTTTAATAGAGCAGATGTTAAGTATGGACTCTGAGCTGCTTTTTCAGTCACAAGTACAGTTTGTCTGCCATAAATGATACTAAACATAGTCCAAAACATTGCCCAGTTCTGACAGCTTATACCAGTAATTCGCAACACAAAAGAACCAACTAGGATTCAGTTTGATTCAGTGTTCTAGCAACTATTGCAATACTTATAAAATGTTGTTTAATGCAGATTTCTTCTTGTTTTTAATCCAAAAGTGTTTGATTTAACGTTTGGCAGCGAGCAATTACTTTTAATAATGTTATTGAAATAGAAAATTCTACTTCCTGGCCATTTATATTTCCTGCTTTTTACTGAGATCAGTATATCAGCACGAACAGGTGCAGATCATAAAAATAGATGACTGCTTCATTTACTTGTTGTTTCAAGCAGATAAACAGTAAATATTAAAGAAATGTTAAATATACTATTCCATTCTGTTGCTGAAATGTGTACACTTGGGATCGGTGCACTACTCCAGTTAAGAAACTTAAATACATTCTTTGAAATAAAAAAAAAAGAAAGAAATTATTAATTTCACTCATGAGCAGTGAACTCAGTATTTGGGCTGCATTTCAGTAGAAAATATTAATACCCTCTTCCATTTTCCCCACGAACCAGGAAGAAAATAATGATTGGATTTCCTTTCCCAGGTACAAAAAAATAAAAGAAAAGAAACCAAGGAGCAGATACATTTAGCTGAAAATGTAGACATATATTTTAGCACGTGATTACTGCTGAATGCTTGCAAAGTAAAAATTAAGAGGGTAGGGAAGAGGGCAGCTGTCTAAACCCCCCTTG